>NC_091256.1:81436428-81758571 GCF_042477335.2 Ovis canadensis
CTCAGTTAAATAACTTCACTATTTGAAACACATACTAAAAAATTAAAACAAAAAGGCAACTAAAATAAAGTCCACATGCTAATGTTCGTGTACTATTACATTCACAAGAGAATGCCTCATCCTTTTACTCTTACTTGACAATTCTAACAGCTTATCTACCCCCCTTTCCAGGCTACATACAAATCAGAAGCATAAAAAGGCAGCTGCACCTCAACAAAGTATACAAAGGGACAGCTCTGTATTATTTCTTCTTTTTTATTTTTCATTTTTTCTGTATTATTTCTTACACCCGTATATAAATCTACAATTAGCTTAATAAAGATTTCACATTAAAAAAAAAAAAAAAAACCACCCACAATGCTCAGATACACCAATATCTGTTAGAAGTAATCACTGATCTCCTAATGGTGAAAAAGAAAACAAAAGTAACCTGTTTTAAAAAAAAAAGTATACACATCACTCACTGACAAATAATCCTATCATTATTGCCTGAGCAGGGACGGTGGGGGTTGGATTCTTTCAGACTTCTCTAATGATAAAAGCCAAAAAGTCTAACACCATGTACAAAGAATTCCTCACAAAGTGTACAAAAAGCAGGCTGGGTGCTTAAATCATCAAATGCATTGCAGAGTGGGGAAAATCTCATATTAGATACATAATACCCTCTATGCAAATATAAAAGTCATAAACTTGATGCTACAATATGTATTCTGCAGAAACAAACAAAAAAATACATCAAACATATTAAAACCGTGCTTGCGGATGAGAGGAAGAAAAGTCTTTGATGCCAGGTGACAATACTATAACTGGAGATAATGATCAATTCAACACTACACTACTCCTAAGGTCCAAATCAAAAACAAAAAGTATACTGAAGCCACACAAACTTGGGTTCAAATTACAGTTCCTCCACTCACAGGCTTGAGGGCTCTATAGAATGAGGATAATACTCTGTCTGGCCTGGCTGTAGCAGACAGCAAATATGGAGACACAAGAACTCCATGATTTAAAAGTTATCTTTCTCTTACTAGAGAACTTAAGTACCTTGAAAGATCCCACACAACAATTCCGAAAGAAAAGGTTTCCAATTTCTTGCCACTCTACTCTCCAACTTTCAGGACATAAAATTTGGTGAAATCTCTTAGCCATTTTCATTAATTGAGAACAATGCTGTCCAACAGTACTTTCTCTGATGATGGAAGGAAATATCCCCTATTGCCACTGTTCAACGCAGTAGCCCCTGGCCACATGCACAGGTGGCTCCTAAGCACTGGAAATATGGCTACGGCAACTGAAGAATGAAACTTTTAATTTTATTTCATTTAAATTAATTTAAATTAAAATAAAAGTAGCCACATATGGCTAATGCTATTGCTAAGTCACTTCAGTCATGTCCGACTCTGTGCGACCTCATAGACGGCAGCCCACCAGGCTCCCCCGTCCCTGGGATTCTCCAGGCAAGAACGCTAGAGTGAGTTGCCATTTCCTTCTCCAATGCATGAAAGTGAAAAGTGAAAGTGAAGTCGCTCAGTGTGTCCGACCCTCAGCGACCCCATGGACTGCAGCCTTCCAGGCTCCTCCATCCATGGGATTTTCCAGGCAAGAGTACTGGAGTGGGGTGCCACTGCCTTTCTAAACAACACAGATTTACAGTAAGAGGTTAGAACAGGTAACTAACAACAATGTATTATTCAAAAACTGGATTTTAACTATTACTTTCAAATTCCACCCCCTAAAAAATGTCCACCTTTCCAAAAGCATGGTGTTTCACATAATTAAATGATTTAATTTTGCCTCCTATAAATATAAATTTGCCTCCTAAAAATATAAGAACATATTTTTATACAATGTGCTAAAGAGAAGTTAATCAGCCCTCTAATATCCACCCACCAAAAATAAATCAACATATGATCACTGGCAATAAGATTTATTCTAAACAATACTTTATTGTTTCTTTATTAATAATACTTTATAAATAATAAATAATACTTTATTCTAAACAACACTTTAACACATGCAGATGATCCTTCTGGGACAAAAGAAATGATTTTCCTGCTTGGTGTATGTAGTAGAAGTATCACATTTTAGATTTTCCTCAGGTAAGCTGTTGCTGGAAATCAAATATGTCTGTACTGCATCATCAAAACTATATTAGCCATTCCCTAACAACAACCACAGTGTAAAAACAATTTCGTCAGAAATAACCAATCTGGGGCTTCCCTGGTAGCTCAGTGGTGAAGAATCCGCCTGCCAGTGCCAGAGACACGGGTTCAGTCCCTGACCCGAGAAGGTCCCACGTGCCCCAGAGCAACTAAGCCCGTGCACCACAACTACGAAGCCCACGCTCTAGACCCCACGCTCACAGGAGCAGCCGCCGCAGTGAGCAGCCTGTGCCCCGCACCTGCACAGCAGACCCTAGTCTCTACAACTAGAGAAAAGCCCACGCAGCAACCAAGACCCAGCACAGCCAAAAACGAGGTTTTTAAAAGTTGGTTTAAAAAAGGAAAGAAATCACCAATCTGGGACTTCCCTTGTGGCCCAGGGGCTAAGACTCCTCACACCCAATGCAAGGGGCCCAAGTTGAATCCCTGGTCAAGGAAACTAGATCCCACATGCTGCAACTAAAAGACCCACATGTATCAACTAAGACCTCGGGCAGCCAAATAAATAAATAAAAATTTTAATAAAAGAAAGAAAGAACCAACCTGATTATGACTCCTCATCCACACTCTTTGTTGGCTCATGGATTTCTGCTATATGGCTATGATGGCAAGAAAAAGAAAGTGCCTGCCTTCACACCTCCCAGAGCTTATAGTCTGGTGGCACACGGTTGTTGCTAAGCAACAGGTTAAGAATGGCTGCACCTTCAATGTTTTCATGGCAAGTCATTCATAGTTATTATAGAAAAGCAAAACTTACTCAAACTAAGTGGAGATCTTTAATTTTAAGCTCTCAAAAAGAACTTCTCCTCATCCTCACATACTTCTCATATGAAGAGGCAGAGTTGAGAAAATTAGGTCAAAAGTTACTTCCTGAGCATTCTATCCTCTTCCCAAACAGCATTAAAAAAAGCTTGGTGAAAAGCATGTCCGGAAAGTAGAGGGCTATACTTGCTTGATTCTTTTTCCTCGCTGGTTCTTTTGCTTCTCTTTTGTAGGTTTTCCTTCCTCCTTCTACCCTCAACACTCTGTAAGCACTCCAAGAATCAATCCTAACTCTGCTTCTTAGCCTACTTTTCAGTATTAAGAGAGAAAGTCTGAATCTGTGTTAATACTGTTCAAGGCACTGTACTAGGCAAGTGGGAGGGGGGAAAAAAAACTTGACTTCGTACATTTACATTTGCACAGCATTTTATATCAATCTTTCATTTTATTCCCTCAACAACCTATGAATTATGAGGAAGAGGTTATTATGAGTCCCCCTTTTACCCCACAAGGAAACAAGGTTCAGAAACTTGTATAAGGTCCCATGGCTATTCACCTTCAGATTTGCAATTAGAACTCGGATTTTCTGATTCTTGATTCAGTACTCTTTCCACCGTAGTCTATTGCAAAGGTCCCCAACCTTTTTGGAACCAAGGACCAGTTTTGTTAAAGGCAATTTTTCTACAGACGGGGATGTGGGCGTGGGCTTGGGGATGACTCACAAGCATTACACTTACTGCGCACTTTATTATTATGATATCAGCTCCACCCTCTGATCATCAGGCATGAATCCTGCTCTACTGTGTCCCTCCATTTACCTGCAGTATTTTCTGCAATAACTTTACTTAACTCCACATCGCCCTTCACCACTAGGTTTTATTTACTCTTATTCATTCAACAAATATCAGTGCCTACTCTGTTGATAGGTAGAGTAGCATAGCAGTGAATACACTGGATCTGATTCTTAATAACATTAGAAAAATATAATCACTTGCTAAATACATTACCAAATTCAACCACTTGGTACCCCACTATAAGGATTCAGTATTCCCATGTGTGCAAACTCACTTAAATGAGTTAATTATCTGTCCTCTGAAATGAAAACCAAAAAACACACTGGGCTGGGATAACATGGTGGTGGTGGTTTAGTCGCTCAGTCGTGTCCGACTCTTGAGACCCCATGGACTATAGCCTGCCAGTCTCTCTGTCCATGGGATTCTCCAGGCGAGAATACTGGAGTGGGTTGACGTTCCCTTCTCCAGAGAATCTTCCCAACCCAGAAATCGAACCCAGGTCTCCTGTACTACAGGAAGATTCTTTATTGGCTGAGCTATCAGGGAAGTCCCCTCATGGAATAACATGAGTTGAGCCCAAATGTCCTTTAAGGGTAACTCTTTCTAACTATGTAATTCTCTTCAGCAGGACTACAAAACTGACAAAAATAAATAAATAAAAATATCAGAACTCTGAGGAAAAAAATATGATCATACTGAAAATGAACAAAATTGAACCCTCAGATTCAGATTTCTATAACTTTTAACATTGTGTTAACAATTATCTTAATAAGTAGTCAATTCCAAAACAAAAATACTGTAAATTCAGGGACTTCCCTGGTGGTACAGTGATAAGAATCCGCCTGCCAATGCCAGGGACATGGGTCCCATCCCTGATCCCAGAAGATTCCACATACCAGGGAGCAACTAAGCCCACTCACCACAATACTGAGCCGAGTGCTCTAGAGCCCAAGAGCCTCAACTACTGAGCTGGCATGCTGCAACTACGAAAGCCCTCATGCCTAGAGCTTGCGCTCCAAAACAAAGAGAAGCCATCTCAACAAGAAACCTGTGCACTGCTACAGAGTAGCCCCACTCACCACAGCTAGAGAAAGCCTGCTCACAGCAACAAAGACCCAGCGTGGCCAAAAATAAATAACTAAATAATATTCTTAAAAATACTGTAAATTCACCCTGATGTAGGTTGCTAGCATTCAGTTATTTTTTTTTTCTGGGTGAATTTCAGTATTTTGTTACACAATTCACAAAAGTTAGAATTTAAAGCAGTGATTCTTTTCATTTAAAGTACATAAATTTCCATGGCAAGCATAGACTATCGCCAGCTCAGTAAGTACTATACATATCATGAAGAGCCTTTTGCTATAGAGAATTCTATCACCAAGTCATCTTGAAAATTACTATCTAAGCAATGCTTGATAAACTGCACTGCATGGAATACGGATATTCTTTAAATCACCTGTTTTAAAGAGCTTAATGATCAATTCAGTTTACTTTCATTAAAAAAAATTTTTTTTTTTTTACAGCAGACTTTCTCAAGGCCTCAAGGCCTCTCAACATTATTTTGCCTGGTAAATTTCTGAAAGAAAAACAAATAGTATTTCCCAAGGTCATTTATCCACCCAACTATTAATGCAACACCTATTACTGATAAAATTTGGAACACAACTGGGAAATGCTACTGCAACATTTGTCGTCCATTTGCCTCAATTAATGCCAACAGCAAGTTCTGAATTTAGGGAAACGGGCTCACAGTAAATGTTAACTATCACTTACTATGCTAAGAAATTAAATATTTTATTACAGTCAATCAACACAACAATCTTGCCTGCTAAGATGAGATAACCAAGGCCCAGGGGAACATATTAGCACTAATCAGATTCATCAGTAATACACAGGACCAGGTCTCACAACCCTCTGGTTCTAAACAAAGTGCTCTTTCCAGGACATAACTAAATTGGCCCTCCTAGAGATTAAAATTCCAAGTAACAGCCCTAATGCCAGTTCAGTTCAGTTGTTCAGTCGTGTACAACTCTTTGCAACCCCATGGACTGCAGCACGCCAGGCTTCCCTGTCCATCACCAACCCCTGGAGCTTGCTCAAACTCATGTCCATCGAAGCCATGATGCCATCCAACCATCTCATCCTCTGTCGTCCCCTTCTCCTCCTGCTTTCAATCTTTCCGAGCATCAGGGTCTTTTCCAATGTATCTAAGTAACAGTCCTAATGCCAGTTAGGCAAACCAATTTTGTCCTTCACAAAGAAATGCGATTAAACCAAAAAACAGAAGCACTTTGGCAGATCAGAAGGAACAAAGAAGAGTTAGTACTTCTTGAATGAGTGAATAATGAACACTGGCTCCACCAGCAGCTGTGAACAGCCTTCTGGCCAGTTCTGTGATAAACCTAAGAAAAGCAACCTTAAAATGAGCTCTCTCGCCTATCTTTAAAAAAATAAATAAAGAAGGAATGCTGCAGCTTGGCTTAGATAAGGCCTATAATAAACAACAAATCATACTGTCATTCAGTTCAGTTGCTCAGTCGTGTCCAACGCTTTGCAACCCCATGAATCGCAGCACGCCAGGCCTCCCTGTCCATCACCAACTCCCGGAGTTCTCTCAAACTCATGTCCATCGAGTCGGTGATGCCATCCAGCCATCTCATCCTCTGTCATCCCCTTCTCCTCCTGCCCGCAATCCCTCCCAGGATCAGGGTCTTTTCCAATGAGTCAACTCTTCGCATGAGGTGGCCAAAGTATTGGAGTTTCAGCTTCAACATCAGTCCTTCCAATGAACACCCAGGACTGATGGCCCTTAGGATGGACCGGTTGGATCTCGTTGCAGTCCAAGGGACTCTCAAGAGTCTCTCCAACACCACAGTTCAAAAGCATCAGTTCTTCGGTGCTCAGCTTTCTTCACAGTCCAACTCTCACATCCATACATGACCACTGGAAAAACTATAGCCTTGACTAGACAGACCTTTGATGGCAAAGTAATGTCTCTGCTTTTGAACATGCTATCTAGGTTGGTCATAACTTTCCTTCCAAGGAGTAAGCGTCTTTTAATTTCATGGCTGCAATCACCATCTGCAGTGATTTTGGAGCCCCCCAAAAAATAAAGTCAGCCACTGTTTCCACTCTTTCCCCATCTATTTCCCATGAAATGATGGGACCGATACCTTGATTTTCGTTTTCTGAATGTTGAGCTTTAAACCAACCTTTCCACTCTCCTCTTTCACTTTCATCAAGAGGCTATTTAGTTCCTCTTCACTTTCTGCCATAAGGGTGGTGTCATCTGCATATCTGAGGTTATTGATATTTCTCCCGGCAATCTTGATTCCAGCTTGTGCTTCTTCCAGCCCAGCGTGTCTCATGATGTACTCTGCGTTTAGGTCCTCTAAATTCTTCCCAGTGCTAACTTCTTTTATCTACTTCTTACCAAGTTATTACCTAGTTTCCTTAAGGAGCCTTCCTGGTAGCTCAGCTGGTAAAGAATCTGCTTGAAGTGAAGAAGACCCCAGTTCTATCCCTGGGTTGGGAAGATTCCCTGGAGAAGGAAATGGCAACCCACTCCAGTATTCTTGCCTGTATAATCCTAGGGCCAGAGGAGCCTTTCGGGCTACAGTCCATGGGTCACAAGAGTCGGACACGACTTAGTGACTAGTTTCCTTTATAGTCAAAGCCAAAAGCACTCTTTTCTAATTATCATGATAATGATTTGAAATCAATCTCTTAACTCGAATACACAAAAGAACTGTCATCTTCATAAGATTAAGAGATGGCTACTGGAAAATAAAACCACAAAATTTATTCAATCTAACCACTATAGTTCCTACCAAAAATGATCGCAAAATAAGTCCCTTCGGAAACAAACAGAAATCATAATATGATTTATAATCATATAATCATGATTTATATCACAAATTTAAACATAAATTTTAAAAAGCTACTTTTATGAGCAATTTATAATAATCAGGTCTTCTGACGGCCACTTCACTATCAGTATTCAGCTGCTAGTTCGGGGTAGAAGCAGAGGTAAGAGGATAAAATATTAACAAAAGTAACATATTTTTTAAAAAACTGTCACGACACAAATAATCAAACTCAATGAAAAACAGAGACATGCCCCACACATTTTATTTCTCAAAGATATGACTTTCCAAATGTAGAAGAGAAAAAATAAGGTATACAGAAATGTAAGGCTACACTATACTGAACATTTCCCATTGTGGTGATTAGGCAAACCAAATGGAACATCCATCTGTGTAATGCATGCAATCCTGACTTTCAGACATTTGACTTTCATAAAATCCACCTTCATGTAAACATACTGACATCTTTAAACTGCATTTCATACACACACACACTCTGGCAAGAGGAACAGTGACCTCAAAGCGCTCAGCTCACAGAGGCAAGCATCCCCTTACCAAACTCAACCCCCCTCCCCCTGCCCCTCCATCACCTGCATCTCAGCTCCTCCCCCTCTTTTCCCCACAGAGCTGCAGCTGTCACTGGTTGGCAAGGATACCTGGGTTGGTTAATCACTTGCCAGCCAGGTAGTCAGGACCCAAGAGACAGCACCTGCACAAACCATAATTGGATATTTTACAATATTTTTTTTTAGTACTCTGAAGAGAGAGAACTCCCATTAAGATAGATAAGTCAGTGGGGAAAATTTTAGACATTCAACTTTCTAGTAATTGCTTATGATAGTAATATGTTGAGAGTAATAAATATTTTCTACATTATTAAAATCCCAAAATCTACAGGAGAAGAAACTAAGAGCAAGTTACTTTTGCATACTCAATAAACGCTTGCTAAAGTTACTTTTCTCACTTCAAATTCTCCCAATTATTATAGCACTACTCTAAGGTAAACTACTTTCCAATCAAAGTTCAAGGAAAATAAAAATCCATAATGTTAGTTAACACAGGGACTTCCTTGGCAGTCCAGTGGTTAAGACTTTGTCTTCCAATGCAGCGGATGTGAGTGTGATCTCTGGTCCTGGGAGCTAAAATACCACATGCTTCACAGACAAAACACCAAAACATAAAACAGAAGCAAAAATGTAACAGACTCAATAAACACTAAAAATTGGTCCACATCCAAAAAAAAAATCTTTGCAGCAAAAATAAAACTTATAGCGGCAAGTTACCTTGGTATATTCAATAAATGTTTTGCTAAAGTTGCTTTTCTCACTTTAAATTCTACTGATTATTATAATACTATTAGTGTTTTTTAGTTGTGAAGTTGTACCCAACTCTTTTGCCATCCCATGGACTATAGTCCACCAGGCTCCTCTGTCCATGGGATTTCCCAGACAAGAATACTGGAGTGAGTTGCCATTATCTTCTACAGAGGATCTTCCCAATCCAGGGACAGAACCTGGGTTTGATCTCCTGCATTGGCAGGTGGATTCTGCCAGGGAAACAACTGTTTCCAATGTGACACCAGGGAAACAACTATTTTCCAATCAAAATTCAAAGTAAAAATTCTTAATTATAAAGTTAATGTACTGATTTCCTGGAAGTCTAGCGGCTAGGACTCCACATTTTGAACCCGGGGGCGCAGGTTCAATCTCTAGTTGGGGAAATGCTGCTGCTGCTGCTAAGTTGCTTCAGTCATGTCCGACTCTGTGCGACCCCATAGACGGCAGCCCACCAGGCTCCGCTGTCCCTGGGATTCTCCAGGCAAGAACACTGGAGTGGGTTGCCATTTCCTTCTCCAATGCAAACCCTGGGGTGAGGCCAAAAAAAGAATTAATATAAAAATCTTTACTATTAAAATGTTAATATCTGAGCATGTAAGTTGTCAATAAACAAGATGAAAACAGGAATTGTTTACATTTTTTAAAACCTGGTGTGAACAGAGATCTTATTAGATACAGCACAAAAAGCCTATTTTTCCTCCATAAAAGAAAAATAAGATAACCTAGACTTCACCAAAATTAAAAATTTTTACTTTGTGAAAGACACTGTTAAGAGAATGAAAAGATATGCTACATACTGGGAGGAAACACTTGCAAACTACATATCTGACCAAAAACTTACATGCAAAAGAGAACTATCAAAAGTCAACAATAAGAAAACAAACCCACTGGAAAAACTAGGCAAAAGGTGATCTCAACAGGTTAATTACTCTGATTCTCTTTATAAACTGCCCTCAAAAGGACAAAAGTATGGAGGGAGGGAGCAGAACAGGAGCTGCTAGGGACTAAGAGGTGGGAGAAGAGTGTAAAACAGGGAACGCAGAGGGACATTGTGAGGCTGACGGGAACTGTTCTGCTTCCTGATTATCACAGAGGATATGTGAATCCATTCACGTGTAAAGATTCATAAAATTACGCAACAAAATATCAATTATACTGTATGTTAAATTAAAAGATAACAGAAAGGAAAACACTGCCTCTTTCCAGGCTTCTCTCAAGTCCCTACTATATCCAGGCTGTGTTAGGCACCAAAAATAGGTTAGAAGACAGTTTGCCCTCAGAGGAAGCAAACAAGTACAATAAGGTAAAGGCTTTCACGGAGGGATATATTAGGTGGGTGAAAAAGTAATTGTGGTTTCCGATGGTGAACCTTAAATCATTGTAATCAGGCTCAAACACATCTTTGTTAATTAAAATAGGAACCATTGTAATCAACACATTTCTGCCAATGAGAAATAAGTATATATCCTTAGCACAAAAATCTGTGCTTCAAGATTCGATGAACTCTTGGAAAGCATTTTCTGCCTCCTACTGGTCGTGAAAGCGTTTTCCCTGTAAAAAGTTGTCAAGATGTTTGAAGTGGTAGTTGGTTTGGCAAGAGGTCAGATGAATATGGAGGATGAAGCAAACCTTCGCAGCCCAAATCATTCAACTTTCGAAGTGTTGGTTTGTGACATGCAGTTGGTCACTGTCGTGGAGAAGAATTGGGCTCATCCTGTTGATTAATGCCGTTTGCAGGCGCTGCAGTTTTTGGTACATCTCATCAATTTGCTGAGCATACTCAGATGTAATGGTTTGGCCGGGATTCAGAAAGCTGTAGTGGGTCAGAATGGCAGCAGACCACCAGTCAGTGACTATGACCCTTTTCCTGGTGCAAGTTTGGCTTTGGGAAGTGCTTTGGAGCTTCTCCCCAGTCCAACCACTGAGCCGGCCATCGCTGTCTGTCATATAAAATCCACTTTTTGTTGCACGTCACAATCCGATCGAGAAATGGTTCATTGTTATTTCATAGAATAAGCAAAGACAACACTTCAAAATGACTATTTTTAAAAATTTTTGGTCAGCTCATGAGGCACCCACTCATTTTCACCTTTGCAATTTGCTCAGAATGCCAAACCACCATAGAATGGTCAACATTGAGCTCTTCAGCAACTTCTTGTGTAGTCATAGAGGACCAGCTTCGATGACTGCGGTCGACTGGTCATTGTCAACGTCTGACGGCTGGGCACTATGCTCCTCATCTCCAAAGCTCTCGTCTCCTTTGCAAAATTTCCTGAATCACCACTGCACTGTATGTTCATTAGCAGTTCCTAGGCCAAAGGCGCTGTGGATGTTGTGAGTTGTCTCCGCTGCTTTACTACCCACTTTGAGCTCAAATGAGAAAATCATTAGAATGTGCTTTTTGTCTAACATCATTTCCCTAGTCTAAAATAAATATAAACAGACAATAAAGAATCTGCCTGCGATGCAGAAGACCTGGGTTGGATCCCTGGGTCAGAAAGATCCCCTGGAGAAAGGAATGGCAATCCACTCGAGTAATCTTGCCTGGAAAATCTCACGGACAGAGGAGCCTGGTGGTCTATAGACCATGGGGTCCCAAAGAACTAAACACGGCTGAGCGACTAACTTCACTTTCACTAAGTCATTAACAAGAAAACATAAAGCAAGAAAAGGGCATTAAAATGATGCCTAACATAACCACATTTATCTAAGAATGTATTCCAATATCAAACAGCAAAGTTCAACCATGCAAACCATAATTGCTTTTGTACCAACCTAATACAATACAGAATACAGAATGTGGTCCACTGGAGAAGGGAATGGCAAGCCACTTCAGTATTCTTGCCTTGAAACCCCATGAACAGTAGGAAAAGGCAAAATGATAGGATACCAAAAGAGGAACTCCCCAGGTCAGTAGGTGCCCAATATGCTACTGGAGATGAGTGGAGAAATAACTCCAGAAAGAATGAAGGGATGGAGCCAAAGCAAAAACAATACCCAGTTGTGGATGTGACTGGTGATAGAAGCAAGGTCCGATGCTGTAAAGAGCAATATTGCATAGGAACCTGGAATGTCAGGTCCATGAATCAAGGCAAATTGGAAGTGGTCAAACAAGAGATGGCAAGGGTGAATGTCAACATTCTACGAATCAGCGAACTAAAATGGACTGGAATGGCTGAATTTAACTCAGATGACCGTTACATCTACTACTGCGGGCAGGAATCCCTCAGAAGAAATGGAGTAGCTATCATGGTCAACAAAAGAGTCCGAAATGCAGTACTTGGATGCAATCTCAAAAACGACAGAATGATTTCTGTTAGTCTCCAAGGCAAACCATTCAATATCACAGTTATCCAAGTCTATGCCCCAACGAGTAACGCTGAAGAAACTGAAGTTGAACGGGTTTATGAAGACCTACAAGATCTTTTAGAACTAACACCCAAAAAAGATGTCCTTTTCATTATAGGGGACTGGAATGCAAAAGTAGGAAGTCAAGAAACACCCAAAAAAGATGTCCTTTTCATTACAGGGGACTGGAATGCAAAAGTAGGAAGTCAAGAAACAGCTGGAGTAAGCAAATTTGGCCTTGGAATGTGGAATGAAGCAGAGCAAAGGCTAATAGAGTTTTGCTAAGAGAATACACTGGTCATAGCAAACACCCTCTTCCAACAACACAAGAGAAGACTCTACACATAGACATCACCAGATGGTCAACACAGAAATCAGACTGATTATATTCTTTGCAGCCAAAGATGGAGAAGCTCTATACAGTCAGCAAAAACAAAACCAGGAGCTGACTGTGGCTCAGATCATGAACTCCTTACTACCAAATTCAGACTCAAATTGAAGAAAGTAGGGAAAACCACTAGACCATTCAGGTATGACCTAAATCAAATCCCTTATGATTATACAGTAGAAGTGAGAAATAGATTTAAGGGTCTAGATCTGATGGATAGAGTGCCTGATGAACTACGGAATGAGGTTCGTGACATTGTACAGGAGACAGGGATCAAGACCATCCCCATGGAAAAGAAATGCAAAAAGCAAAATGGCTGTCTGGGGAGGCCTTACAAATAGCTCTGAAAAGAAGAGAGGCAAAAAGCAAAGGAGAAAAGGAAAGATATAAGCATCTGAATGCAGAGTTCCAAAGAATAGCAAGAAGAGATAAGAAAGCTTTCTTCAGCGATCAATGCAAAGAAATAGAGGAAAACAACAGAATGGGAAAGACTAGAGATCTCTTCAAGAAAATTAGAGATACCAAGGGAACATTTCATGCAGAGATGGGCTCGACAAAGGACAGAAATGGTCTGGACCTAACAGAAGCAGAAGATATTAAGAAGAGGTGGCAAGAATACATGGAAGAACTGTACAAAAAAGATCTTCACGACCCAGATAATCATGATGATGTGATCACTAATCTAGAGCCAGACATCTTGGAATGTGAAGTCAAGTGGGCCTTAGAAAGCATCACTACGAACAAAGGTAGTGGAGGTGATGGAATTCCAGTTGAGCTATTTCAAATCCTGAAAGATGATGCTGTGAAAGTGCTGCACTCAATATGCCAGCAAGTTTGGAAAAGTCAGCAGTGGCCACAGGACTGGAAAAGATCAGTTTTCATTCCAATTCCAAAGAAAGGCAATGCCAAAGAATGCTCAAACTACTGCACAATTGCACTCATCTCACATGCTAGTAAAGTAATGCTCAAAATTCTCCAAGCCAGGCTTCAGCAATACGTGAACCGTGAACTCCCTGATGTTCAAGCTGGTTTTAGAAAAGGCAGAGGAACCAGAGATCAAATTGCCAACATCCGCTGGATCATGGAAAAAGCAAGAGAGTTCCAGAAAAACATCTATTTCTGCTTTATTGACTATGCCAAAGCCTTTGATTGCGTGGATCACAATAAACTGTAGAAAATTCTGAAAGAGATGGGAATACCAGACCACCTAACCAGCCTCTTGAGAAATCTGTATGCAGGTCAGGAAGCAACAGTTAGAACTGGACATGGAACAACAGACTGCTTCCAAATAGGAAAAGGAGTACGTCAAGGCTGTATATTGTCATCCTGCTTATTTAACTTCTATGCAGAGTACATCATGAGAAACACTGGACTGGAAGAAACACAAGCTGGAATCAAGATTGCCGGGAGAAATATCAATAACCTCAGATATGCAGATGACACCACCCTTATGGCAGAAAGTGAAGAGGAACTAAAAAGCCTCTTGATGAAAGTGAAAGAGGAGAGCGAAAAAGTTGGCTTAAAGCTCAACATTCAGAAAACGAAGATCATGGCATCTGGTCCCATCACTTCATGGGATATAGATGGGGAAACAGTAGAAACAGTGTCAGACTTTATTTTTTCGGGCTCCAGGATCACTGCAGATGGTGACTGCAGCCATGAAATTAAAAGACGCTTACTCCTTGGAAGAAAAGTTATGACCAACCTAGATAGTATATTCAAAAGCAGAGACATTACTTTGCCGACTAAGGTCTGTCTAGTCAAGGCTATGGTTTTTCCTGTGGTCATGTATGGATGTGAGAGTTGGACTGTGAAGAAGGCTGAGCACCAAAGAATTGATGCTTTTGAACTGTGGTGTTGGAGAAGACTCTTGAGGGTCCCTTGGACTGCAAGGAGATCCAACCAGTCCATTCTGAAGGAGATCAGCCCTGGGATTTCTTTGGAAGGAATGATGCTAAAGCTGAAACTCCAGTACTTTGGACACCTCACGCGAAGAGCTGACTAATTGGAAAAGACTCTGATGCTGGGAGAGATTGGGGGCAGGGGGAGAAGGGGATGACAGAGGATGAGATGGCTGGATGGCATCATGGACTCAATGGACATAAGTCTGAGTGAACTCCGGGAGATGGTGATGGACAGGGAGGCCTGGCGTGCTGCAATTCATGGTGTCACAAAGTCGGACACGACTGAGCGACTGAACTGAACTGAATACAATACACAGAATTCTCCATTTAAGAAAGGCTTCCTGTAGAAACAGGGCAGAAGAGGTCACCTGAGACTAGCGCGATTGCCAAGAAAAAATGGAAGCGCATTCCAGACTGAGAAAACCACACCTAACAGAGAAGCAAGGAAGTATGCTTCCCAGTGGTAAAGAATTTGCCTGCCAATGCAGGAGACACAGGAGACGCAGATGCGTGTTCTATCCCTGGGTGGGGAAGATCTGGAGGAGGAAATGGCAACCCCCTCCAGTATTCTTGCCTGGAAAATCCCATGGACAGAGGAGCCTGGTGGGCTATAGCCCACGGGATCGCAGAGAGTCAGATACAGCAGAGCATGCACACATGTGCACACACACACAGGAAAAACGCAGTGTACCAGCATATTTAGGAAACTACAGATAATCACCTTTCCAAGCACAAGCAGCCCAGACAACAATGTGGTCAGGAATTGAAAGCAGGTTCCCTCCAAAGCTTCCCTGGTGGCTCAGAGGTTAAAGCGTCTGCCTGCAATGCGGGAGGCCTGGGCTCGATCCCTGGGTCGGGAAGATTCCCTGGAGAAGGAAATGGCAACCCACTCCAGTATTCTTGCCTGGAGAATCCCATGGACAGAAGAATCAGCAGACACGACTGAGCAACTTCACTTTCACTTTCCCTCCAAGAAATACAAATAGTGCTTGAATTTGAAGCTTTGGAAGAGGCAATTTTCAGATTCAAGTCAAGCTGAGTACTTCTATTAATATTTGCTTTAGTAAACATCACTTTAGTAAACTACAGTATACCCACAGCCTCTAATAAAGTGTGTTTAGGAACTCAGCACAGCACTAGGATTAAAAGCACTGACAGACAGACTACCAGGGTTCAAATCTAAACTCTACCACTTGTTTGCTGGGTGAGCCTAGGCAAGTTATTTAACATTTAGGTGCTTCAATTTCCTCACGTGAGGAATTCTCCTAATGTGAGAATAATGATGGCACCTACTCACGCACTGCTATGAAAAATGTGCTAATTTATATAACGTGCTTAGAATAGAGCTTGACTCACACTAAGCACCGCAGAAGTATGTGCTATTAATACTCAACAAACGTTAGCTATGTCAAATAGACTTATGTATTCTGATATTTTGAAAACAAACCCAAATTATGTGCAAGACCTGCACACTAAAAACTGGAAAATATTG
This sequence comes from Ovis canadensis, assembly GCF_042477335.2. Classification (NCBI taxonomy): domain Eukaryota; kingdom Metazoa; phylum Chordata; class Mammalia; order Artiodactyla; family Bovidae; genus Ovis; species Ovis canadensis. The sequence continues at coordinate 81,452,482 of NC_091256.1, forward strand.
CTCAAAGAGCTAAATAAATGGAAAATTTGTGTTCATGGATTAGAAGATTCAATATTACTTAAAGACATCAATTCTAAAACTGATCTACACTCTCAACATGCGTGCCTGCATGCTCAGTCACTTCAGTTGTGTCCACCTCTTTGGGACCTTAGGGACTGTAGCCCTCCAAGCTCCTTGGTCCAAGGGATTCTCCAGGCAAGAATACTGGAGTCAGTTGCTCAGCCCTCCTCCAGGGGCTGTTACTGACCCAGGGATCAAACCTGTATAGCCTTTGGCTCTTGCATTGCAAATGAATTCTCTACAACTGAGCCACCAGCCACCAGGAAAGCCCCACATTCTCAGTGTAACTCCAATCAAAATCTGAGTAGGCATGTTTGCAGTTTAATAAGCTGATTCCAAAGTTTTTCTAAAAATGCAAACAATCTAGAATAGCCAAAACAATTTTGAGAAAGAAAGAGGATTAAGACTATCAGATTTCAGCTTAGTATAAAGGTAGGAAATGGTAACCCTCTCCAGTATTCTTGCCTGGAGAATCCCATGGACGGAGAAGCCTGGCAGGCTACAGTCCACAGGGTCGCAAAGAGTTGGACATGACTGAGCGACTTCACTTACTTACTTACTTGTAAAGGTATAATAAGGCTGTGTGCTACCAAGAGAAACAAAAGCCCACATTCATTGAGCCTTGTATATAAATGTCCGTAGTAGCTGTATTTAAAAGAGCCAAAAACTGGAAACAATCCAAATGTCCATCAACCCAAACGTGGAAGGATTAACTATAGGATAACCATACAAGGGAATGTGCATGCTTGCTCAGTCGCTTCAGTCAGGTCCAACTCTGTGACCCGCCAGGCCCCTCTGTCCATGGGATTCTCCAGGCAAGAATACTGGAGTGGGTTGCCAGGCCCTCCTCTAAAGAATCTTCCTGACCCAGGGATCAAATCCCTGCTCTCCTGCACTGCAGCTGAATTCTTTACCATTGAGCCACCAGAGAAGCCCGCAAGGGAATACTGGTCAGCAATAAAGGAGAATAAAAATACACAATATAGACGAATCTCAAATAAACCTGCTGAGTTAAAGAAGCCAAATCCCTCCTCCACAAAAAAGCACAGTACAACAACAGAAAGCTGACCAGCAGCTGCCTAGGGACAGGGGGTGGGGAGAGGGGACTGCCTGCAAAGGAGCATGAGGGAACTGCCGCAGTGATGACTGTGGCGGTGGTGGTTACACAGTTACAGACACATGTCAAAAGTCGTCAAACTGTACACTTAAAATTGGTGAATCTTACTCCATATAAATTATGCCTCAACAGAAAGAAAGTCATAAGGCAGCATTGTCTTTTAATAATAGAAACAAGATTTTCTTTTCATATTCATGAAAGAACACAGGCAAGAATTACTATTTACTTAATACTGTTAAGAAATCTATATTACCTTATACAATTCTGTAAACTTTAGCATGATGAAACAACCAAAAACACTATGTGAATGGTTCTTTTACATCTGCGTCTCCTTTAACTAAACAATCAATGGAAATCTACAAAAGAATTTTCAAATGCTGAACAGAAGTACTTATTCAAGATGAAAATCAACAAGCAACATAGGACTTAACTAGGAAATCCATTAGCAAGCTTGTAACTGGCCATAAGGTTATCTAAGCCTGCCAGCTTCCAAAGAACTAGGGGGAAAAGAAAGGATAAAGGAGATTTAAGAACATGAAATAGCTCTTATGCCAACCAATACTTAACAATGGTAATTCCAATGATTCTAATTCTATTCTTACATAAAGAACCTTGCAAGAATCAAGAATACAGAGACTATTCCTTAAAAATCTGTCAGTCAGTAATTGGAAACATAAAGAGGATATTTTTATCTCACAAAGTTCTGTCAGGGGAGCACTACTTACCTGATTAATTCTCCTGAGGTAAAATGTTTTTCTCGTTAAGTCTCAAAAAATAACAAATAATTTACTTGTATTTTATACTATGAAGCTTTTTAAAGTATATCTCTTTATTAATCCTCAATCTTTAAAATTAGAAAACAAAATCTGTACCATAAGCAATAAATGAGGACACAAATATTTACAAGGAGAAAAAAAAGACAAGTGTAAGCAATTTCCAGTTAAATAACCACAGGGATAACTAATATGCATATTACACATATCTGGTTAGAACAGGCAATGTGCTACTTTATCTTCTAATTGATGTTGTCATATGTTAGTTTACAGCTTGAAAAAAGATATTTAAGATCTCAAATAGATTAACCATTCCTTTTGTAAAGTAAGACTACAAGTAATAATCACATTCAGTTTCTTCTTCAAGTTCTAGACACACTCACATATTCCTTCTCCTTGCAGTGCCCTTTCCACTTATCCCACCCATCTAGATTCTTCCCATCTCTCACCACCTATCTTAATTGGTACATGTTCCCTGATCCCTTGAGCCAGAAACTCTGTATTCTGAAACCCCATAGCTCTTTTCTGTAGTCTCTTATAGCATTTAACACTTTCTACCTTGCACTAGACTTCAAGTACAGTAAACCATCTTCTACTAGGAGTATCCTCGAAAAGAAGGACCACACTTTATGCTGCCTTGTCACCCTCAGAGCTCATAGTACCTGAAACTAAACATTTAGTAAATGTGCTACCTAAAACACAGAGGAAAACAATAATTTTTAGGCACTCTGTGCCCCACAATGCCTTGGGAGATATAAAAGGAAAGAAACACCTATGATAGTGACCTGCTCTAAATCTGAGAGACAGAGACAAGCAAACAGATTAATACGATATATTATAACTGTGATAAGTGTTATAATAGGAGATGAACAGGGTGCTCTGAGGGGAACATTAGAGCTAGGGCATTAAGTATGTTGAAAATTGTTCTAATTTCACAAACTATGTTAGGAAACCAAGTCTAGGTTTCCGAAGGGCCAAAAGAAGCTTTCAAGGGGGCTATAGTAAGAGCACCTTTAATCTCGAAATTTTTTCTTAAACTGAAACTAACACTCCACCTATATAACAACCTTACTTGCAGAGAGTAACAATTTTCTCTGTATTCTTGGTACAACCCTCTGCAATAATCAGGCCTGGTCTTACTACATTTACACAAATTTATCCATCCTATCCTCTTACACTTGTTTGAATTGTGCACCAACTCCAAAAAGCACATGCCATTCCCATGCCCCAAACTCTGCGGATCTCAATCTATTTAAACTCTAAGGTTCTTGTCAAGGCCCACTTCCTGATCTATCCCCCAAGAGTACTACATCCCCCAAATGTATACTCTAATATTACTACTATCTGTACCTCTCTTTTTTAACAATTAATGATGAAGGTAATTCTTAAACATTGTTTTTTACAACTTAGAATTAAACAGAATAGAACTCATACCCCAGAGGTGCTACTTCCTTACAATGTGAAGCTGGGCCAGCTACAACACTTTCTTGAACCATAGTTTCCTCTCCACTAAAATTAGGATTTAACTGGGTGATGTGTACATATGCCTAATACACACATACATTCGTACTACATATAATACATTAAATATATGTAGTTTTAATACTAATTTGTATTTAATATTAATATTTAATTTTATTACTCATTTCAAGGAGGAAGATGCAAACTCTAAAACTCAAAGTAAGAGCTATCAAACATGAACAAAGTGGGTACTAAAAACTGTATCAATTAGTCGATGTAAAGGAGCCTCACAACTTTCAAATGTGCTCTCAAGACAACTCACACAAGACACCCTCAGCAGAATTTCTCATGTCTTCTATGGAAAACCACGAAAAATTCACAGGCGACAAGACACAACCAGTTACAGAGGTCCTAGGATGGTGGCCGTACCACTGACATAGTTCCCAAGGGTTTATCTGCCTCTGTGCAACCCAGAAGGAAGAGAAGAAATACCCTCTATTATATAAGTCAAATAGTACATCAATTTAACTTTTTTTTTTTAACCTGCATTATCCCTAGGAGACAAGCAAAACCACTTCTGCATATTTAAGCCTCGGAAGAGAAAGTCCAAGTGGGATGGGGCTGAGTCATCTATTAAAAATCATCAACGCCTGCCCCACCCTGGAAAGGGGACACTGTTGAGACCATTTCCAGCCCGATCAGGGACTTCGCACGCTCTGCCCCCACCTCATCCTTTTTCAAGTCCCCCACCTCGGGCGCCTGTCCCGGCACTAGGCGCAACCTGGCATCCGGCATCCCCACACCAGGGTCCACGCCGGTCTCTCGTCCCTGGTCAGACTCCGACCCCCGTCCGGCAACTGCACTCACCCGGGCGGTGACCTTATACACCGTGTAGCCCCTCGGGTGTCGCTGGGGCTCGGTGACAGTGTAGAATCGGGCCAGATCGGCACCCCGCTCGCGGGGAGAGGTCATCCTCCCGCCGCCTCTGCCGCCGCCGCCTGCCGGGGATCATCAGTGCAACCCGGCGCCGCCGCGGTTCTCTGAAGCAGCAGCCAGGCGGCGAGGGGGCGGTGGCTCATCGGCGGCGCCTCCGCCGCTGGGCTCTGCTTCCGGGGTCGCGGGAAAGCTTCCGGGTCAGACCTGGGCTCCAATCCTGGGACGGAGACTCCACTTTAGACCCGGACGCCCATCGCCAGCCTGAGCCTGGCAAGTGAACGAGGATCAGGCAATGGCACCGCCCGCGACGAGACGGAGGGATACCCCAGCCTAGTATCTTCTTTCCTTCCTATTGGCGGCCCATTGGTTTAAATACCCACAACCCCTGAACTCTTATTTCAAGACAAACCCCGTCCATCTGTGCACCTGTGTTTATACCATCACAAAGTGAAAGTGAAGTCGCTCAGTCGTGTCCGACTCTACGCGACCCCATGGACTGTAACCTACCAGGTTCCTCTGTCCATGGGATTTTCCAGGCAAGAGCACTGGAGTAGGTAGCCATTTCCTTCTCCAGGTGATCTTCCCAACCCAGGGATTGAACCCAGGTCTCCCACATTGCAGGCAGACGCTTTACCATCTGAGCCACCAGGGAGGCCACAAAGTGAAAGTCGCTCAGTGTCCTGATTCTGCGACCTCAAGGACTGTACAGTGCATGGAATTCTCCATGCCAGAGTACTGGAGTGGGCAGCCTTTCCTTTCGCCAAGGGATCTTCCCAACCCAGGGATTCGAACCCAGGTCTCCTGCATTGCAGGCAGATTCATTATCAGCTGAGCCACAGCAAGCCTCCCAAATTTTTAAAAAAAAAAAAAGTTGCCTGTCTGAAGAGGTTTGTAAGGATTAAGCTTCAACCCACTGCACTGTGCTCACTGACAGTACACCCTGAGGGGAATTCAAACTAGGGGAAATTAACACACATTCCCTGCTTTGAGTATACTAACCCTTGGGTAGTTAAGTTGCATATCTAAGGGAAAATTTCATAGATGTCGTGGTCCAGGCGTGGGTTGGAAAGGAGTTTCCAGGCATGAGACAGAGTGAGAGGGAAAGTAAAGGTTATTAGAGTGGGAGATGCTGTTAGAATAGCGGGCCTGCTCAAGGGAGAACCGATGTTGAATGGGGGTCCTTAGTCCACTTTTATACCCAGGATACAAGTAATGGGATAGGGGTCTTGCAGTCATTTGCTGATTGGATGAGGCACGTATACTGGGTGGGGAAAGAGTAGAGCAAATACCTTCTCCCTATGGGATAGGAGGGGAGACAGGTTATACTGTTCCATTAATACTGTATATATAATATACACAAAGTGAAGTCACTCAGTCGTGTATGACTCTTTGCGACCCCATGGACTGTAGCCCACCAGTTTCCTCCATCCATGGGATTTCCCAGGCAAGAATACTGGAGTGGGTTGACATTTCCTTCTCCAGGGGATTTTCCTGACCCAGGGATCGAATCCGGGTCTCCCGCATTGAGGGCAGATGCTTTACCGTCTGAGCCGCCAGGGAAGCCCATATGATATACACAGTATATAGTATATAATATATACTGTTCCATGGGGGAGGAAAGGACGATAAGAGTCTGGTTTTTCTGTTCCTGCATTCCAAGACCCTCCTTGGTTTTATCTGCTCTTTCTTCCTTGGGTCACCACATTCCTCCTATTTTTAGGGCCAGTTCTTTGGCCTCTTTTGATACCCTGCTCATGTCTAACTACCTACCTATTTCACTTCTTAGGCATTTGGAAACCCAGTCTCAAAGGAAAAGGGGCCATGACCGCTCTGGCTTCTTCAGGCTGTACAGGGGCGTAGTGGAGCTCTGGGTTCCTTTTGCCTGCTCTCTGTCAGGGTGCATTTACAGAGGGAGATGAAAGTCCATGGAGTGATAAGGCAGCTTGTTTCAGCATCGTCTGGGTGTTGACCAGGGAACGTTCTTGTCATACTACCACTTGGAGATTTGTTGTATTCTAGAAGAAACAACAAGAAAGTTAAAGGTACTTGGCCCAAAGATTAACAGAAGGAGAAAAGCTGCTGAGGAGCTAGCCAAGAGAATCAGGACTAGACATTGGTTTGTGACATTAGTGTTTCTCTAGGTATGAGAAGATGCAAGAATTTGGGCTCATAAAACCTTTACCTGAAAACATCTGACTATCTGAAGGCCAGTTCTTGTGGGTTTTTCCCAAGCACAGAGTGCCTTATTTCTGATCTCCACCCTGAACTCCTTTCAGGGGGTGTTGAAGGTCAGCAGCTTGCAGTGGTCACAATGTAATCCTTGCAGAGGCAGCTGGCAAGTGCCAATTTCCAGTCAGCAGGGTCCCCTCATAACTGACCATGCTTTGGGGGCATTTCATGGCCATTGTGTCCCGCAGTGCTGGGAAGGTTCATTCCCAGGTCTAATGAAGATTCCATTGACAGGCCATTCAGTGTGCTGTTATTGGACCAGGGCTTGCGAGCAGCAAAAGTCTCTGGACCATGCCTGTCTGATTAGCCTCTTGGTCCAAGAAAATATTCCCTCTTATTGCTTCTTCCCATATCTAGAGTTACATTATTACAATCACTGATCTCATATGGAACTGCATATCAGCATTTTATCACAGGTCAGTCACACATTTGGTGATATAAGAAACAATCTTCTGAAACAAGTGACATAGAAAACAATATACCTATACTTAGCAGTTATTAGTAAGGTCATAAGTCAGTCAGATAGGATCATGTAAGTCACTGTGAAATAATATATTCACTTAGCCAAAGTAACAAGATTTCAAAGGTAAACATAGAACAGATCACTTCAGAGGTAAAGAAACTTAAAATCCATTATGAAAGGCAGTTCAAGAAATCAAGAAATCTTGTATTTATGCACAAAACTCTTCCCATGAGTGCACTTTCCATCAAACCTTCTTAACACTTTCTGTACCCATTACTTTCTTCTCCCATCCTGAAACAGCCACTTGTAAGTCAGACTTACTTCCTTTTCCCTTCATAAGATGTAATTTCATTCCTCATACCTTCTTTACTGAAAACACACATCGTACTTTCCTTAAGCAACCAAGAACTGACCTTTATATTAGCATTCTACAGATTGGTGGACATAAATACCAGTGACAATTTCTAAAAAAATTCTAAAGAACATCTCAGGATGGCATCAAATATTATTCATTAATAGTCCAAGATCTCTAGTTTCTCTGTAAGAGGAAGTTAGTGAAGAAGGCAATGGCAACCCACTCCAGTACTTTTGCCTGGAAAATCCCATGGATGGAGGAGCCTGGTAGGCTGCACTCCATGGGGTCACTAGAAGTCGGACAGGACTGAGCGACTTCTCTTTCACTTTTCACTATCATACATTGGAGAAGGAAATGGCAACCCACTCCAGTGTTCTTGCCTGGAGAGTCCCAGGGACGGGGGTGCCTGGTGGGCTGCCTTCTCTGGGGCAGCACAGAGTTGGACACAACTGAAGCGACTTAGCAGCAGCAGCAGCAATGAATGTTTCAGAATCTTATTTTATTTGGAAATGATCTAGCTATTCAGTAAATCAGTCACTTAGTTTAGCACAACCCTAGAAATTCAGGGTTACCAAAATCTATAGGGACTGTTTTAGAGAGACATTTCTAAAGTATAATGATTCTTAATAGTTTATCTAAAAGCTCCTATCTCATTTACTTTTTTTTGGAAGTTTCTTCACTTGAGGTACTTTCCTTGCTGACAAACTTGTAACAGAAATAACAATATAACAATGTTTAATTTATAATTAACCCAGGCACAATGAAAATATGCTTAATATTAATGACTCTTATACATGTCTATATTAGATTAGCAAACAAACATTAATACTGGATATTTAATATTGATTATTTCCCAGTTTATGTGAATATGGAATTCATTTAGGTTAATTTCGCTTCAATGGCACCCCACTCCAGTACTCTTGCCTGGAAAATCCCATGGACGGAGGAGCCTGGTAGGCTATAGTCCATGGGGTCACCAAAAGTTGGACACCACTGAGCGACTTCACTTTCACTTTTCACTTTCATACATTGGAGAAGGAAATGGCAACCCACTCCAGTGTTCTTGCTTGGAGAATCCCAGGGATGGGGGAGCCTGGTGGGCTGCCATCTATGGGGTCACACAGAGTCGGACACGACTGAAGTGACTCAGCAGCAGCAGCAGCTGTACTGTTCTTTCAGTTCAGTTCAGTTCAGTCACTCAGTCGTGTCTGACTCTTTGCAACCCCATGAATCGCAGCATGCCAGGCCTCCCTGTCCATCACCAACTTCCAGAGTTCACTCAGACTCATGTCCATCGAGTCAGTGATGCCATCCAGCCATCTCATCCTCTGTCGTCCCCTTCTCCTCCTGCCCCCAATCCTTCCCAGCAACAGAGTCTTTTCCAATGAGTCAACTCTTCGCATGAGGTGGCCGAAGTATTGGTGTTTCAACTTTAGCATCAGTCCTTCCAAAGAAATCCCAGGGCTGATCTCCTTCAGAATGGGCTGGTTGGATCTCCCTGAAGTCCAAGGGACTCTCAAGAGTCTTCTCCAATACCACAGTTCAAAAGCATCAATTCTTTGCAGCTCAGCTTTCTTCACAGTCCAACTCTCACATCCGTACATGACCACTGGAAAAACCAGAGCCTTGACTAGATGGACCTTTGTTGACAAAGTAATGTTTCTGCTTTTGAATATGCTATCTAGGTTGGTCATAACTTTCCTTTTAAGTTAGAACTCATTTATAGCTTCAGCAATATTAAAAAAAAAAAAGACACACACTGAGACATACATAAATCCATACAGAGATCTCATAGTTAGCTTCTTGAGATTTAAAATGTCTCTTTGACCCTCCCCACTTTTTTCTTTGCTTGAAGTTCCAATTTGCCCGAGGCTGAGGTCTCAGGCAAAGCTGGCTGTGTATTTCAAGAACATGAAAGGATTAACCTCAAGCTTTTCCCTAGGCAGGGCTTTTAACTAGCTAGTTGTTTTTAACTGCATATGCAAAAAGAACTGGTTTTGTAGTTTCCAAGAAAAAAAATTCATTTTAACCAGTTTTCTCCAGAGTCTAAGGAAAATCATGGTCATCCTGTGTCAAAAAGTCATCTTTCCTTTCTGTGGTCATAGTTTTATAGCTAAAATATAGACCAACTAGTGCTCAAATTGACTCTGATATCAAAGACAGATCAGCTGATGAAAATCTTGGATTGTCCCATTGGTGGGAAGTGAGGTCCTTGTCCCTTAGTCCCTGAAGGGCTAAGGGAATTTGCAGGAGTGGGGAAGTGTGGTCCTTCCCTACCCTGAGAAACAGGAGTAGTTAGAAGAGAATTCTTTAGGATGTTCAGGAGTGGGGGAAATTTGGTTCCCTCTCCACGTGCGAGGAGAAGGCAATGGCAACCCACTCCAGTACTCTTGCCTGGAAAATCCCACAGACAGAGGAGCCTGGTAGGCTGCAGTCCACGGGGTCGCTAAGAGTCGGACAAGGCTGAGAGACTTCACTTTCACTTTTCACTTTCATGCATTGGAGAAGGAAATGGCAACCCACTCCAGTGTTCTTGGAGCCTGGTGGGCTGCCGTCTATCAGGTCACACAGAGTCAGACACGACTGAAGCGACTTAGCAGCAGCCACCTGAGATTAGCGTAGTTGGAAGGGGATTCTTTAAAATGTTAGGAGAGTTTTTGATTCTTCAGGTTTTTGAATATAGGAGAAAGACCTGGACAAAAAGGAACCTCAGAATCCTTTCCTAGAGGTCATGTGGATATGAAAGGTCGAGTAGGGGTTGTCTAGGAAATCTGATGGAGACAGAGGAGGCAAGAGATAGGGAGGCAACAGAAAGACACATGCAGCCTGAGTCCCTCAAGTCTGGATTCTGACTGAGAACCATGAAAGCAATGTCTAGGCTCCTGTAAGTCAATCCGGACCGAAAGAGAAAGAAGTGGCAGGGAAGAAGGCTGAGGAATCTGCCTTCAATCCTATCGGAGAGACGATGGCCAGGGGATGATGGTCTCTGTTTTGCTTCAGCCACGGTGTTCCTGACTTGGTGCATGGAAATTGTCTTGCTGGGGGTGGATGCCCTTGTGGCCCGATCTGTTCTGTGTCCCCCTTATCAACGTGGCAGGAGCCCCAATGGCTTTTAAGTGCCTGACCCGTGCCTGCACAATACCGGTTGGCCTAGTCCTCAGTTGGAAAGAAGACAAAGAACAGACCCTCACCCATTCGGGCGGCGGCTACTGGGGTGCAGTGAGCAGTGGGGCCTTTGGAACACACTAGAGGGTAACCCTGGCCAGAGTCCCTCAGTTGCTTCCACAGCACTTGCCTGTTCGCAGAGGGCCCCTATGAAAAAGAAGAGGCGAGGAGGTAGATGAAGAGACCCCAAGGTCCCCGTACGGGCCACCAAAAATGTTGTGGTCCGGGCACGGGTTGGAAAAGAATTTCCAGACATGGGACCGAATGAGAGGGAAATAAAGTTTATTAGAGTGGGAGATGCTGTTAGAACAACGGGCCTGCTCAAGGGAGAACCAATGTTGAATGGGGGTCCTTAGTCCATTTTTATACCCAGGGTACAGGAGTGGGATAGGGGTCTTGCAGGTCATTTGCTGATTGGATTAGGCACATATACTGGGTGGGGAAAGAACAGGGCAAATACCTTCTCCCTATGGGATAGGAGGTGGGGACAGGTTATACTGTTCCATTAATAGTTACAACATGGGGGAGGGAAGGACGATACAGGTCTGGTTGTTTTGTTCCTGCATTCCAAGACCCTCCTTGGTTTTATCTGCTCTTTCATCCTCGGATCACCACAATAGATTCTTATATCTTCCACAAATGGAAAAGCACTAAAATCATTAACTGTGATGGCTTTTCTGTAGTCAGCAGTAATGTTTCACTACTTCATGTTTTTCCCAGCAAAAAAAAAAAAAGAATCAAATAAAACCTGTCTCCTCCCTTACCTCTTTGGAGCAGTTTCTCAGCTATCTGAGAGGCTATCTCTTGGGCTATTGTTCTCAACGCGGAGCCTGAATAAGACTGAAACTCGTTCTCACACTGTGCATGTTTTTATTTGACACAACCTATTTCAACTTTAAAATTCACCCATTCATACTCTAAAGCTGGAACCTGTGTCTACTACGAAGATAGAGTTCCTATTTAAATTTGCCACTATCCATAGCTTGATTCCTCTATCTTCCTTCATCAAGATTTTCTCATTCCCCACAACATTCATTCCAAATGGTTGCCGTTCTCAACACTCTGTTCCTCTTCACCTTGCCTTTTTACCTGTTGGCCCCTCCTTATTTACAGAGGGGGAGAAGTGCTTAGTACCAATCCCTTCATCTTCACATAATTCTGTTTCAATCTGAGACCTACACATACCCCTACCTCATTTTCCAGGACTAATCACTCTTCCTATGCACTGATATCCATCCTCGTTGGCACACCTAAAGACCTTGTTCTATCAGTGACATCCCAACTCTACTTTCTGTACCTTCAACCTCTTCCTTGTCACTGGCTCCTTCTTCTCAGCCTATGTATGCAAGGTCTTCCCTGTAATTCAAATGGTAAAGAATCTGCCTGCAACGCAGGAGACCTGGGTTCGATCCCTGGGTCAGGAAGATCCTCTGAAGAAGGGAATGGCAGTCCACTCCAGTATTCTTGCCTGGAGAATCCCATGGACAGAGGAGCCTGGCAGGCTACAGTCGGTGGGATCGCAAAGAGTTGGACACGACTGAGCGACTAACACTATGTATTCCTAAATGTATCATTTGTTTATTCAACCTGAACTCACCACCTATTATATGCCAGTCATCATACTAACTAGGCATTGGAGTTACAAAGTCCCTGATCTCAAGAACCATTTAGGAAGAAAAAGCAAAGAACATTTAAAGTATATTGTTATTAAAATAAATACTATCACAGGTGCATATATGGAGTGCTACAGAACACAGCTAATTCTGTTTGGAAGACTAGCTAAAGTTTTCTGATACTGGGGAAACTATGGTGACTTTTGAAAGAGAGACAGAAATTAGCCAGGAAGAGAAAAGAGTAAAGGAAACCATTCATGTTCTCATCTCTTCTGATTTTTTCTCCTGATACTGAGCAGTATCAAGAGAGGGGAGTGGAAAGGGCACTGAAAACCAAGTTCATGAGGAAGCTATGTTCAAAGAGCTAAACACACACACACACAGACACAACAAGCAAAAAATGTCCAAACTGCTTAACCAAACTGGTTCAAGAAGAAAGAGGAAATGTTAATCGACCCATAATGAGTGAAAATACTGAATCAGTCATTTCAAAACTTGAACAAATAAAAAGCCCAGGATCAGATGGCTTCACTGGTGAATTCTACCAAATATTTAAAGAAAAATTAACATGAATCTTTTTCAAACTCTTCCCAAAAAAATAGGAAACGAGAAAATAATAACTCATTTTATGAAGCCAGTATTACCTGAATACCAAAGGCAGATGGAGCCGTCCCCAAAAAAAAGAATTGCAAATATCCCCTATGAATATATGTAAACATATTCAACTAGGGGGCTTCTCTGGGGGTCCAGCAGTTAAGAATCTACCTTCCAGTGCAGGGGAAATGGGTTCAATTCCTGGTCTGGGAAGATCCCACATGCCGTGGAGCAGCTAAGCCCAAGTGCCAGAACTAGTGAGGCCTGAGTGCCTAGAGCCCGTGCTCTGCGACAGGAGAAGCCACTGAAATGAGAGGCACTCACATTGCAATGAAGAGCAGCCCTGGATTGCTACAACCAGAGAAAGCCTACTCAGAGCCACGAAGACCCATTGCAGCCAAAAATAAACACAAACAACAACAACAAAAAATCTTCAACTAAATATTAGCAAATAGAATCCCAGAGTATATTTAAAAAGTTAAATAACATGACCACATATGATTTATCCCAAAAATACAAAGTTGGTTCAAAATATGAAAATAAATCAGTATAATATACCATATCAATGAAATAAAGCCAGAAAGTGAAGAGGAACTAAAAAGCCTTTTGAAAGTGAAAGAGGAGAGTGAAAAGGTTGGCTTAAAGCTCAACATTCAGAAAACGAAGATGATGGCATCTGGTCCCATCAAACAGTGAAAACAGTGTCCGACTTTATTTTGGGGGGCTCCAGGGTCACTGCAGATGGTGATTGCAGTCATGAAATTAAAAGATGCTTACTCCTTGGAAGGAAGGTTATAACCAACCTAGATAGCACATTAAATAGCAGAGAGATTACTTTGCCAACAAAGGTCCATCAAGGCTATAGTTTTTCCAATGGTCATGTATGGATGTGAGAGTTGGACTTTGAAGAAAGCTGAGCACAGAAGAATTGATGCTTTTGAACTGTGGTGTTGGAGAAGACTCTTGAGAGTCCCTTGGACTACGAAGTCCAACCAGACCATCCTAAAGGAGACCAGTCCTGAGTGTTCATTGAAAGGACTGATGTTGAAGCTGAAACTCCAATACTTTGGCCACCTCATGTGAAGAGTTGACTCACTGGAAAAGACCCTGATGCTGGGAGGGATTGGGGGCAGGAGGAGAAGGGGATGACAGAGGATGAGATGGCTGGATGGCATCACCGACTCAAAGGACATGAGTCTGAGTGAACTCTGGGAGTTGGTGATGGACAGGGAGGCCTGGCGTGCTGCGATTCATGGGGTCGCAAAGAGTTGGACATGACTGAGCGACTGAACTGAGCTGAACTGAATGAAATAAAGGGGGGAAACACTGGATAATATCAATAAATACCAAAAAAAGAAAGCATTTGACAATATCAAACACCCTTTCATGGTAAACACAAAGCAAAGAAAGAATAAAAAGGAATTTCCTCAACCTGATAAAAAGCACTGAGGAAAAACTCACAATTAACATCATACTCATGGGGAAAGACTAAAAGTTTTCTCCCTGAGATTAGCAAGAAGGCAAAAATGAACACTCTTTCCACTTCTATTAAGCATTGTACAGAAGTACTAGACAAGGCAACTAGATAAGAAAAGGAAGTAAAAAGCATACAAAAGAGAAAGGCAGGAATAAAAGTCTTCATTTGCAGGTGACATGATCTCATACATAAAAAATTCTAAACACACATACATGCAATAAAACTATTAGAACTAATAAACAATTTCCATTTAACAGTAGGAATAAGATCACCACACAAAAGTCAATTTTATTTCTATACATTAGCAATGAACAGTCTGAAATTAAAATTAAGAAAAGAATTCCATTTATAATACCATCAAAAATAATAAAATATTTGGGAATAAATTTATAAAAGAAACATGACTTGTACACTGAAAACTCTAAAAACATTGTTGAGAGAAATTAAAGCATACCTAAGTAAATAGAAAGTCATACCCATTCATGGCTTAAAATATGGTTAAGATGGCAATACTCCCCAAATTTATCTACTGATCCAATGAATCCCTATTAAAATTCCAACTTTTTTTTTTCCTTTTTCAGATATGGTCAAGCTGATCCTAAAATTCATTTGGAAATGCAAGGGACTCTGAAAGGCCAAAATAATCTTGAAAAAAAAAAAGTTGGAATTGAAATCTTCCTGATTTCAAATTTTACCACAAAGCTACAGTAATCAAGGCAGTGGTAGTGGTATAAGGATAAACATATAAATAAATGGCATGGATCGAGAGTTCAGAAATAACTTGATATATTTATAGTCAAGTGATTTTCAACAAGGATCTTAAGATTATTCAATGGCTGAGGAGGATGGAAGAGGGTGGGGAGGGGTAGCAGACAGTCTTTTCAACAAGTAATGCTGGAAAAACTAGATATCCACATGCAAAAGAATGAATTTGGATCCCTACCTAACACCATATACTAAATTTCTTTTCTAATTAACTCCTGCTCATGGGGCATGGGTCAAAAGAAATTCATCTGATGTTAATGCACATAATGTTCAGCCTCGCTGCCAGAAATCAGTAAATACTCTATGATTCCATAAAGTTCAAAAACAATTAAAGCCAATCCGTAGTGATAGAAGTCAGGACGGTGGCTCTCCATGGAGGATGGGGATGGTGAGCACATGAGAAGGACACGAGGAATTCCTCTGGGATGCTGGGAAGGGCCATGATCTGGTTAGTAGCTACATAAGGCACCCCCGCCCCACCCCCCACCAGTGGTGCAGTGGTAAAGAATCCACCTGCCAATGCAGGAGATGCAGGAGACAGAAGTTCAACCTGCAAGTTCAATCCCTGGGTCAGGAAGATCCCCAGGAGGAATAGTCTAGTATTCTTGACAGGAAAACCCCATGGACCGAGGAGCATGGCGGGCTACAGGCCATTTGGGTCACAAAGAGTCAGACGCAACTGAACACGCATACACAAGTATATGTATATGAAAACATTTATCACACTAAACATTTATGATTTATTTACTTTACTGTGTATATGTTATGCCCCAATCAATAAGCGTAATTCTTCATTTATCTATTTTTGGCTGTGCTCTGCAGCATATGGGATCTTAGTTCCCCCATGGATTGAACCTGAGCCTCCTGCAGTGGAAGGCGAAGTCTTAACCAATGGACCTCCAGGGAACTCCCCCAATCAGTAAGCTTTTTAAATTTTTAAGAAAATAAAAGTCCCCTGGTCTCCCTAGACACTTCCAATCCACCTTTCATATTCCCATTAAAATCATCCATTTTAAAAGCTATGGCATTATGTCACTCGTCCGTAAATTCTTCACTGGGTTTTATTGTCATGATTTCTCTGTCATAGATTTTTAGGATCCACTATGTCTGGTCCTTGCTCACCTCATTTCATTTATCTGGGTTTCAATCAAATCATTTGTAATATCACACCTCCAGATCTTCAGATCATCTGTTTCTTTAGAAATTCCCACCACCTCCAACCAGCCTTCAGAAATCAGCTCACTCAAGGACTAATGAAGTCGTCTTTCACAGACCAACCTTCTCTTTCAAGGAATAGTAGGTATTTCTTCTTTGCTATCACCTCTCTATTCTTCATCTGTGCTATGCACCTGGCACAGGGTAGCGATATGTTATGTGGGCTAATTTAGGGCTGAGATGTTTTTATCCCATTATGCTGTGAACTCTTTAAAGGCAGGGGCTGTTTTTGCTTTGTATTCATACCCCAGGTAACTGTTGCAGTGGCTAGAAGGGAAGAGCTATTTGCTAACTACATTAACTCCAAGGTTCTAAAGACTTTTTTGCTGCCAATCCAATTAAATATACTGTTATAACTATTTATCTTTTTGCTCAAAATAACTGACTTTTAACTACTGATCTGAGCTTCTGACCAGAATAAAATAAAAAATATACTCATATTAAGCTCATATAATATCAGTCAAAAGCAAGAAACTGTGGTTTTGGCAAACCCTTGCTACCTTGTTACAGACTTCTCTTCAATTTCTATTTGATATTTTAAAATACTATAATAATTCAAAGATTTCCTTAAATTTTTTTGACCTCTAGGATCCTAAACTTCCCAGGTTTAGATAACTGTTTATGAATTAAAGATTAATTAAAGAGAATAAAGTGATATGTTACTTTACACCTTGATGTTACCCTTCATGAAAGACACATACTGCTTTCAACTAAATGCTTAGTTTTGGCATGGCAAAGTCAAAATACTTGGTAAAATACTATAAAATATCACATTATTTAGACAAACAAAAGACACAGTTCCTGTCCTCAAGTGGGAAATAGACAACCATGAAGAGCATTTTTACTCTTTCTTACAGACAGCTTCCTCATGCTCTCCTCTGCTTTACCATCATTCTCCTCTGTATCTAAAGAACCTCTGCTGATATCTGCCCTTACTCTTTCATCAGTTCAGTTCAGTTCAGTTCAGTCGCTCAGTCGTGTCTGACTCTTTGTGACCCCATGAATCGCAGCATGCCAGGCCTCCTTGTCCATCACCAACTCGCAAAGTTCACTCAAACTCATGCCCATCGAGTCGGTGATGCCATCCAGCCATCTCATCCTCGGTCGTCCCCTTCTCCTCCTGCCCCCAATCCCTCCCAGCATCAGGGGCTTTTCCAATGAGTCAACTCTTCACATGAGGTGGCCAAAGTATTGAAGCTTCAGCTTTAGTCCTTCCAATGAACACCCAGGACTGGCCTCCTTTAGGATGATCTGGTTGGACCTCCTTGAAGTCCAAGGGACTCTCAAGAGTCTTCTCCAACACCACAGTTCAAAAGCATCAATTATTCAGTGCTCAGCCTTCTTCACAGTCCAACTCTCACATCCATACATGACCACTGGAAAAACCAGAGCCTTGACTAGATGGACCTTAGTCGGCAATGTCTCTGCTTATGAATATGCTATCTAGGTTGGTCATAACCTTCCTTCCAAAGAGTAAGCATCTTTTAATTTCATGGCTGTAATCACTATCTGCAGTGATTTTGGAGCCCCCAAAAATAAAGTCTGACACTGTTTCCACTCTTTCCCCATCTATTTCCCATGAAGTGATGGGACCAGATGCCATCATCTTCGTTTTCTGAACGTTGAGCTTTAAGCCAACTTTTTCACTCTCTTCTTTCACTTTCATCAACAGGCCTTTTAGTTCCTCTTCACTTTCTGCCATAAGGGTGGTGTCATCTGTATATCTGAGGTTATTGATATTTCTCCCAGCAATCTTGATTCCAGCTTGTGCTTCTTCCAGCCCAGTGTTTCTCATGATGTACTCTGCGTATAAGCTAAATAAGCAGGGTGACAATATACAGCCTTGACATACTCCTTTTCCTATTTGGAACCACTCTGTTGCTTCATGTCCAGCTCTAACTGTTGCTTCCTGACCTGCATACAGGTTTCTCAAGAGTCAGGTCAGGTGCTCTGGTATTCCCATCTCTTTCAGAATTTTCCACAGTTTACTTTTTCATAGCTTCCCAGAAAGATAACCACATGAGCCTGAAGACAGACCAGCCCAGGCAGCAAGACCATTTGTCGGAGTTGAGCTCTATTCTGTGATATCTGCAAGTGTCTGCACTATTGAGACCCACAAATCTGCAAAGTTCCCATTCTGGGACTGAGATGGGAATAAGAAAGGCTTTGGAGGTAGAGAGCAGAGAAGCGCTAATCTAAACTCTATGTCCTGACTGCCAAATCTCTATCATTGCACCTCTGCTGTAAAAGCCTGAACATTAAGATGTTCCCAGTGAATTAAGGTTCTTGCTTCATGGCAAAAGAATTTGGAGACAAAGTGACAGGAAAAAGTGGTGTTATTTAGGGAGAAACACCCTCTACACACAGAGTATGGGCCATCTCAGAAGGTGAGAAACCCTGAAATCTGGCAGGGTTAGTTTTTATGGGCTGGGTAGTTTCATAGGCTAATGAATGGGAGGATTATTCCAATTATTTGGGGGAAAGGGCAGAGATTTCCAGGAATTTGGCCACTGTTCAGTTTATGACCTTTTATGGTTGGTCTCAGAACTGTTCTGAAGTTCATGGGTGTGTCACTTAACATGCTAATGTACTACAATTAATGAGGCTCAAGGTCTACTGGAAGTCAAATCTCCCGCCATTTTGGACCTAGCTGGTTCTAATCAGTTTGTGTCATGTCCTATGACTGTGTCATTCTTTTAAAGGTTGTGGCCCTGCTCCCTTCCCTCCTATTTCATTCCCCCCTCAGAGATTTTACTCCCGTAGTCTTATGGGAAACAGAGGGGTAATCACCTGTCTTCTGTTAACTGCTTTGTTTCAGAGAGTTCTTAATTTAATCAGTCCATTTACAGGTTAGGCAAGAAACGAGAGAGTCTAGCAAGGGCTGAATGCTATAAAGTGTTCATCAAGAAACACTGCAGAACATATATACTCATAAAGACTTCCATCAACTTTCCAGACCAATTTACTGACTACTGGCTATTGTGAGTGAAGTGAAGTGAAAGTCATTCAGTCGTGTCCAACTCTTTGTGACCCCATGGACATGGAACTCCCTAGGCCAGAATACTGGAGTGGGTAGCCTATCTCTTCTCCAGTGGATCTTCCTGACCCAGGAATCAAACTGGGGTCTCCTGCATTGCAGGCGAATTCTTTAGTAAGTGAGCTATCAGAGAAGCCCTGCTACTGTGAGACCATTCATCAGATCTGTCCTGCTCCAAATCAAACCTTTAATTTGCAACCACTCTAGCAGGCTCAATGGCACCCCACTCCAGTACTCTTGCCTGGAAACTCCCATGGACGGAGGAGCCTGGTGGGCTGCAGACCATGGGGTCACTGAGGGTCGGACATGACTGAGCAACTTCACTTTCACTTTTCACTTTCATGCATTGGAGAAGGAAATGGCAACCCACTCCAGTGTTCTTACCTGGAGAATCCCAGGGATGGGGGAGCCTGATGGGCTGCCATCTGTGGGGTCGCACAGAGTCAGACACGACTGAAGCGACTTAGCAGCAGCAGCAGCACCAGGCTCAAGTGCAATTTATGCTGGAAAAATAAGAAAGAGCATGAAAAAAATAAAGGTAAGATTTCATAACCATAAAGAGTTAGGAAACCACTGCACCAGACAACAAAATTCTGCAGGGGAGAGAATTATGTCCCCATGACAACCTGAGATATTTTTATTGGGAGAGTTGGTAGGCTATACAGAAACATTTTCCAAAAATTGGAGTTGAGACTGAAGTATAAGAACATGTGTGGGAGTTGAGAGACACTTCAAGTTTGAATTTTCATCTTTATTTTTTTAGCTTTTTCTTGCAATCTACATATTGCCAAATCCTGCTTTGTAAGTGCAAAAGGGCAAAAATAATTTTTATAACCCATACTCATATACAATGTTTTGTACATATGTATATGACTATGCAACTTCAGGAATTAGGGGGTTTTGTTAACAAAAGATACAAGGTTTCTTGAAGAATAGACATTTATATCAATCAACAAATAATCAAATAGATTATTTCATATATTAGCACATCTATCCTTGACTAAGAAACCTGAGATTATTGGTGGATACCTCATGTATTGAATCTATACTATATTACTTTATATTTGATTTTATAACATTTTAATTTTCTGTGTTTAATTATTTTGTACTGTTTCCCAAAATGTCTGCATAAAGCTGTGTTATGTGTGTCTTATCTACTTAGTATATGTAGTTTATTTAATCAAGTTTATGCTCACGTTTGTTTTGCACACAAAGTTGATGCAAAATAAACATTTCTGCCTATGTCTCACAACAGATACTTCACAGCTATCACTTTATTTAATCATCACACTATTTCACAAGTAGCATTATCGCCTTTTAGAGATGTGCTAACTGTAACCAAAGAGGTGACACGTTTGCCCCATATCACATCTGGAAGTGTCGTGGCTGTTAAATTGCAGGTCTATTTGCCGCTCCCAAGTCTTCCCATTTCCTGTGCTACACCGAATCTCAATGTCCTCATGATTCTTGAGGCATATATTTTGAACTTATAAAGAAATTGCTTCTGGATATTACATAGTACAACATATTTGGACTTCCAGCTAAGATAATTTGTAAGTTCTTACATTGACATACCCTCTGCTCCAACACATAGCAACGAGAGATAAAATATAAAAAGAGAAATTAACACACAAAACCAAACCAAAAAACAAACAAACACGTAAACTACCATGCTCAGAACCAATTTAAACCTCTCTGAGGCTCAAAAACGCCAAAGTTGAGGCCTGGTGGATCCTCCATCTAAGAATTTTGCTCCTGCTCATTAACATGGACTTGAAGTCCTCCCATGAAAGGAAAGAGATGGATTCAGTCTCACTGCAGAAACTGGGGGCTTCTTGACCTATGACAAAAAGGTTGAAAAGGGCAGCAATGACTGCTTCCAGAGCCATGCCCCAAGTGGAGAAAGGTGCCAGTTTCATATCCAGGACCTAGTCCACTAGCTCACAGGCTGGACCTGCAGTGTTTCTTTCATTTATATATTATTTATTTATTTTAATTGGAGGCTAATTACTTTGCAAACATTGTAGTGGTTTTTGCCATACATTGACATGAATCAGCCATGGGTGTGCAGTGTTTCTTGACAACATAACTTGACAAGCCTGAAGCCAGCAATACAAGATCTAATTCTGGTCTGGGATTCCATGGAGGGAAATGGAGGCAAATAAGACACAGCTTAGTATTGATAACTATACCAAACCCTAAAGTATCACTCACAGAGAAACCAGAATGAAGATATTTATCAGTGACACTAAAAAGGAAAGATTTTATCACCAACAGTTTGCAAAAAGGAGAAACAATGTTTTAAAAAAGAAACAACAAACCCCAGATGGGCTCACTTTGCTAAGCCCTGTATCTCCAGATCAAGACTTAATTCCTAACCTAATTGCAGTTTCAGCCTCTCCCAGGAATTTAATTTTAAACTAGTCAATCTGAAATTACCTGGTCAGCACTGGCAAGGTAGTCTACTCAATAGGACATTTTTGTCCACCAAAGGAAGGTGACCTTCCCTGAAACAACCCATTCTTTTCTAGAAAATACTTTATCTCACCCCTTTCTGCCTCTTTAAAAGCCTTCGATTTTATACAGCTCTTTGGGGCTTCTCTCTGTTTGATAGGATGCTGCCTGATTCATGAATCATTGAACAAAGCCAATCATATCTTCAAATTTCCTCAGCTGAATTTTGTTTTCAACAACAACAAAGAGCAAAGAAGTTGTTATCAATATGTTAGTGAATGTACTATTAAAATACTAATGTTGAAGGCACAAAAATTCAAGAAGTATGAAGTGAAGTGAAGTCGCTCAGTCTTTTCCGACTCTTTGCAACCCCATGGTATGTAGCCTGCCAGGCTCTTCCAGCCATGGGACTTTTCAGGCAAAAATACTGGAGTGGGTTGTCATTTCCTTCTCCAAGAAATATGGGCAGCAATGTTTAATGAAAAATTAAAGTCTGCTAAAGTTCTTGTCTTAATCATGAAAATGACAGAGATAACAGTTATTATTAGAAATTTTGTGAGCAATTCAAGTGAAATTAGTGTTTGGAGCAATGGAAATTTTTACACATCCCAAAGGAAAGTTCAACCACTCTAGACAGCAATTTGGCAATATGTAGTAAAGATGGAACAATTTTATGTTTCCTATCATCGGAACAATTCTACCCCAGGAACACATAAATAAACCTCATAGATGTGAACAGGGAGACGTACAAGAACATTTATTAGTAATTGTAGTATTAGTCATGATAGCAAAAATGGTAAACAACATAAATGTGTACCAGTAGAATGAAAGAAAAATAAACTGTGACTTGTATTTGGAATACTGTATAGTATTGAAGAATAAATGAATCAGAAAGAGGTATAAATATGGGTAAATCTTAAAATATTATGTTGAGATTAAAAAGCAAGTTGCATAATGATATGGAGTATGCCATTTACATATAGTTTTAATATGTTTTATAAAACATTACATAATGTTTGGAATACTTACATGTATAGAAAGATATAACAGCATATATCCACTCCAGTATTCCTGCCTGGAGAATCCCATGGAAGGAGGAGCCTGGTGGGCTACAGTCCACGGGGTGGCAAAGAGTCGGACACGACTGAGCAACTTCACTCACTCATAACAGCATATATGGGAATGAAAAGCATGAAAATCAGGACAGGAGTTACATCTGGGGAGATGAAGGAATTGCGGATAAAGTGCCAAGAGGCTTCAACTACATTTTTAATACATTATTTCTTAACCTGGGTATTGGGACAAATGAATAAATGAAAGAGTGAATGAATCTTAACTGCAAATGTCATTGGAATTCAACTGGTGTAGAGATACAACAATAATAATATCTGGAAAAATTATTTAAATTGTAACTTAACAAATTACAAATGCTCTGTTCTTGGTATGTCATTAACTTCTTCCTCAATGCCCCCTATTACTGAGGTATGATGGACAAATAAAAACTGTATATATTAAGGTATAAAACATGTTTTGGTGTATACAAACATTTTGAAATGACTATCACAAGGTAATTAACATATACTATCCATCTCTTCACTTAATTACCATTTTGTGTGCATATGGTGAAAATACTTAGCAAGTTTCAGGTATTCATTTTCATTAACTATAGTCACTATGCTGTGTACTTCAGGTCTCAGAACTTATTCATTTTATAACTGAAAGTTTGCACCCCTGGACCAATATGGTATTAATTTCAGATTCCTCCTGTCCTCTGGAAACTCATGAAGACCTTCTCCAGACATGTAATGTTTCTCTTCCAGTCTATTCTAGATTTTTCTTCTATCATAATCCATACAATCTTGCTTGTATACTGATCCAATCTTGCTTGTATACTGATCCAGTCTGTACATTTCAGACTAAGCAGCCAAAATTGTCAAGCCTCTGCTCAGGGACTCGAAAATAATCTTCAGATAATTCTAGGTCTTTTGCTATTGTTCAAAATTAATATTTTTTAAAAAATTTTATTGGAGTATAGTTAGTTTACAATGTGTTAGTTTCTGCTGTGCACAAAGTCAATCAGTTATGCATATATACATATATATGTCCACTCTTTTTCATATTTTTTTCTCATACAGGTCATTACGGAGTACTGAGTGGAGTTTCCTATGCTGTAGAGTAGGTCCTTATTAGTTGTCTGTTTTATATATAGAAATGTACATGTATCAATCCCAATCTTCCAATTTATCCCTCTTTCTTCTTCCCTCCTGGTAACTATAAAGTTGCTTTACGTCTGCGACTCTATTTCTGGTTAGTGAACAAGTTCATTTGTACCGGTTTTTAAGATTCCACACATAAGCAATATCGCATGGTATTTCTTCCTCCGTCTGACTTACTTCCCTGAGTATGACAGTCTCTAGGTTGATTCATGCTGCTGCAAACGGCATTACAAAATTCATACTTTTCAGTCTTTTATCTCTGACCACATTTCCACGGCTCTATTCATCTCTATTTCTAGTTGGAAAACCCTTAATTCCCCAGTGAATTTCTCTGTACATGTGTCACACGGCTAAGTGCCTCCACTAGTGACTTTTTCAGGAGGAGAGTCAGTCTCTGACTTCATGCCATTGCACCTCTCCGCCCTCCTCCTTGCTCCATAATCAGCCCAGGCAGTTCTGTGGAAGAGAGGGGCAGTCTTACCTCCTTTAGTTTCTGGCAGCAGGAATAACTTCCATGAATCAAGATTAAACACAGAAACTCAAAAACTCACCCATCCAGGGAATCCCCTGGCCAAATGGATTCTATGCTTTCACTGTGGAGGGATGCAGGTTCAATCTCTGGTCAGGGAACTAAGATCCCACAAGGGGTGCTACGAATGGACAAAAATAAATAAATAAATAAACTCCATACAGAAAAACAACTAAACGAACAAGCAAAACCTCACCCATCTGTCTTTAAAGAATTGTTCTTTCCAGTGGGCACAGAATTCTTGAGAGTCCTCGTGCTGTAGAAATGTGGGCTCTGAAGCACTTTTCTTTAAAATATCAGAGCCTCTGGGAAACATTTAACTCACACTCTATTGCCATATTATCTCCTCACTCCTCTGCCCAACTGATTCAAGTTCCTAAGCTTTTAGGCAGTCCCCTTAGTACCAGATGAATCTCCATATGCTTGTCTGAAATATTTGGTTTCCTTTTAGTGCCATGTACCACGTGCTAAGATGCTTCAGTCCTGTCTGACTCTTTTCGACCCTGTGGACTGTAGCCTGCCAGGCTCCTCTGTCCATGGGATTCTCCAGACAAGAAACCTGAGTGGATTGACATGCCCTCTTTTAGGGGATCTTCCCAACTCAGGGATCAAACCCGTGTCACTTACATCTCCTTCATTGGCAGGTGGGTTCTTAACTTGAATTCGAGGTATCCCTGACCATTCTTCACTGCCTCAGCCCCTGGCTATCTATACAATTATGATGAGATGGTATCTTGAGATATCAATCAGTGTCTCACCCCACCCGTTTCTTATTACCATTCAGTTCAGTTCAGTTCAGTCGCTCAGTCGTGTCCAGCTCTTTGCGACCCCATGAATCGCAGCACGCCAGGCCTCCCTGTCCATCACCAACTCCCAGAGTTCACTCAAACTCATGTCCATCAAGTCGGTGATGCCATCCACCATCTCCTTGTCCCCTTCTCCTCCTGCCCCCAATCCCTCCCAGCATCAAAGTCTTTTCCAATGAGTCACCTCTTCGCATGAGGTGTCCAAAATATTGGAGTTTCAGCTTTAGCATCAGTCCTTCCAAAGAACACCTAGGACTGAGCTCCTTTAGAATGGACTGGTTGGATCTCCTTGCAGTCCAAGGGACTCTTAAGAGTCTTCTCCAACACCACAGTTCAAAAGCATCAATTCTTTGGCGCTCAGCTTTCTTCACAGTCCAACTCTAACATCCATACATGACCACTGGAAAAACCATAGCCTTGACTAAGACAGACCTTTGTTGGCAAAGTAATGTCTCTGCTTTTGAATATGCTATCTAGGTTGGCCATAACTTTTCTTCCAAGGAGTAAGCATCTTTTAATTTCATGGCTGCAGTCACCATCTGCAGTGATTTTGGAGCTCCCCAAAATAAAGTCTGACACTGTTTGGCTCTTCAGAAATGGCAGTTGGGCTTGTTTGTTTGTCTTTGTATCTTTTGGTCTAGAATTAGTCCCAGCTGGGCATGCACACGGTTATTTTTAGTCCCACATAGTTTTTTGTATTTTGTTACTGTAGGAGGCATGTGTCCAAGTCCAAGTTTTGCAGCATTGCAGCAAAGGGTCCCAGGTTCCAGTTGGGGGAACTAAGACCCTGCAAGCCTCTCAATGCAGCCAAAAAAAAAAAAAAAAAATCCCACATATGTCTATTTCTTTGTTTTCAGATAATTTGGGGAAGTGAAATTTATGTACCTCTTTATCTTTACAAACAATTCAGAACAGAGCTCCTTTAATAAGCTTTATAATTTAGTATATTAGTACCATCCAGATGTAAAACATCTCACTTTCACATATGCGAAATAAAGGTCTTTAGAAATAACAGACACATAGACACACAGGCATATGGAGCGTTTATGGCTTAAATTCTACAATTTCAGCTATGGGTCAAGAGTAAACACAGAAGTGTGAAATGTAAAACCTCACTAGTTCAGATATCAAAGAGCTATTCTACCCAGTAGAGAGAGAATTTTTTTAAGATATATTTATTTGTAAGGCTCGGAGAACCACACTCTGAAAAGGACACTCAGGGACAGCCTCTGGTGGACTGACAAATTTCATTATCTATCTTTTTGCAGATATATGGTTTCAGGGAGCAGAGCATAAAGCAGACTTGCACGTAGCCTTTTTCGATAAAACATCAAAGCATTCGAGTATAAAATACAGTTCCCACTGCCCAAGCCATAACATAGCTTTGGCAAAACTCTAAAAGGAGTCTTATCATGAAACAACAGTCCTTGCTCCCAGAAACAGGTGGTCAGAAGGAAGCCTTCGAACGCCTCAAGGCTGGGCGTATAACACTTCATTATCCGTTCCCAGCCTTGGGCACTCGGTGAACGCTCATAACCCTTTGTTATGCTCGTCCCAGCTTCCAGCCTTCGTCATGAGTGGAGCAAATACATTCTCAGTATATGCTTAAAGCCTTCCAGCTCCTCCACATTTATTTACTTGTGGGTGTTCTGGGTCTTCCTTGCTGCACTTGGCCTTTCTCTAGTTGCAGAGAATGGGGGCTTCACTGTCGCTGTGGTGCATTAGCTTCTCGTCGCAAAGGCTTCTCCTGTTCGGGAGCGCAGGCTCTGGGCGCTTGCGCTTCAGTAGCTGTGACTCACTGGCTTCAGAGCACGGGCTCAGTAGTTGCGCACGGATTTAGTTGCCCCTCAGCATGTGGGCCCTTTCTAAATCAAGGATTGAATCTTCCTCCTGCGTCCCTTGCACTGGCAGGTGGATTCTCAACCGCTGGACCATCAAGGAAGCCCAGACGCAGAATTCTTGAGCTCAAAATAGACAAAAAGAAAAACCAAACTAAGAAACCACATTCTCTGTCTCTCACTCAACAGATAATAGATCTCTATAAATCATTAATTCTTTTACAGAGCCCACCGTACAACCAAATTCTTGATCTTGCTGCCGCAAGAGGGGAATAACTTACTGATAACATAAAACTCTAACTGATGGAGGAGAATATTTCTGGGAGGAAAACAGAGGACCTAAAGAATTTGATTATGCTTCAGATTCACCTCTGGGAACAAGAAAAGAAATTCCTGGATTTAGGTATCCATGAAGTGTATTCCTCTGATGGTGAAGTTCATCTGCTCATCAGATGAATTCATTGGGCATCTCAGTGGGAACAGCAGACATTTTAAAGGATAATTCACACACACACACACACACACACACACACACAAAATATGAAATCATATTGTTACCTGCCAGGGTTCTTGGCCTCCCTAATCAATAGAAATTGATAAAAAGTCACACAAGAAATTCAAGCAAGGGTTTATTGGGACTCTTGCTGCTGCAGGAGGAAGCAAAAACAAGCAACAGTTTCCCTTCCTCACTCCTCGAGGCGGGGTGAGTTGGTTCCTTACATAGGGTAAGAGTAGGGATGGGCTTCCCTGGTGGCTAAAATGGTGAAGAATTTGCCTGTGATGCGAGAGACCTGGGTTGCATCCCTGGATTGGGAAGAGCCCCTGGAGGAGGGCATGGCAACCCACTCCAGTATTCCTGCTTGGAGAATCCCCAAGGACAGAGGAGCCTGGTGGGCTGCAGTCCATGGGGTTGCAAAGACTTGGACAGGACTGGGCGACTAAGCACAGCACAGGGATGGGTCCAGAGGTTGGGCCAGAGGGGTGGCTTCGTTGGTCTGTCCACCCGCTTGGTAGTGCTCTATGCAGAGTGTATGCACAGTACCCTGCTGTTGCTCCCAGCACACTTCTTTTGCTGGGGGTTTTGGTCTTTTTGTGTCTTTTGTTCATAATTTGTCCCAAGTACCCATGAACACAGTTATTTTTAGTCCCTTAGTGTTTCTTTGTGTTTTGTTTGCCCAGGTACAAGCACTGCAGCAAAAGGTCCCAAGTCCCAGCTAGTCTCAATATAAAGTGATTTTATTTAACTTATTAATAAGGGAACCAAAGATATGTTACAATTTGTTCAAAGAGAATCCAAATACAAACATTTTACAGAACAGGGATATTGAATGTACAAATGGATGCAAAACTGGTTCATCTACAGAGGAGTTTTCCCTCCATTGGATAGAATTTGTTCACATGTTCACAGGCAACAATTATTTGCATTACCATCAGTTCTCTACAAGTTAATATCTATGAAATTCTAAACTAGTTTAATCCAAGGTAAACATGACTATCTTTTAAGATCAGATAATCCTCCAAATTCCAGCTCCATTGAAAGGATATTCATTAATCTCTGTTGCTTCTTTTCTTTTCTTGTGAGACCTACTGGCTCACTTGTCAATGCAGGAGACTCAGGTTTGATCCCTGGATTGGAAAGATCCCCTGGAGAAGGAAATGGCAACCTACTCCAGTAGTCTTGCCTGGGAAATCCCATGGACTGGGGAACATGGTGGACTACAGTCCATGGGGTCACAAAGAGTAGGAAGCAAATGAGAGGCAAAACAACAACAACACTGGCTGATTTATTTTCCTGTCAAAGAATATTTCCAGAGGAGTCCCCAGGGATGTTGCTTAAAGTGCTACATTCCTCCTTACAAATCACAAACCAGAGGTTATAGAGTGTATTCAAGAGAAAAGGTTCTGTTAATTCATAAGCCTTTATTTCTGGTCCAGTAAGTGAAAAAGTTGGCTTAAAGCTCAACATTCAGAAAACGAAGATCATGGCATCCAGTCCCATCACTCCATGGGAAATAGATGGGGAAACAGTGGAAACAGTGTCAGACTTTACTTTTTTGGGCTCCAAAATCACTGCAGATGGTGATTGTAGACATGAAATTAAAAGATGCTTACTCCTTGACCAACCTAGATAGCATATTCAAAAGCAGAGACATTACTTTGCCAACTTAGGTCTGTCTAGTCAAGGCTATGGTTTTTCCAGTAGTCGTGTTGGATTGTGAAGAAGGCTGAGTGCAGAAGAGTTGATGATTTTGAACTGTGGTGTTGGAGAAGACTCTTGAGAGTCCCTTGGACTGCAAGGAGATCCAACCAGTCCATTCTGAAGGAGATCAACTCTGGGATTTCTT
The DNA here is from genome assembly GCF_042477335.2 of Ovis canadensis. Classification (NCBI taxonomy): domain Eukaryota; kingdom Metazoa; phylum Chordata; class Mammalia; order Artiodactyla; family Bovidae; genus Ovis; species Ovis canadensis. Next base: position 81,481,930 of record NC_091256.1, read on the forward strand.
TGGAAGGAATGATGCTAAAGCTGAAACTCCAGTACTTTGGCCACCTCATGAGAAGGGTTGACTCATTGGAAAAGACTCTGATGCTGGGAGGGATTGGGGGCAGGAGGAGAAAGGGACAACAGAGGATGAGATGGCTGGATGGCATCACGGACTCAATGGACGTGAGTCTGAGTGAACTCCAGGAGTTGGTGATGGACAGGGAGGCCTGGTGTGCTGCGATTCATGGGGTCGCAAAGAGTTGGACACGACTGAGCGACTGAACTGAACTGAACTGAATAACCATTCATTCAAAAAAATACTATCCACAATCTATTGTGTAATGATCATAGCACCAGGTAGGGTATATTTTGAAAATAATGAGTCATAGTCCTTGCTCCACAAGGTACTTACAACCTCATTATGGAGATAAGACATACAAGAAACTATCAGTCAATAAATTTAATAAACTGCCAAACTGAGACTACAGTAGGACAGTATAAAATGGAAATGTATTTGATCATCATTATTCATGGACTATGTAAGTAAGACACTATAAAATGGAAATGTATTTGATCATCATTATTCATGGATTATGTATTTGTGAATTTGCCTGCTGGCTAAAATAGATCTGTGCCTCCAAAATCAATGTTTGCAGTGCTTTTGTCCTCATTCATGGACATGTACAGAGCAGTGAAAAATTTGTTTTCCCAGCATGAATGTTCCCAGGTAAGGTCTAAGAAAGCAAAGTGCTGCCTTCTTTTTCAGCTCTCACACTATAACGAAACATTCAGAAAATGAAGATCATGGCATCCGGTCCCATCACCCCATGGGAAATAGATGGGGAAACAGTGGAAACAGTGTCAGACTTTATATTTTTAGGCTCCAAAATCACTGCAGATGGTGATTGTAGCCATGAAATTAAAAGATGCTTACTCCTTGGAAGAAAAGTTATTACCAATCTAGATAGCATATTCAAAAGCATATTCACCTTTTCACAGCCTATTTAGAGCCAAGTGCTAAAAAAACCTCTTGTGCTTTTTTTTTTTTTAAGTTATTTTGCTGTTTAAATGGCCTCCAAAGGTAGTGCTGAAATGCTGTCTGTTGTTCCTAGAGTCTGTGATGTGCCTTATGGAGAAAACACATGTGTTTTTATGCTTCACTTTGGTATGAATTACAGCGCTGTTGGTCATGAATTCTATGTTACTGAATCAAAAATATATAATAAATAAAGTGTCTTTAAACAAACATAAATAAAACAAGGAAATAAAACAAGGTTAGTAAATAAAACAAGTAAATAAATAAATAAAAGAAGTAAATAAAACAAGGTTAGTTAGTGACTAACATGTTGCGATCAGCGTTTCCGGGGAACCTAACTCTGTATTTCCCTTAGGAACAATGGTTTCAGTTCAGTTCAGTCGCTCAGTCGTGTCCGACTCTTTGTGACCCCATGAACTGCAGCACACCAGGCCGCCCTGTCCATCACCAACTCCCGGAGTTCACTCAGACTCACATCCATTGAGTCCGTGATGCCATCCAGCCATCTCATCCTCTGTCGTCCCCTTCTCCTCCTGCCCCCAATCCCTCCCAGCATCAGAGTCTTTTCCAATGAGTCACCTCTTCGCATGAGGTGGCCAAAGCACTGGAATTTCAGCTTTAGCATCATTCCTTCCAAAGAACACCCAGGACTGATCTCCTTTAGAATGGATTGGTTGGATCTCCTTGCAGTCCAAGGGACTCTCAAGAGTTTTCTCCAACACCACAGTTCAAAAGCATCAATTCTTTGGCGTTCAGCCTTCTTAACAGTCCAACTCTCACATCCATACATGACCACTGGAAAAACCATAGCCTTGACTAGACGGACCTTTGTTGGCAAAGTAATGTCTCTGCTTTTGAATATGTTATCTAGGTTGGTCATAACTTTCCTCCAAGGAGTAAGCATCTTTTAATTTCATGGCTGTAATCACCATCTGCAGTGACCCTGGAGCCCCCAAAAATAAAGTCAGCCACTGTTTTCATTGTTTCCCCATCTATTTCCCATGAAGTGATGGGACTGGATGCCATGATCTTCGTTTTCTGAATGTTGAGCTGTAAGACAACTTTTTCACTCTCCTCTTCCACTTTCATCAAGAGGCTTTTTAGTTCCTATCACTTTCTGCCATAAAGGTGGCGTCATCTGCATATCTGAGGTTATTGATATTTCTCCCAGCAATCTTGATTCCAGCTTGTGCTTCTTCCAGCCCAGCGTTTCTCATGATGTACTCTGCATAGAAGTTACATAAGCAGGATGAAAATATACAGCCTTGAAGCACTCCTTTTCCTATTTGGAACCAGTCTGTCGTTCCATGTCCAGTTCTAACTGTTGCTTCCTGACCTGCATACAGGTTTCTCAAGAGGCAGGTCAGGTGCTCTGGCATTCCCATCTCTTTCAGAATTTTCCACAGTTTATTGTGATCCACACAGTCAAAGGCTTTGGCATAGTCAATAAAGCAGAAATAGGTGTTTTCCTAAAACTCTCTTGCTTTTTCAATGATCCAGCGGATGTTGGCAATTTGATCTCTGGCTCCTCTGCCTTTTCTAAAACCAGCTTGATTTAACACCTGGAAATTCACGGTTCACGTATTACGGAAGCCTGGCTTGGAGAATTTTGAGCATTACTTTACTAGCCTGTAAGATGAGTGCAGTTGTGCGGTAGTTTGAGCACTCTTTGGCATTGCCTTTCTTTGGGATTGGAATGAAAACTGACCTTTTCAGTCCTGTGGCCACTGCTGACTTTTCCAAACTTGCTAGCATATTGAGTGCAGCCTTTTCACAGCATCATCTTTCAGGATTTGAAATAGCTCAACTGGAATTCCATCACCTCCACTAGCTTTGTTCCTAGTGATGCTTTCTAAGGCCCACTTGGCTTCACATTACAGGATGTCTGGCTTTAGGTGAGTGATCACACCATCGTGATTATTTTGGTCTTGAAGATCTTTTTTGTACAGTTCTGTATATTCTTGCCACCTCTTCTTAATATCTTCTGCTTCTGTTAGGTTTAGTAGTCCTTAATTCAGTGTCTGCACTAACTTTTAGACAGTCTGGGACCTGAGACCTGAGACCCTTTGCTGCAGTGCTTGCACCTGGTAAACATCTCCTTGAGCACTAAAATACAAAGAAACTAGAAAGGGCTAAAAACAATTTTGTGCAGGCACAGTTGGGGAAAGGGCATCCCTGGTAGCTCAGCTGATAAAGAATCCGCCCGCAATGCGGCAGACTCTGGTTCCCTTCCTGGGTTGGAAAGATCCCTTGGAGAAGGGATAGGCTACCCACTCCAGTATTCATGGGCTTCCCTGGTGACTCAGCCGGTAAAGAATCCGCCCGCAATGCGGGAGACCTGGGTTCAAGCCCTGGGTGGGGAAGATTCCTTGGCGGAGGGCGGCACAGCAACCCTCTCTAGTATGGACGGAGGAACCTGGTGGGCTACAGTCCATTGGGTCGCAGAGTCCCACACCGCTAAGTGGCTAAGCACAGCACAGTTGGGGCTGATTATCAAAAACAAAAAAGAGACCAACAAAAAACCCAACTGCCACTCCTGAAGAGCCAGGAGCAAAAGCAGGGCATTGCACCCGCAATCTGCACTGAACAGAGGTGGGCATTTAAAAGTGAGCTCTGCAGACGTGGTCCCGAAAACTTCCTTGAAAAAATCTCTGGTACCACAATTCTGTGGGAACCCAGAGAAGTTTTTCCCTACCTTGAGCGGATACAAATAACACTCCCCCCTCCCCGCCGCCCCCCCCCCCCCTTTTTAACAGTAACTGCAGTGCTTGCTTGCTAAGTCGCTTCAGTCGTGTTCGACTCTGTGAGACCCTATTGACTGCAGCCCGCCAGGTTCTGTCCCAGGGATTCTCCAGGCAAGAATACTGGAGTGGGTTGCCATGCCCTCCTGCAGGGGATCTTCCCCACCCAGGGATCTAACCGACGTCTCTTCAGTCTCCTGCATTGGCAGGGGTGGGGTGTGTTTCTTTACTATTAGCGCCACCTGGGAAACCCAACTGCAGTGAACCCTCCCATCATCTTTAATCAAGCTGTTTTCAGTTCTTAGTGAATTTCCTGTCTCTTGAACACCCAAGTCGGCTGTTTCGCCCTACTCAGAAATGGCTGCGCCGGCTTCACAGGCTCTGCGCATGCTTCCTGAACACAATTTGGCGCCGAGACAATTCGGCGACTTTTGCAGCGCAAGATGGGGACTTGGCCGCGGGCAAGATCGAGCTTCCCGGCATGCTTTGCAGTCGGGCCGCGAGGCCCCGCGTCTAGTCATGGGGAGCCCCTGGTGCTTGACGCCGCCAAATCGGCCGTAGAGGTGGACGTCGTGACCGGGAGCCGCAGAGTGGAAAGATGGAAGCGTGGCGCTGTGTGAGGAGGGGCTACGGCCGCTGTGTGGTGGGGAGAGGCCGGTCAGTAGGGCTGGGTGGCGGGAGGGAAGAGGGAGGGGCGGGCGGCCCGGGGGCGGGAGCGGGCGGCCCGGGGGAACCGGGGCGGGGCGGGCTGGGGTGTCGGGGTTGGAAGCGGAAGAGGGTCCGGGCCGCGATGCCGCCAGGACAGACCTCTGGAGACCCTGAGGGATAGGTAAACCCGGCGCGCGGCCCGCGCAGCGCGGGCCCGAAGCGCCGAACGCGTCGGCCGAGGGCCAGGCTCGTGCTTCCCCTGGCCGGGCTGGCCTCGGAGCCCCGGCCCACTTCCCGTGACCCAGCCCGAACCTCCGGGTGCCCGGCCTCCTCCCCCAGCCCCGCAGAGCCCCGGGCGGGGAGCTGCGGGTCAGCTAGCGAGGCCGCCGTTCGCCGCGGGTTCTGGGCGGCCTGACCCCGCGGGAGGCGCGCGCCTGGTGCACACGCCCAGGGGCCGCTCTGTTGGTGTGTGGATGCCTCGCAAACTTCCCTTCCCCTCCCCTGGGATCCCAACCTTTTACTATGATTGCCAAATTCTCGTTCCACATCGATACTACCGGATAATTTACTTGTGAAATTGACTTATCTTTGAATAAAAAGCACTTCAAGAGGTGCTGCCCACATTAGCGCCTTTCTAAGTAGTATCCACGAGTTGCTGGCTTTGATACATTGATTTTTTTTTTCTGATACACTTTAAAGTAAATGCTTAGGTATTATTTAATTGTGTACCATATGAAACTGACTGGTGTATTATCACACGTGGGAAATACAGCACCGTCTTAGTTTTTACATCAGTTACGGGGATCAGGTTTTGACTCCTGTAGTTTGGGACGTTACTGTTCGTAGGCAGCGTTTCCTGAGTACCAGCTGTGTGCCACGCACTGTGCTAGGCACTTGGGAAGAGACCCAGATTAAAAGGAATTAGGGTGCTCTGGCCCCAAAGGAGCCCATCAATTTAAGAGAAAATAAAAAGTCTATATAAGTAACTACAAATACAGTGAATAAGTTTTGTAGTACAAATATTATATTAGAATACGGTAGCTTATTGGGATGGAAAGTGTATGGCTTTTCTCCAAATCTCAATGGCTTTCAGACTTGTCACAAAACAGGATAGACTTACCCATGTCATGCCTTTAAAAGTTTACAATTATGTTGAGTTTAGAGAGCAATTTGAGAAAGAGTAAACTGCTCAATAAATTTATATAAAAATGTAAATGCTGGTGAAACAAATATAAAAAGTCAAGTAACAGGAAATACAATTTAAACAAAATTCCTTGGTGATGAAAGTGGACATTATTGACACTGACTTGGAAATATAGCTTTAATGAATTCTGGAGGACAGGAGGAGTCTTTCTCAGGATTGCAGCTATTTGCCAGAATAGTGTTTTAGTGCTTGAGTTGCATTGTTTTATAAGAGAGCCTGAGGGCAATATATCTATTCAAAATAATGATAACACTATTTCGGAGACATTTTTCATGATAGAGCCTATCATATAATTGGTATCAGATAATTGGTGCTATTGGGTTTGGAGTGTTGGTGAATTTCTAGTAAGTAATTCTTTTTCATTTCCCTCAAGGAGGAGTGAGCTTAAAAGAGAAAAAAGTAGCATGGAAAAATAAATTATGTACTGATTAGCAGGAGAGGTAGGTAGTTTCGTGAAATAGTGATAGGCTTTTGTTTTCTTAGCTATAAAGATGTTTGGAAAATAAAACCTTGGTATAAAAAGGTTGTTCAGAAACATATTTTTACTCCAAACCCAGGTTAGAGAGATTCACTTTTATTATAGTAAGCTTCTGTGTTCTATATTTAAGTATTATGTGTGTTGTGGGTTTTATTTGTCCATTAGGTTTTATTAGATGCTAGAAAGCTACTCAGTACAGATTGGTGATTGGTTTATCTCTCAGTTGAATTGTGTGGACTTTTAGAAGTTTATCTGGTACTTGGGGAGGCTGGTGGATTCTCTGTTAAGTGTTTAGAATACCATTCATAGTTGTTTAGGGAGCATTTTGAGGTATTGCCACAAGAAGTGAAATCCTTCAGGTTGAGAAGTCCGATTTTAAATATTAGACATTACCTTCCCTTGAGGAAACAGATTTAGATTCTGTGTGCTATATAGCTGAACAAAAAGTGGTGCCTCAAGGAGTGTATTTATTTCTTTTAGATACCCCATGTTACCCTACCACCAGAAGAGTCTGGGCAGAGACTGGACTACACCGTGGGAGAATCTGCAAAAGTGTTGCTGGAACAGACATATTTCTAGTTGTATGAGGTGGCCTGGACATTATTCTCGCGCTCCTTACCCATACTTCAGTAGTAGGCATTTCTCACTAAATTGGAGACCACCTTGTTTGTTTGAGTCTAGAGCTCCATTTCAGTACTGGAACTGGAGGCCTGACAGCCTGAGCCAGACTTCTTTGATTCATCTCTCTAGTTACATCATGAACTCTGAGGGAGATGAGCCTTCATCAAAACGAAGAAAACACCAAGGTAAAGGTGACATTTATCTTGGTGCAGAAATAGACATAAGCCATAGCATAATTGAAACTTTTCATAGTTAATCTTTAAGAAAACCTCCTGCAGGTTTTAGAGGTGTTTGGTGTTTTATTTTTAACCAGTACTTTTCTGTTAGGAAAACGGAAATTATTTTTTTTAATTAAGTCTTTTAAAAAAAATCTTCAATTAATTGTGTATTTCTGGCAGTAAAAATAAAAGTCACTCTTCATATAAAGTTGGAAAACAATGGAGAACCAGATGGAAACATTAAGAATAATTTTAAAATTCAGTGTTTTGGAAACAAAGATTCTTAGATTTCTTAGAAATTGATAACATGTATTCTTGAGATTTCACAGATATATTAAAAAACATTATGTTTTCATTTTTAATGTGTTATAAGACGAAAGAATTTCCTTAAATAGAAACAATCATAAGTGAAAAATATTTTCTTACGGAATCTGATTTTAGCTTATTAAATTTATATTTCTCATGATGGGTCTTTAGACATAATCGAAAGTCTTTGGGAAGTTTATCTTTTAACTACATCTTATTCAACTTTAAGACAGTTTTTTCTAGCTATCTTGGTTATTTCTATTTTTCTCCTGTTCTTTTTACTCTCAGCAATTCACCAGACTCTCTGTGCTTCCAGCCCTGCCCTCCTCCAAAAGGATACATGAGTAGTCTAAGTAAATTTGGAATTGTCATTCTTACTGAGCTACGGTTGTCGATGAAGATCATTCCTCTGAAAATACTTAGAAATAGGCTGTGTGGGTGTTAACTGGCAGGGAGCGGACATAAGTTTGTCGAAGAAAGGTGTTCAGAGCGAGTCTCACCTGGGAGTAAGAGCTAGATTAGTTAGAACTCTTCTAAGTAGGACTTCTACTACACATTTAAGTAGAAATTCTAATTACTCAGAAGTGGCAATCTATTTGTATAGCGCTTAACCACCAATGTGTTTGTAAACAAGTATTTGAACGATTGAAAGGTACATTTAGAATCATTAAAGTTAGGTTCCTAAGAACAACCCATCATCTGAGGCTGTATGAGGACATGAGATGGCTGCTCATTCATGGAATCATTGTTCATCAGGTTAATACACTCCGCTTCTGTTTAGCCTTTTGTAAATCTGGTGGGCTCTCTGGTGGAGACGTGGTGTAGTGACCCCAGGCATGGGCTTAGGAAACACTCCTGCGCTCATTCTGCTCCACCACTAACTGTGTGAGTTTGGACAGGTTACGAACCTCTCTGCTCCTTGGTTTCCTAGTGTAAAATAATGCCTGCTTTGAAAGCCTGTGGAGGATGAAGTGAGACATATTCAAAGTGCCTAACACATTGCTGGCTTCATAGTAGGTACTCAGAAAATCCTGGTGGTGTTGTTTTCCCTTTAATGGATGGGGAATTACATTTACAGACCGATAAACTTTGATTGCAACCTGACTCTCTATATGTCCGTTCTTCCTAGGTTTTGTGAATAAGGAAAATGCTCTTCGTTAAGCCATATTTGTGACTTCTGATATTTCACTAATACTACTTTTCAATCAAGAGAACAGCATTGCTAACTTGCCTGTCACTTTAAAGTGGTGTTTGAAGGATTTGTGTGACCCAATTATGACCTTTTAATTAGGCACCCTAGAAACCCAATCAGGCCTAATTGCTTGCTTTTTTTGACTCATCTGTCTTCTCTGCTGTGACCACCTTGTTCCTCCTGACATGGAAGGTATATAAACTTTCGTAGTGTGCATTTATGTTGTGAAGTCTGTGAAAGCCAAAGACTGTCCACTCTCTCAGTAGTTTTCAAATTGTCTTCCATGGAACCCAAGCATTCGAACAAATTTCTGTATGTTCATTCAAAGCAAATGTGGACAAATGAAATGTGTTTACCCCGTCATCCCAGCCCCAGCCTACCAGGTGTTGATGGTCAGGACATGAAAAATAATGCCAAAGAGCTATACAGACTGTAGAAGTCTGAAAGCTACTGTATTGATTTGATCATCTTGTGGTCTTGGTTATTTAAAAAAATGGAATTGCCAAGAGAGTTGGTTTAAACTCTTAATTGCCAGGACTATACAAATCTTTATGCTTTTATATGCCATTAAATATACATATTTTATAAGAAAGCATGAATGGATTTAATGTAGCGGTGCCACCAGGGTAGTGCTGTAAGTTTGTGATGATAGCTAACATTTTGTTGTATGACTAGAACCCTCTCCATCTCATTTACATAAAAAGATTTAATGATTTGTGGCTAAAACTGTAGACAGTCCCTAATTTATGAGGGAATTATGTTCTCAATAATCTGTTCTTAAGAATCAGTTCTGTTTTCCTCATAGAAACTATGTTAAAATTTCAGAGTAGCTGTGCAGAGTCAGTATCAGTAGCTTTAGTTCTGGCCTTTAGGGGTTCAGTTCAGTCGCTCAGTCATCTCCGACCGTTTGCGACACCGTGAACCGCAGCACGCCAGGCCTCCCTGTCCATCACCAGCTCCCAGAGTTCACCCAAACTCATGTCCATTGAATCAGTGACGCCATCCAACCATCTCATCCTCTGTTGTCCCCTTCTCCTTCTACACTCAGTCTTTCCCAGCATCAGGGTCTTTTCCAATGAGTAGCTCTTCGCATCAGGAAGCCAAAGTGTTGGAGTTTCAGCTTCAACATCAGTCCTTCCAAAGAACACCCAGGACTGATCTCCTTTAGAATGGACTGGTTGGATCTCCTTGCAGTCCAAGGGACTCTCAAGAGTCTTCTCCAACACCATAGTTCAAAAGCATCAATTCTGTGCTCAACTTTCTTTCTAGTCGGCCTCTCACATCCATACATGACCACTGGAAAAACCAAAGCCTTGACTAGACGGACCTTTGTTGACAAAGTAATGTCTCTGCTTTTTAATATGCTATCTAGGTTGGTCATAACTTTTTTCCAAGGAGTAAGCGTCTTTTAATTTCATGGCTGCAATCACCATCTGCAGTGATTTTGGAGCCCCCCCCCCCCAAATAAAGGCCTTTAGGAGTAGGATTCCCCATATTCAGTGAAGGATAAGGGATAGTTTCCTTCTCTTTCCTGGGCATAGGATAAGCACTGGGCTAAATTATGTGATAGTTGAATACTTTTCTTAAATTGGTTTTCTTTCCTTCATCATTTTTCACCTTTCTCCTCAGGCTCCTAGGACCACAACTCCCCTGTTCCACTCAGACCTCGCTGTTCATAAAAATTACCTTCTTCTGTCCTCTGGTCAGACTTCCTGTTCCTTCAGTGCAGCAGATATCAGTGCAACAGATATCAGCTTTTAGATTAAAGTCACTTAAAATTTTTACTTCATTAACATTTCTAGAGTGTACTGATACTTTTTTTTCTTTCACCTTTTTTGAGCTATAACTGATATTACCAGCAGTCTAAGTTCAAGGTGAACAGCATAATGATTTAGCTTACTACATCATGGAAGGATTACCACAATAAGTTTTATGAACCTCCATCATCCCAAAGAGACACAAAAGAAAGGGGAAAGAAATATTTTGTATGTAATGTGAGCTTTTAGAATTTACTCTCTTAACAACCTTCATATAGAACATGCTACAGTGTTAATTAAATTTGCCATGTTGTGCATCACATCCCTATTACTTATTTATCTTATAACTGAAAGTTTGTACCTTTTGACTGCCTGCAGCTAGTTCCCCCACCCCTCTAGAGTGTGTTGATATTCTGTCAATATATCATAATTGCAGAAGATTGGGAAAAATCTTTCACAGTCCTTCCTATCAGAGATAATTACTCTTAAAAATAGTGGTATATTTCCTTGTAGTCTTTTCCCCCCCATGTTTAGAATACTCTTCCTCAGTTTATTTTTTATTTAATTTTTAATTGGAGAAATTTAGGGATTCTAAGGAGAAGGCAATGGCAACCCACTCCAGTACTCTTGCCTGAAAAATCCCATGGATAGAGGAGCCTGGTAGGCTGAGTCCTTGGGGTCTCGAAGAGTCGGACACAACTGAGCAACTTCAGTTTCCCTTTTCACTTTCATGCATTGGAGAAGGAAATGGCAACCCACTCCAGTGTTCTTGCCTGAAGAATCCCAGGGACAGGGAACCTGGTGGGCTGCCGTCTGTGGGGTTGCACAGAGTTGGACATGACTGGAGCAACTTAGTAGCAGCAGCAGCAGCAGGGATTCTAAATCAGTGAAATGAAAGCCTTACAGGAAAAGGGAGATATCTAGGGCTGAGATTTTCTCATATCATCTAATTGTGCTTGAAAGTCCATCTTCAAATCTTTTTGTTTCCCAAGTTCATCCCATTTCTTGTTTTTCCCTTCTTTTAAGCTTATAGATTCTCTAAAAAGTTCCACGTTTGTCTTTATGGCTTTCATGACAGTAAGAGTATTCTCTTTATTGATGGGGAGAGGAAGATCGAAGGAGTATGTGTGTTGCGTATGAGTATTTATACATATATATGGTACTGTGTTTATGTATCTATAGATACATATATGTATGTGTGTATATATGTATTTTTTTAAGTAATCATGTCCAAATCAAAGCCGGCTTATAATTTCAGAATCTCTTGCTGTTTCATCTTGTTCTCAATACTTTTTCAGTGTGCGTGGTATCTTTGCAGAATATAAACTGTCACACATTCCCGATTGTTGCATGCTAAGTTTGTCAATCAGGAATTATCATTCACTAGCATTGTATAGCTGTGTTACATTTAACTTCTGCTTTGGCGTGCATTAAAAATAGTTCTTTTATTTCGTTAGCATTCTTCCAGTAAATACTGCTTCCATTTACTGTCATTTTATACCCTTCATTCACGTCTAAACCAGATTTCTCAGATGAATTGTCTCAGGAACATAGTTAAGCATTTGATGATCTTGTCATACTAGTAGACGAAAAAATGCAATGTGAAATTATCTTGTTGAAAGACCAGCTGTGCCATACAAGTATATTGTCCTGGCTGTGAAGTTGCTGAGCATGTCTGTGGCACATCCATGTCATAACCATGGGGAAGTGAGAAGCCATGACCCCGTGTAGTCTTAGCTTTGTTGACACACACTCAGAGCCTCCAGAATGACTTCCTGAACCCTCTTAAACATGTTTGTGCCTCTTGGATCAGGCAGTGTATCATTTCATGGTCTTTGTAAACAATTTGACAACCACTTCTAGTCATGAGGTGCTACAGTATCATTTTCTAGGGGAAAACATTCTGTTCATTGCTTATAAGAATTTTTTAAAGGCAAAAAATACTTAACATGCAGGAAAATATATGATCTGTTTTTTATTAATTCTTTGTATTTTGTCTAATATATTTTAACAGGCACAATACAGCGGCATTGGGAATATATATGTAACCATAATAAAGAAAACACGAAGATCCTAGGAGACGAAAATGTTGATCCCATATGTGAAGACAGTGAGAACAAGTTTGACTTTTCAGTGATGTCCTATAATATACTTTCACAAGATTTACTGGAAGACAATTCACACCTTTATAAACACTGCCGGCGGCCGGTATTACACTGGAGTTTTAGGTTTCCCAATATTCTGAAAGAAATTAAACACTTTGATGCAGATGTAAGTGTAAAATATCATCAGAATTCTTCATATAAGGAAAAGTTGGATTCATTTCTGAACTAAATGGTTTTTTATCCCTTTTGTGTGTGAAGTGAGAAGGGAAGGCGTATATAGTTATAGGTGAATTCCCTAGCAGTCCAGTGGCTAGAACTCTGTGCTTAACATGCCCAAGGCTCGAGTTCCATTCCTGGTCGGGGAACTAAGATCCATCCCATAAGCCACAGTGTGGCCCCCACCCCAAATTTTTTTTAATAGATAAGATGATGAAACAGCTTTGTTTTTTTTTTTTTTGAAACAGCTTTGAATAGGGTATTATAACTTTGGAGGCATAACTTGCTAATGGTTGTTGATATAAATGATTATATAACTTTTCAGAAGAGATCCAAAAAGTTTTAAGTATCAATCAGTTTTGAGACAGGGGCTGGTACCATATTAAGTATTCAGTAAATGCTTCCTTTGACTGAAAATTTTAATAATCATGCAAAAATTAATTTAGATGATAGCATTCAAAAGACTAGAAGGATTTAGTATGAATGAACTTGTAAATTCAGGAAAAATATTCCAGCATATAAATTATATTAACATTGATTTTAATCATGTGCTCCCAGATAGCTTTCTTAAAAATAATAAATAATGTTAACATTGACCAGCATATAAATTATAAATATTTCCTTTGGGGAATACCAGTTTTGGATAATAAGAGGGATTCATGTGAGTAAAGGTCATGGTTTTGGGGACTGATCAAATTTGGAGACGTTAATTTGATAGATTTATACAAGAAAAAATTATTTCAGGTTTCATCAGGTTTTAAATATTTTAGAAACCTCATTTTAAAACAAAAGCACCAGAAAATTCATATTTGTATTTTTGTGTGTTAATTCAAGCCATTTTTTCTTCTAAGGTACTTTGTTTACAAGAAGTTCAAGAAGATCATTATGGAACCGAGATCAGGCCAAGTTTGGAATCATTGGGTACAAATGTAACTTTTATTTTAGCCAGATTTACTTAATGAGTTGTTAAAACATACCTTGCTAACAAAGGTGTGTGGTATATTTGAACTAAAAATCTTAATTTTGAAAAACAGCTTAATACCCATTTTAAGAGTTCAAGAAAAGATTGAAGTATTTCAAATGGGAACTTTTGTGTTGATACATATTTTAATTCAAGTGGAAAGGTATGCAAGAATCTCTTCATAGCTACATTTCTAGTCTTTGCCCATGGCAACCCACTCCAGTGTTCTTGCCTGGAGAATCCCAGGGACGGGGGAGTCTGGTGGGCTGCCGTCTATGGGGTCACACACAGTCGGACACGACTGAAGCAACTTAGCAGCAGCGACAGCAGCAGACTCCTAAGATTCTGAGTTCCGTGAGATTAGGGACCATTGTATCTAGTTCATCATTTTATAACACCTATGTCCGCGGTGCCTAATTGAATGAATACCTTTAGAAACAGGTCATCTCTGAGAAATGCTGCCTACGTTGCCTTCATTCATTCAGCACGTATGTTTTTGAGTGTCTACACCATGCACTATTGAAGGCAGTGGGGATACAGCAGTGAGCAGAACAGATAACAGGTCTCTATCCTTGCGGAGCATACGTGCTGGTGGAGAAAGGCCAAGAATAAATTGAACGAACAAGTAAATAGTACCTCAGGTAATGAGAGTTTTCTGGAGAAAAACATAGGAAGGGGGATATGGGTCAGTTTTCAGTTTTAAACAAAATGACTGGAGAAAGCAACTTTTGAGTAAAGACCTAAAGGAGGTGAAGGAACAAGTGGTGGCTGGAGCATTCCAGCTGGTGGAGATGGCTAAGAGAAGGCTGGAGTGCCTTGAGGCAAGAGAAACTGCCTTGTGTGGAGTGGAACAAGCAGGGAAGAGTTAGAGGCCAAAAGGTAAGAGATCTGGGCTCGGGAGAGAGGGGACAGATTACTGTAAGGTCGTTGTCTTTGCCTTGACTCTGACTTTTGTTAGGATGGACATGAGAGTGTGATAACATACACGTATGTGACACTGCAGTCTGCCGGTAAAAAAAAATCTGTTTGACCCAGATGTAGACTTTTTTGATTCCAACACTTTTTAACATCCTTCCTTATTAATACACTTTGGTAAACGTTGTCCAGGCTTCTGTGGTGCTCAGAGGGCAAAGCATCTGCCTGCCATGGGGGAGACCCAGGTTTGATCCGTGAGTCGGGAATATCTCCTAGAGACAGAAATGGCACCCCACTCCAATATTCTTGCCTGGAAAATCCCACAGACAGGGGAGCCTGGTAGGCTACAGTCCATGGGGTGTCAAAGAGTCGGACACGGCTGAGACTTCGCTCGCAAACATTGTCCAAAAATTAGAATTTTGTTTTGCCATATTTATTATTTTTTGCAAGTGTGGCAAAACACAGTTCTGTTTCTTTCATATATATATTAAAAAACAGTCATCTTTGTTAAGAATTTTTTTCTTTCTTACAGGTTATCACTGTGAATACAAGATGCGGACAGGAAGGAAACCTGATGGCTGTGCCATTTGCTTCAAACATTCCAAATTTTCACTCTTATCAGTGAACCCAGTGGAATTCTACCGCCGTGATGTTCCTCTATTGGACAGAGACAATGTTGGATTAGTGTTGCTCTTGCAACCCAAGATTCCAAGTGCTGCCTCCCCTGCCATCTGTGTAGCTAACACACATCTGTTGTATAATCCAAGGCGAGGTGACATTAAACTGACCCAATTGGCAATGCTTCTGGCAGAGATTTCCAGTGTTGCCCATCAGAAAGACGGCAGCTTCTGCCCCATTGTTATGTGTGGGGACTTCAATTCTGTTCCTGGTTCTCCACTCTATAGTTTTATTAAGGAAGGAAAATTGAATTATGAAGGACTCGCCATAGGAAAGGTAAGGCATTCCTTCTTACTAGGAGGTGGGTGTGAGTCTCTGTCTTCATTGTAAAGCGAGGACAGAGCTTTACCTTGTAAACTCATCCCAGAGCTGTTTGAAAACCTCAGATGAACCAGTACCCTCACTTTACCAGGCTGCAGTGATGATCCATAGCTACTCATAAGTAATTATATTCACTGGATTTAATTCACTTTTCCATCTATTTGTGACAGCATTCTGCTTGGAGGAAGTAGGAGCCAACAAAAAATTCAGAATGGGGCTGATGAAGGAAAATAAAACCTTTGACAGACATGAGTGCTTCATAAATAAGGAACTACTCACAGGTGCAGAATAGCGTTTTGAATGCCGGATGTTGGCAAAAGAGTTGGAAAAACAGTAATTTAATATTTGCTTATTATATAAATTTTCCTTTACATAAGGATAAATATTTCAGTTCTTTAGCTGAGTATAATTTATCCCATGTTTTTATTTTTTTTGTTCTTCTGCTTAGTTCAGATCATTTCCTCTTCAGTACATTTAACCAAAATAAGCCCTTACCACTGAGTTTTGGATGATAGTTTAAAATTTTGTGAGTTGATCTTTCTTAGTATTTTATATATCAGGAACTATAATGCAGGTAGTAAAAAAAGGAGGAGCAGTATTAGTCCAAAGCTATAGATCATTTAGATTTCCAAATTTGAGAAAAACATGCATAGGAAAAGATTACCATTTTTATGGAAGTAATAATGTTTTCTGGACTGTATTTGAGCAAAATTTTACAAGCATGAATGATATAATGAATAAAGGATAATATTTACCATTCTTGGATTTCCTTTTATTTTAAGAAACAAACTTTTCAGTACATAATTTAAAATCTATTTACCTAAGATACCTGTTGAAATTTTGTTTAGGTATCTGGCCAGGAACAGTCTTCACGGGGACAAAGAATTTTATCTATTCCAATTTGGCCCCCAAACCTAGGTATCTCACAGAACTGTGTGTATGAGGTACAGCAGGTACCAAAAGTAGAAAAGCCAGGTAAGTGTTTGCAATCCATTTTGGCAGTCTTCTTGATAATAGTGTTCCCTTTGAAGGCATAAAACTAAATTTTTAAAGGGATAACATCTCAGAGATGAATATTCATATATAAAAGCATAGAGTTGTTCACTTTTTTTTTTCCCAAGAACTCTGATTACCTTTTTGAAAATCAACTTCCAAAATTACTTTTGCATGAATTACTTGCATGTTGCTTTGGACATGTTTGTGTTTTATTTTTGCTAATTCTGGAGACCACCATAATACAGATTCTGGGATGAACCATTTAACGAGGCATCTATCTAAACTAGAATGCCTTAAATACTGTTCCGAGAGTGAAAATAGAGCAAGACACTGATAGTATTAATAAGCTTCTCTTTGTTCTTACAGATGGTGATCTGACGCAAACAGAGCTGGACAAAGCAGAGGTCCTGGAAACAGCTGAAAAGTGAGTTCTGGAAAGCAGCAGTAGACATTTGCTGACTCTAGTTGAGTGAAGAAACCATTCCTCAAAAATCACTTGGTTAAAAAGCTGATGATAATTTGTGCTGGTGAAGAACGCTGGCTCTTAAGTCAAGCAGACCTGAATTCTTACCCTAACTTTGCTGCTCTTTAGCTGTGTGATTTTAAGAAATCTAACATTTTTAAAAGGTTCAGTTTCTTTATAATTTGGGTTGTTGTGAGAACTATATGAGACAAATCATGTAAAACTCAGTGTTTGACATACAGTAAGTACTTAAGCATTGTTGTTTATAGAAACAATTTGTCCATGGACCTGAACCCACTAACATTTATTGCTATTATGTATTTAAACAAAGGTGAAGATCACAGAAAAATATCTTTCAGATTTCAAGAGACTCTTTAGCCTCCTTTAACTGCTTACTGGCTCTCAAAAATAAATCTATAGGAGAATTGATCCAAAAAAAGAATATGGCTGTAGAAAAGATAATTACCTAAACTTATCTCTTAAACTACAGGGAAAGGTTGTCATAGGTAGCCAGGTAAAGATGCCTGGATTTCTTTTTATTAAAGAATCATGGATGCTTAGGGCTGTGATTGAAAAACATATATTTAATACAACAGGATGGAGACTTACATTTATGTCTTAGGAGATTCTCAAAATGTCTTGATTATTTCATAGTATGACTCTTCTATAGCTTTGACTTTTGTTTTAACATTTAAATTTCAGAATCACCTCTCATTTTTGTCTGCCTTCTTCTCAGTCTTATTATATTTTGTATCTCTTGTTTTGGGAAAATATATATAAGAACTAGTAAGAAAAGAGCAATTTTTAAAAATTAAAATTTATTTTAAAATTTTAAACCTTTTACAGTAGAAACTTCCCTGAGTGAGATTATTAAAAAGGCTACTCTTATTAGCAAATACTTAGTTTTGAGTAATTCTAAAATCTTTTTATAACAAAATAGTGTATAAGAAAAGCTACTTATATCTTTAAAATAGTGTCTTTATATGCATACTTGTATCTGAAAACTAAAATGTTAGTAGTAAGAACTGTTTGCAGTAGACCTATTTTACATTTAATAATATTGTAAATATAAGTCCTCAGACATAAAAAGTTTCTAAAACTTGGCAGTAGAGCGATTTGAAGCAATTACCTGTACTTATTGACCTATGAGCTCTTTAAAATCAGGGTAACATCTTTATCAGTGTATCCTTAGCACTTAAGAAGAGATAGTGCCTGGGACTTAGGAGATGTTTGATAAATGTGAACAAAAAATTTCTTTTAAATTTTGTTTTGTTTCGTGACTTAAAATATCCTTAAAAAGTTCATGATGTGTTAATGGGGATGATTTTTAAATCTTTTGCCTGTGACATCATGTGTATTTGAAGAATGGGGTAAATGTAAGCCATTATATAGAAGCTGTTTTAAGATGCAGTACAAAATTATCTCACATACCATAGCAAGGATAACCATGGAAAAATATGGCCCCTCTGACATCAAAAGTCTGTCAGTTCTAAATAGTATTCCTAAAGGCCACTTTCTTTCTTAGGAGCAGCAAAAAACTTACAAATTGTTTTAGAATATGTGTTCATTAGTAAGTGGAGGCTCTCAAATATGTTATAATTAATTTTTAAAATCACATTAGTATGTTAATTATTGAGCTCCCTCACCCCACCCCACATATTATACCCCTGTTAATGGATTTTGGATATCACTACATGAATAAAGAAATGTGAGATTGTGATATGGTCTAATTTAATATTGTCCTAATGTCTGATTTTGTCTGGAAATTTGAAAAAGTGCTTTAAGTAGGAGGAATTATAAAAATCATTAAAACCTTGATGGATGCTACTCTTTTTTTCCCTTCAATTTAGGTTATCTTCAAATTTACAGCACCATTTCAGCTTGTCATCTGTTTATTCACATTATTTTCCTGACACTGGAATCCCAGAAGTGACCACCTGTCATTCCCGAAGTGCCATAACTGTGGATTATATTTTCTATTCTGCTGAAAAGGAAGGTGTTGCTGAGCAGCCAGGTAAAGAATGCATGTCATCTTAAATACTGCTTGAGAACACAGTAACTAAAAACTTCAGGGCTGAAGCTGAGAAAGCCAAACATCTGTATGAAGTTCTCAATTTAGAAATTAAAAATATTTTAAAACTGGTAATATATTTGGCAGATTGGTAATATATCTGAGTAAATCAGTGTATCACTTGCAAAAGATGGAGGCAGTGAAATACCTCAGAGCAGATTCCCCGTGAATTACGTCCTCAGCTGCAGCCTCCAATCCCAGCCAGCTTCTGAGTTACTTTTGAGATCTTTGATATTGCCTTTGGCCTTTATTCACAAGTTTGTTGTCTTTCTTGCGACAGCAGCATCATGCAGTTTTGCACTTAAACTTTACTAAGGTCTGCCGCCTTCACTGTAGGGCCTTGCCTGCCTGCCAACAGCTGACAGTTTGTCATGCTGACCCTGGAATATTGGTTCTTTCTGGAAAGAGAAGTCTGAAAAGTGTGTTTTCAAAAAGCAAAGGTGATAAAACACTTTCCCTTGTATGATTCATTGAAAACAAGGTATTAAATATTGGTCAAAGGATTTAACGTGGAGAAGAAAGTGAGGTTTAACGTAGTGAAAGTGGAGTTGCTCGGTCGTCTCTGACTCTTTAACAACCCCATGGACTAGTCCATCAGGCTCTTCTGTCCATGGGATTCTCCAGGCAACAATACTGGAGTGGGTTGTTGTTCCCTTTTCCAGGGGATCTCGGAAAAGACCCAGGGATTGAACCTGGGTCTCCTGCATTGCAGGCAGATTCTTTACACCAGGGAACCAGGAGTCAAAAAAGTATTCAGAAAACTGAAAATCCTAAATGTGGGCAGCTATTTTGTTTTCTGATTTTCCTCTTTTTTCTCTTCCTTTTTATTTTTTTCAATGCTACTTTTCTTTCCCAGTTTTCCTTTCTGTTTTTTTCTTTCTCTCCAAAAATAACCTTACTAGTAACACTCAGGAGATGGCCAACTCCTCTCCATTTAGATCAACTCTACAAAATAACCTTGCTGCTTTGAATTTGTAATTTAGTTCTGGTAGTTGTCATACTATATATACCCACTAGATGGCGGGAGTGTGCCGTGGACCAGCATCTCCAATGTTAACATGAAGAGCCTGTCTTTTATTCCACTTCTGTGGGTACTGACTCTCTGGGACCAAATTATACTAATTTATTCTGCAGTCACTTAATAAATGTCCTACTTAGATGTGGCTTAGTCTTTCAGTTTTATACAATTACAGAAAAGTTGATGGGGGAATTTCTTAGGTAGTTGGCAATCTCAAATTACTGTTAACATTCTTACGTGTTACATTGATATTTTCTTCTAAAGATTATTTGTAGAACTTGAAATTTTAAAAATCTGAAATAGGAAAACAAACATCTGAGACTGCTGTTTGTTTGAGAGTTATAATTAGGTTGCTGCTGCTGCTGCTAAGTCGCTTCAGTCGTGTCCGACTGTGCGACCCCATAGACGGCCTCCTACCAGGCTCCTCTGTCCCTGGGATTCTCCAGGCAAGAACACTGGAGTGGGTTGCCATGTCCTTCTCCAATGCATGAAAGTGAAGTCGATCAGTCGTGTCTGATTCTTAGTGACCCCATGAAACTGCAGCCTACCAGGCTCCCCCGTCCATGGGATTTTCCAGGCAAGAGTACTAGAGTGGGATGCCATTGCCTTCTCTCCATAATTAGGTTATAACTCAATAAAAAGCTAACCATATTTTAAACTGTTTCATATTAGATTTCCAGGGCAGTGTCAAATTACATATCATTTTTTCTTGTTTTAAAGACTTCTGTAGTCAATTCACAACCTGTTGTTTCTCTAAATATGTATGTGCTTTTTTAATGTAGGAGCTGAAGTTGCTTTGGTTGGTGGCTTGAAACTTCTAGCCAGACTGTCACTTCTTACAGAACAAGACTTATGGACTGTTAATGGACTTCCAAATGAAAATAACTCTTCAGATCATTTGCCTTTATTGGCTAAATTCAGACTTGAACTCTGACTCTTGATTACATATATACTTTGCTTTCCTGTCCGCCACCCCCCCCCAAAGAATGTAAAGTTGTTCTTAAGAGTTTGCATGTTTATTTATTTTTACGCTATGAAATTTCTGAAGAGGTTTATGTTAAATGTTTGAAACAGGTAACAGAAGAAACAAGTTTACACTTTTCTTTTTTAATAATGAAAAAATATTTTCCTGACAAGTGAGATCTAAATGCTGTTCATTGCAAAAAAAGTTGTAAATATTTATTCTAAATCCTAGTAAAATTGACAGTGATTTTTAAATACGGCGCAACTTCTTTAGTTCTCTTAAGAAAAAATTTTGTGTTTTTAGCAAGCTTTACAGTGGATCCAAAATATCTTTTGAGTTCTTGCAAACCACAACTCATTCCCTTCCAGAAGGCCTGATTTCATCACAAGGATCATGTCTGTTGAGTCTTAACTCATTCATCTCAGAAATCATTGGGTTGTTCACAATATCTAACCGTTTTAGTCTGTCTTTGATGGGGCTTGACAGTGCTTTTTAGAACTGTACAAATTGCTTAATCCCTTTTATTACCATCCTGAGCCATGCAATGTGCCTGCATTTTATGGGGAAAATGTAGGTCACCATAACTAGTAGGCTGAGGTGTTTTGGACAAGCCCACTCTCCATCCTATAGTGGACTGTACAGGGTGCCTGAGAGAGCAGGGACTGGGGTCATGCCTTGGGTTTCCCTAGTAATTTTTTTTTTTTTTAGTTTGAAGAAAAGATTCTGGATTGAAGGAAAGATTTTACTTTACTTAACCAATCCTGTAGAAATTTACTTTATTAGGAAACTTGTATTTGGAACAAAGTGGCAGCTATAAGATTCTTTTTATTTGCCTCAGAAATAAGAGGAAGCCAGCAGAACTCTAGAGGGGAGATAGCAACTTGGAGACCTAAGACTCTTTGATAGTTGATGTTAACTGTTTGGTGTAACTGTTGTCGTTTCTATAATGTTTGGGTTTTTGTCTTTTTTTTTTTTTTTTATCATGATTCAGTAGTGTGAGATGGTGCTGGTCTTTTTTATAAAGCGGTTAAGAGTGGGTCTGAAAAATCCTGCAGTTGGCTCTTAGTGAGTGTTTGAACCAAACATTTTAAAACCTAAGGGAAAATTTACTCTTTTCTAGAATTGGGATCAAAGAACTATGTCCATTTTTACTAAGTAATTTTATATTGAATTATGCTGAATTATAAAAGTTTTTTATAGTGGGTTTTCTGAATATAACTCTTCATTTTAAATTAGCAGCAGTAGTTACTTTATAAGCTCGGACTTTTTCTACTGAAGTATATTTACTACAGTTATTAAAAAATAAACCAGATAAATACCCCCCCCAAGCATGTGGGTTATAAGGATTTCCCTAGTAAAAGTTATAGTGTTATAGAAATACTTCTGTTTATTGTGTCACTTTTTTTAACTTAACAGTATTAACCATATAGTTCTAGGATTTTCCACATTTTGTAGTAACAGTTTTCAAAGTATTACATGTTCTGATTAGCAGATATTGTCATCAGCAAATGATAACAGCAGATAGTATATTTATCCCTTTTAGTATTAGGGAAAGAAAAATGAAGATTCATGGATAACTGTGTTGTGTTGTATGAATTTGTTAACAACTACTTTATATATAGCTATTCTTGGTAAACGAACATCCCTGAAAACCTCTGAAAACTTAATTTTTTGTATCCTGATTAATATATTGTGATTTTAGGCCCTTTTCATGTGTGTCACTTTGAATTAATCCCATAAAATTGCTTTCTGCTTTACCTTATAGAATGAAGTATTATTATGTGTGCTGGAGGCCAAGGAGTCCTTTGTAACTTTCTCACAGGCTTTTAAAGCTCCACTAAAATTAACTGTCCACTTGTCTTTACTTTGTTTGATCAGAAGAGTTAGTAACTGTTGGAGCCTTGTATTTACCTGCCAAAAGCAATTAAATTTGGTTAACTGCCGAAACCAAATCTCCCTGTCTCACCTGCTGTGCTATCCAGGTTTTAAATGGAAAGGGATACATTGCAGAATTGCAGTAATGAAATTTTGATTTTACTCTAGCTTTTGTTATCAGTAGGTGTGTTTAAAATTATCTTTAAGTTAGAGATCCAGAGTTCAAAGGGTTGGAAAAACATTCACTTTGTCAAGTCATTTGCACTTCGTCCATGTAAGTTACCTAATAAATTATTGTACTAGTACATTTGTGCCTGAAGGTTTTGTGGCAGATGAAGTAAGCTGTGTAACTCACTTGTTGCCTTGGGTGATGCCAAAATAGAAGGAAGCCAATAAGTGAATTAAGATACACCAAAATAGAGATAAATTTAATACAGAATCTGAAAATTGTGGAAGAAGACAAGGGTGAGAGTGAAATTAGTTTACTAGAACAAGTATATAATAAGAATAAGGAAAAAAATCATACCATTTATATTTTCAGAAGGAAAACAATCCTTGAGTTTCCAGGATGATTTTATTGAAAGTCCCATGCTGTGTATAAACATACAAGTGATGAGAAAAACATTAAATTGAAACATGCACTTATCTGGCATTCTCTAAAATACCATTATACAAGTTTTCATTTACTTAGAAAAATACCCACTAAAACAGTCACAGTTTTTCTTAAGAGATCTAAAAAAAAATGTATTGGCCAGAACAAAGTCCAAGAGAATAAACAAGATTCTGAATTGTATGTCAAAAAAACTGTACAAGGTTGTACATAAAACTAGAGCTTACAAAAGCCTCGGGTATAGTAAGAATACGGAATTAAGATCTCCAAAGTTCTATTTACCAATATCTATTAATAAAATCCTTATGAAATAACTGACTTAGAAAAAGTGAAATGCTCATGATTTCAGAGTATATAGAAAATACTAAATATCACTTTCTGAAATAAAAGTGTACTCAAAACAGCACAACATGTAGTCTAGAATCAAGATTTCTGTCATTCATTTAAACTTTGCATGTATTATCACAATGGCTTAAGCATAAAATTTCTTTTGCATTAACTTTTTTAAAAACTAGATTTTAAATCATTTCATGGTTTTTATCTTTTGAATTATAACCAGATTTAAAATAAATTCTGTGGGGTAAATTATGTCATTTTTTTTCTTACCTTATTATCAGTTCACTAGAATGTAAGAGTTTGGTACTTTTCTTGTGTCTTTTAGAAATTAACATATTCCATAGGCAATAAAAATAGAGTAACAACTAAGAACATTTTGACTTATTTTCATGTTTCTGTTGACTAACTCTTGCTTTGGGGAAATGAATCTTAAAGTCAAGAAGTGAGTGTGGAAGAAATCAGGTTACTAATTGAATCTTCAAGCCAGTTGGCAGTTTTAAGGCTTAGACATCAGCATATTAGAAACAGATTGTATTCCTAATTCCTTCCCCCATTCTGTGGGAGACAAGGATATGCAAATATTGACACTTCATATTTTAGACTGGACAGTACTTAATACTTGGAAAATCCTATTCCAAGCCCTTAGAATGACTGCAGTATTATATCAATACTATAAGTAGTCTACTTATTGGATATAATAAACTTTCAGATTGATAAACATGATTATATTTCATCTAGAGAGCTAAGTCTGTATTTTAGAATGAAAATGAAATGATTCGCAGACTACTCCAAACATCTAAATACATGTGGCCAGGAGGCTGCAAATGGGTTTGTCTTGAGAAGGTTAAAATAACTCATTTTCAATTCTGCTGATAGTACTATTCTCAAAAGTGGTTAAGTCCTGAATGTGTTTAACTGTTTTAATCTAATCTGAGACGTAGATTGGACTGACTTGGTCCTTTTTCATGTAAAGGACATTCGACTTCTTTTTTCAAGGAAAGTACTTTCCATTAATAACACCAATAGTGAGCTCAGCTGCACATGGCTGAAGGATAGAGTCTTTTTCCTTCCTGTGTCGCCCTCAGAGGTAAAGAATCTGAGTGAGCAGATTCTTATTTTTTTACTCCCTTCCCAAAATCACCTTCAGGTCAAGAAAGCCAGAGAGGGAGGCCCCAAGACTGAAATAACACTTTTGTTGACTAACAGACTTCTACTTAAAATACGCTTTTTGGTCTCATGAGTTGGCATGGTTGCTAAGATCAAACAAGTGAAGTCGAAGCTGTACTCCTGATAACACACGGACTTGGTATGCCAGTTATTCTGTGTGGTCTGCAGCAGAAGTTCACTGTAACTATGCAGGCCAGATACTCATACCCTGCCCCATGGAGAGCATCACGCTTTAAGGTGTAACACCATACCCGAAGGCTTTTCCGTTTAAAAAACAGGTTCTGCTTCTCCAATTCACTGCATTTCCCAATACCAGTTCTAAACATCACGAAGTGGTACCTAAAAACGGTACTGGCAAAGAATCACATCATGCCGTGTTTGGTCTTAATATAAGACATCAGAACACCTACCTACCAACAGTGAGTCCTTCAGAACCAAGGCCTGACTCGGAGTTTAAAACTCAGGTGAAATGTGAACAGAAAGGTTATCTAGTTCTCAAAACCTACTGATTCTCTCTCGGCCTCTGTCTGAGGGTGTTATTGTCAGAGGTAATCGCAATACTGCTGAATTTGGGTAACAGTACATGAACTCATGTGCTTTTCACTGGAGTCTGCAAAGTTTAAATGTTAGTGACAGAACACAGACTGGCTTCTGAGCGTGCTTTTTTGTTTTGTTTTGAAAGAACAAAAGCTGCTGTCAGTGAATGCTGTAAGAAAGATTAAGAAAGTAGTAACTCCAAGATCCTGAAAATGATTTCCCGTATTGCCAGAAGAATTTCAGTGCTCTTTAAGTAAAACACTTGCATATAATACCTAAAATCTCATCACGTGTGCACCAGGAAAAAAATTTCCAAACCTTGTGGAGATCCCCATGGGAAATACTGGGGAAACAATACAAATAGAATTAAAAAAACAACCCACCATTACGTTTGCATATCTGATGTCAAGATGCTGAGGTAATATTGACTGCTTAAAAAAAAACCCCACCAATCTTTGCCTCTGTTATTGCTGAGAAAGACATTAATACTGATTGAGTTACCTTACTGTATCAAAAGTGGGAGGGGGGAGGGCTTCATGAACATGGACTACTAGTGAGGCATAATGTTCAAAGCAAGTAAAAGAAAGTAGGTAAATGGGAAAATATAAAAAACTACAGTTATGGTCTTAGCCTTTCTATCTGGAGTGAGGGGGACAGTCCAACCCCAGTGGGGTCTATCACAGCCTTTTCATGGTTGTCCCTTCATGAAATTTTTTGTTTGTTTGTTACCAGCCACTCAGAGTCTACTTCCAAGTGAATCCTTAAAAATAAAATTCCCCAGTTCTCAATAAATAGTTGCAGTTCCTCCTGAAGATGCTGGGTAAAGTGCAGAGAGAAGCACCATAGAAGCCCTGTGGCTGTGGTACGGCCAGCCTAAATCCGGATCTGATAGCCCACTTCGTTCAGAGTGCTGACGTCAGCCACCTTCTTTTCAGGCAGTGCAGGCCTACAGGTAAAAGAAAGATGGTTGGGGAGAGGGGAGGGGGTACAGAAAGATCATTTAGCCTTGTTGTCAGGGCCCTCTACCCTTTCGGTGTTTCCACACACACAGTACACCCCACCCCGTCCCCCACCACATGCCAGGCCTAGCTCCCAACTCTGCTTCTTGTTCTGAAGTCTGCCTTTATAAGTTTTAAGGAGCCTTTTAACAGGTTTTCAAGGTAGAGTTCGAAACAAAATGTATAGGTTGCTGAATGAGTTGGTTTAGCTTCAAGCCTGAATTTGGTCACACTAACTTCTGACACGTATCTGTAACCCTTGCAAGAATCTGAAGTTCGAATACAACAGAACCAAGCACCTGAACCAAATTCTCCTAGAAACCTTGGCTTCCTCAGTGCCCTGGGGAAGCCCAGCACCTCCAAGATGTCTGGGGTGACTCAGGTTCTAGTAGACATTCTCCGTCTCTATTCCAGGCTTGAGGGTATAAATTTAGGATGAATCTTTCAGAATTCATCTGAAAAAGCATGTCCATGTGGAAAATCATTCCAAGCCAAATCACCTCTCTTCCCTAAATGTAATATGTTTTCTCATGTACTTTGCAGTATGACACTGCACTCAAGCATTTACGGGAGACATACGAGAAAGTACTTCAAGCTGGGGGAAGAAGTCCTTCAGAAGCGCATCGTCTGTCTACGTTAAAGCTACTTCGTGGGAGACTTCCCGACATAAGATCATGCCTAAGCATTCTCAGGATTTATCTCACAATGTTTTTCTCCATTTTAAAAACGAGTGGGTAGCCATTCCCTCCTCCAGGGGATCTTCCCAACTCAGGGATTGAACATGGGTCTCCTGCATTGAAGGCAGATTCTTTACCATCTGAGTCATCGGGAAGCCATTAACTCACTAGTTAGCAGCTGATTCAGACACGATGCTAGTAATGGTGTTGCATTATTAGCATGCGGAATAGGAACAAGTTCAAGCAAGTGCTCCAGAATCCTTTCAGAGAAGCAGCCACACCCAAAATGAAGTCCAGAAACCCATCTCTAAGAGTCTGTCTTCTCCCCTGGGACCTCGCACACTACTTGGGCCCTGAGCTGTGGCGGCTCTGAGATCTCCCACTGCCTCCCAAGGTTAAGCAGTTCCTCGTGCTTTAACGAGAGAACCCCTTGCTCCATGGTCCTCGCAGCACTTACCAATCAACTCGACCCACTTTTCCGAGCCTTTCCTGCACAAGCTTCCTCCCTGTCCTGGCATATTCCTCAACACCAAGTCACACCTCTCTTCCTGAAACTCTAAAGGTGCTGCCTGCCCTTCATATGTGAGATGGAAGCTAGTAAGACCCTAGCTTCCTAACGTTTCTCAGGGGCTCGGATAAACCCACACTCGCCTATTTTCTTTCCCTCATTTCTGCGACCAATAGCACCTGCTGCAAAGTCCGAGGCAGGACAGGCAACAAGGAAGGTCAAAGAATGAACAAACCCCACCCACTGACCCCGAAACGAGGGCTTCCCTGGGGTCACGGCAGCGACGGGCCACAAGCATGGGCCACTCGGACGCCACCTGCTCTGAAGCCACTTCTTGGCCACTCTTCTGGCTTCCTCTTGAATCTTGAAGCCTCTCAGTCGCAAGGAAGAGAATTTTCACCTTTTTTTCAAGTTCCTATGTTCCGGAAACTTCTCCCTTTATCTTTCCCACGTTCTGCTCTCAGCATCCTTAAAAATAGATGCACTTTGCCTTGGGGTCCTTTGGCCTCCTTTTTCTAAACCTTTCCTTAGCACTTCAGCCAGTTCCCCACGCCCCCAGGTGCTGAGGAACCACCACTATAAATAGCTTTATTTATTAGGCACTTACTCTGTACCAAGCATTGTTCTAAGGGGCTTACACGGGTGAATTCATTCCCACCACGGCCTTACGGGGCTGATACTGTTACCATCCGTCTAACAGAGGAAGAAAGAGAGGCCATGAAAGTCAGGAAACGTGCTCAAAGTCACGTGGTTAGCAAGAGGTAGAAACCAGCATTCTCCTCCAGAATCAAAAGCAGATGACCTTAACCAAGATGCGATGACCTTGACCCTCGGTCTCCTGCCCCCCACTCAGAGCATCCTCCCAAGCATCTGAGGAAGACGTCAGGCCGCTCCTGTCTCTGCATCCTGGCTCCTGGAATGCCTCCCCCATGTCTCTGCTCATCCCTTCGAGGACCGACCCAGACGCCACGTCCCCTGTGAAGTATCTTCTGACTAGATCGCCCCACAACGCGCGCCCCTCGCTCCGCACGCTCTATCACTTCCTTTTGCACATCGCTGGAGCAGGTCCCCAACTCCTGTTGGGAGCCAGGCCACACAGCAGGGAGCCACCTGCTGCTCCCCACCACTCACATTACCGCCTGAACCAGCCCCACCTCACCCCGCCCCACGGAAAAACTGTCTTCCGTGAAACTTCCCTGGTGCCAAAAAAGGTTGGGGTCCACTAGGTTAAAGAACCCCAAAGGTTCATAATTCTTGAGTCTGCCTCACAGTCTGCAAACAACTGTAGAGAAGGGATCAAGCAACTCCATCTGCGAATCCGCACAGCTGAATATCCTGTGCCTCTCAATAAACTCCGGTCTAATTCCTTTGCTGGTTTTAATCTAAGTTGGGGCCTACTCTTTGCGACCCCATGGGCTGTAGCCTGCCAGGCTCCTCTGTCCCAGGGATTTCCCAGGCAAGAACGCTGGAGTGGATTGCCATTTCCGTCTCCAAGGGATCTTCCCGACCCAGGGATCAAACTCTCATCTACATTGCAGGAAGATCTTTTAGTGCTGAGCTACCAGGAAAGCCAGTCTAGCTCCTACTACTGATAGGATTTCATTATGGTACGTTTGTGATGGGATATTTTTATTTTCACAAAGTCCTAAGCCAGAATTCAAGCTACCATGCACAAACATTTTAAGAATTGACTGGAAGATTTTTTTTTGTCTTCTGTATATAGGAGAGGCTTCACCTTATCTTCGAAGGTCACTTGGGGAACCTGCCTATCTGTACAGCTGAATTTGGTTCTGCAACGACAGCATGGAGCCTTCCAAAGGAAAGGGACTAAGTTGTCTCCTTCCTCCATATCCCCACCCTCATGCCTCCCACAACAGCCCAGAACACAGGGGCAAAGGAAAAAAGGCTAACACTGGCAGAACTGTGGTGCTGGAGAAGACTCTTGAGAGTCCCTTGGATTCCAAGAAGATCAAACCAGTCACTCCTAAACAAAATCAACCCTGAATATTCATTGGAAGGATGGATGCTGAAGCTGAAGCTCCAATACTTTGGTCACCTGATGCGAAGAACTGACTCATTGGAAAAGACCCAGATGCTGGAAAAGATTGAAGGTGGGAGAAGGGGACAAGAGAGGATGAGATGGTTGGATGGCATCACCAACTCAATGGACACGAATTTGAGTAAACTCTGGGAGTTGGTGAAGGACAGGGAGGCCTGGCATGCTGCAGTCCATGGGGTCCCAACGAGTCAGACACGACTGAGCGGCTAAACAACACCGGCAGAAACTGAGATTCCTGGCCAACCGTCTGCAAGGCGAACCCCTTTTCTTTCATGGCAACACTGGCTGAATTTCCTGGCCTGGCGAAGGGCACAAGTGGGTTATCGCAGCATGCCACCTGCCTGGGAGCCCAGCCAGAAATAACGGCTCAGTCCTCGCCAGCTCGTCTCAGGGCCAAAGCTGGGGGAGCTATTGTGGAGAGGCCCTTCCAAGTGCTCCCCCGGCTATAATTAGAATATAGCAAGGGGGTTTATTTTTAAGAAACACAAGCCCCAGGACGATGATTCAGCTGGGTCTGCACTTGCCCAGAACCTTGCACATCGGATCCAGGGTTATTATTTTAGAACAATGTATTTCTCCAAATCCTTCCCTAGCCCAAACAAGGAAGCCTTTCCCTCTGAAAGGCTCTCGTGCGCCTTCTATTTTAGGGGACGTGGGGTAGGGACTTCAGGTTTCCTTTGATGCACTTTGTGGAGGGAAGGAGGGAGCACTTCTCTCCGCACAAAAATGGACTATCCCAGCCTCACTGCTATCATGTCAATGTATCCAAGTGTGAACCAGGCTAACTGCCGGATGGCCTGGTCCCGGGTCCACCCTCAGGCCTGTATCCCGGAGCCAGCGCAGCAGAGCTCTGCAGAGTGGGAGGGGGCCTGGTGAGGGGACAGGGTGACCACAGAGAAAGTGTTTTGTGGGATGTGCCACTGGGGTTCACCACATACCCTAGTACGGGCTAACTGCATCTAGACAGTGAACCATCTCCGACATGCACCACCTGGGGCAGCCTCAGGGCCAAGGAAGAGCTCGGCTAGACTGGACGTTGGCATCAGGGAAGCCACAAGAAGCCTCGGAATCAGAAAGGGATGGAGCACGTCGGGGATGCAAGCGGGGCGACAGCCCAACCTGGGGCTGAACGAGTTGGTATGTCTGTGTGAGACTGGGCTTCAGGAAAGACGCAGTAAGTGGAGAAAAAGCCTAGAGTGTTCCCCCTAAACCACCCAGGTCCCTCCCTGTCCCTGGGACAAAGGCTGTATCAGGGGCATCTCCTCTCCTCGCAGCCCCAGCCCCCAAGCCGTCACTGGGCAGGATGGGCAGACGGCCAGCAGGGCTCCTGGAACTTGGGCACCACTCACTCATTCACAAGGATTTACTAAGTGGCACTTGGGCTTCCCTAGTGGTTCAAATGGTTAAGAATCTGCCTGCAAAGCAGAAGACCCAGGTTCAATCCCTGGCTTGGGAAGATCTCTGGAGAAGGGAATAGCAACCCACTCCGTATTCTTGCCTGGAGAATCCCATGGACAGAGGAGCCTGGCGGGCCACAGTCCATGGGGTGGCAGAGTCGGACACAACTGAGAAACCAACATACTTAGACTTTGTGCCACGCGCCTTACAGGTCTTGGGGTTACCAAAACAAATGGCTGGTCAGTGAAGCCAAAATCCATTCCCCCTCTTCTAGTGGAAATGTACCCCTTCCTTCTCCCCTGCAGGTGTGAGACACCTCAGGGACGCGGCCCAGCTGAGCCCAGTTCCGGGCTGCCTGATGGGGACACACAGGCCACCAGCCAGGCTGCTCAGGCTTCTCGATCCTGCCTCCCTTGAGGTCACAACCCCTCACACGCGTGCACACGCCCGTGTTCACAGGTGACACTCTCACACACTGCACACTCACAAGGACCAATTTAGCTGTACTCTCCACAGTCTCTGGATTCTACAAACAGATATATCACAACAGTGCAATGTTAAATCTTTCAGTCCTTAGTGTTAAGGGTGTGTGTGTGTGTGTGTGTGTGTGTGCGCGCGCGCGCGCGCGTGCGCAAGCGCCCTCAGTCGTGTCCAGCTCTTCTGCGACCCCGGGGACTACCGCCTGCCAGCTTTCTCTGTTCATGTGATTTTCCAGGCACGAGGACTGGAGTGGGTTGCCGTTTTCTCCTCCATGTTAAGGGGGTGGAACAGATTAAATCAGGGGTGGCATCAGCCCAGCATTCACAAGTTTAGGGAGACCCAAGGCCCTCTGCTCCTATCTAGCTGGGCAGGAGTCAGGCCAGGCCACACTCGATCTAGGACTCACGGCCTGTACGCCTCGGGGAGGAACACTGAGGGGGGCTCCCTCCCACCTGTCACCTTCATTCAAAGCCCACCCTGCTTCTGACATTCCTCACTTCCCAGGACCACAGGCACCACTGCTGGCAGCTGACAGGGAAGACAGCTGAGGCTGCTTGTGATCAGACAGGCCTGAGCCAAGAGGGATGCGGCTCTGGAGAGAGCTCCAGCCCCCTGTCCTTTCTTTCAAGCCCTCCCCAGGCAGGAGGCTCTGGCTGGAGACCAGGAGCCAAGGCCGCTGACAGTCCCAGGCACCGCTTCCCGGCTCTGACCTCACCTCTCCTTTCTGCGGCAGACAGCCCCCGAGGAACCCCAGCCCTGCGTAACTATCTTCAGTTGCCAGCTCTGGAGGCTCTTGGCTCACTCTGCCAGAGGTGGTCTTTCTTGATAAGGCCCATCACTTCATTTTGGTTTGTTCAAGCATCTCTGGGCACCCTGGACCACCATGAAATCCCCCGAGGGATGAAGCAGGGCGGGCCTCTGAGTTGGAAACTTCCTTCTCTGGGCACCTGGGAAGAAACCCCACCTCATCCGGGAGATTTGACTTCTCCCTTCATATCCTTCCTAGTTCTCGCTCCCTCTCTGCGCCTCCTCTACGTTCCGTGTGAAGGACATTCTCCCCTTTCCAACCACCCCCCAGCCCTGCCCGGGGAGATTTCCTCACTTGGGATCTAAAGAGAATGACTTCTTGGGGCCCATTCAAAATATCTTCCGTGTGGTTAGACCAAGGACCTGAACTGCTGCTCTCTTCATTATGACGTCACTTAGAAGTGACTTAGGGCTCTCCAGCCCCGTTGCCTGGAGGCAGCTTCATCAGCCTGGAGACAGAACGGGGCAGGAGTTCCCTCGTCCGACCGTGGCCCAGCAGTGGAAAGAGACCTCACTGGGCTGAGGAACCTCTGTGACCCTGAGGGTCTCCACGGGGCGAGCAGAGCCCAGCGGAGCCACGGATCGCCCTCGAGATGGATGACAAAGAAGGGAAACCAAAAAGGAAGACAAAGGGAAGAAAAAGTCATGAGTAGCAAAGAAGAGAGGGGAAGAGACCGAGGGAGCGAAGAAGCCAGATGGGGGAGAGAGGGTGTTCCCATGGACCCTGAGGGACTCTTGCCCCAGTTCAGAAGCGTGTTCTCGGGGTCACTCGAATTGGCAGGAGCTGCCTTCATGGGAACACACACAGCCCAGCCAGAAAACCACTGTCCACTCACCACCACTCTCTCAAGTTCAGGCCATGGATCAGGAAGCCGAGACCTGGGGACTGTCAGAGATGGCAAGGACTCCAGGGAGCATTCAGGGTTCTCAGTGGGGGCATTTTAGGTGGATTGGTTCTTTATTGGGGGGCGGGAATGGTCCTGAGCTTTGCAGGACATTCACCCTCTGGGCCCCCAGGCACTCATGGGCAGCAGCATCATTATAAACCCTCCCATTCCGCTGCACTTCTAACCCGTCTTCCCCAGGGGGGGCCCTGGCCCCTGTTGAGAATCTCAGTGAGCCTGAGGCCCACTGTCCTGAAGGAGCTGGTTTTAAGTTTACCGGAGGCCTTTCCCACCTACATAGCAAGCTCTATCTGTTTACGAACCACAGGAAACAACCTGACTGTTCAGTGTGGAAGGGTCTTTAAACACTCCCAGAGGAGCAGAGAGGAGGCGGAAGGACTGTTGGGCGGAGGGAGGGGGGTGGGAGTCCCTGTTTCTCTCTAGAAGGAACTCTGTCTCACCTGACACCAACGGAGTCACTGCCGTCTGCCCTCCCACTCAGCTGACTGTCTTGTCAACCCAGTGACACTGATGCTCCTTTCGAGAAGGATTATTCAGACAAGTGCAAAAATGGCGAGGAATGCAGGGCTGGAAGGAGCCCCAGATGCAAGAGGGGGGTGGGCGGGGGACCCAAAACCACTAAAATTATCCACACGCACAGACGGGCTGGGATCCCACAGCTGAGGAGCCTCCTGGCTGTTATGGTAACTCTTCCCTCTTGGGGCCACTCCCCAGCTTCACGGCGGCACCCGCCACATTTAGAAATGACTTGGCGGCCTTAAGTAACGCTGAAATAACAACATAGTAAGAGTCACCAGCTGAGATATTACTTTGCCAACAAAGGTGTATCTATCAAGGCTATGGTTTTTCCAGTGGTCATGTACGGATGTGAGAGTTGGACTGTGAAGAAAGCTGAGCACAGAAGAATTGATGCTTTTGAACTGTGGTATTGGAGAAGACTCTTGAGAGTCCCTTGGACTGCAAGGAGGTCCAACCAGTCCATCCTAAAGGAGATCAGTCCTGGGTGTTCTTTGGAAGGACTGATACTAAAGCTGAAACTCCAGTACTTTGGCCACCTCATGTGAAGAGTTGACTCACTGGAAAAGACCCTGATGCTGGGAGGGATTGGGGCAGGAGGAGAAGGGGACGACAGAGGATGAGATGGCTGGATGGCATCACTGACCTGATGGACATGAGTTTGAGTGAACTCCGGGAGTTGGTGATAGACAGGGAGGCCTGGCGCTTTGTGATTCATGCGGTCGCAAGGAGTCGGACACGACTGAGCGACTGAACTGAACTGAACTGAACTGAACAGTCACCAAACCCTTCCTGGTTCCGATCAGGCTACGCACTAAGAGGTCTGGAGTTTGTTACTGGATCATAACCACATTTGTCACTTTCTCGTTTCCTCGCCCAAAAGCCAGATTACCTAGAGAAAGCCTGCTTGGGGAAGGCCATGGGTAGAGGCTGGGAAGCTGCTTTTCTCCAGACACACCTCTAGGAACCAGGCTGTCCTGGGTCCCAGTCTGTTGCACTGGAGGAAGCTGGGATCTGGAGAGGGAGGGAGGAGCTTGGTGCTCGGTGCATCTCGTGGTCCCCAGCAACCACAGCCTTCATGTTACTCTCATCTCCTGCATCTCTCTTCCCTCTCTTCTTGCATGGGGGCCCCGTCATCCCTCATCCCACCCTGCAATCCGGAAGTCAGGGTTAAGGAGGAACCATGGAAGAGATGCTGCCATCCTTGTGACGTCTCCATGTATGCATGCTAAGTCGCTTCAGTCGTGTCCGACTCTTTGAGACTCCATGGATGGCAGCCCACCAGGTTCCTCTGTCCATAGGATTCTCCTGGCAAGAATACTGGAGTGGGTTGCTGTGCCCTCCTCCAGGAGATCTTCCCGACCTAAGGATCAAACCTGTGTCTCTCTCTTAAGTCTCCTGCATTGGCGGGCAGGTTCTTTACCACTAGTGCTACCTGGGAAGCCCTTGTGATGCCTCCATCCACTGTGAAACTCGAGCCAAGATGCTTGCCTCACAGATTCCTCTCCTGGCCTCCAATCGCCGGGAGCAGAGAAAAGCAGCAGCGGGAGCTTCCACCACCAAGAATCACCCATGGTCTTATTGGACTTGCTCACATCAGAGTGTCCACAGGAACCCACAGGCCGCCTGGGCTCCCTGGCTGGTCAAGCAACCAAGGCCACCTGACCCTGGGTGTGGGCCAGAACCACCACCCCCAAAATTCTGGCCCTAGGGAAGAGTTTATGAAGACCCCTGGGAGTCAGGGCTCGGCCCAGGAGAAGGGGCTGCCAGCAGGGGTCATGAGTCTCAGGGGATCTGAGGCTGGTTGCAGCCCCTCTTCATCATTTTGGAAAAGTCTACATTTCCACTGAACCAAGAGCCATCACCTCTGTGCTCCTGGGGCCTGCCTGGCTGGAGCCGGAACCAGTTCAGGGAATGAAGAGGGGTGATGGACTTGAACCTCACTTCCCCACAGGTCTTCCTTCCTGACCTCTCGATGACTACTGCCCTCTACCCAGTCTTCCTCCCCATTCCCAGGCCCACTCCCAGGCCTCGGGAGGGCAGGCGGGGGAGGGCAGGGGGCCCTGACACTCGAGGGTGGCTATGTACTCGCATCCGTGGCAATCTAACAGCTGTCCGCTGCAGGCGCCGGCATGCTCGCTTGCTTTGGCTGCGTGACAGAGTAGCCGGAGACGAGGGCAGGGGCATGGCCTGGGCGATGACTGAGGTCGGGACTTCTCTCTCTGGCCCCCAGGAGAAGGATCCATCAGGTTCCTCCCAGGGTGACTTCAGTGGGGCCCAACCACAGGGCCATGCCAAGGCCACACCCTCTGACTTCACAACAGCAACCTCATTACCCAGGGGCCCAGGCAGGACTAGGCAGGGCTGAGTCCCTGATCCACGCTCGATGGCCTCATCTGCCCCTCTCAGCAGACCCAGGACCTTTGAGACTTGACGTTCTGTTATATTTTGAAGGTCAAGCCCCAAATCGGTTCTCCCACAATGACTGACCAGACGCTGGCTCTCCAGGTGGCATCCCTAGACCAGCAGCACCAGGGTCACCGGGGACTCATTAGAAGGGCACCTTCTCAGGCCCCGGCCCAGATCTGCTGCATCAGAACCACTGGGGGTGGGGCCGGGCAATCTATGTTAACAAACCCTCCTCCTAGTGCTCAAGCATTAAAGTGAAAGTCGCTCACTCATGTCCGAGTCTTTGTGACCCCATGGACAGAGGAGCCTGTCCATGGAATTCTTCAGGCAAGGATACTGGGAGTGAGGTAGCCATTCTCTTCTCCAGGGGATCTTCCCGACCCAAGGATAGAACCCAGGTCTCCTGCATTGCAAGCAGATTCTTTACCGTCTGAGCCACAGGGAGGCCCTGTGAACAAGGTTATACGATGCTTCCATCTCTCCTCAGCTGGGCCCCGTGTGCCCATTTTCCACTCTGTACTGATAAGCCTCTTCCCCACTCGCACCGGATAACTCGGGCTCCCTCACAGCAGCATCAGAGCCACGTGATATATGGTGTCACCTTCCACCGCCTCAGCGCCCCTAAGCCCTTCCGTACCGTCCTTGGTGTGCACAGGCGGATGCCTTCATGCCGGCCCTTTCTCCCACTTTCTATTTCTTCCCCATCTCCTATGCTGGGTCGTCTTCTCGCACACTCAGGACCCTGACATGACTTCTTCTTTTCTGCTCTCTTTCTGCTTTCTTTCCTGGCAAACTGATCCAGCTGTTGTTTCAACTGTCCCTTCTAAGTAGATGGCTCTAAAAGCAGGATCTCTATTCCCCAACACCCTTGAACTCGACATCTGCATTTTGAGCAGCTTCTATGACGTTTCGCCTAACCCCCACCTCCGATGCCTAAGAAGCACCTCAAAGCCCATGGTCCAAATTCAAACTCCCTTCTTCCTCCACTCAAACTAGCACCAACACCAGGACCATCACCAGCCGCTTGTCTTTCCAACTTTTGTCTCTACAACCAGCTTCTAAGATTGTATGGGCTTTACCATCCCTGGGCAATCATAGTAACTTTTTGCAGTTAAAAATGTAATCTGCCTTGGACTGCAAAGCTCCTGTGGATCCAAGTAAAATGACCCCAACAGGAATTGCCTTAAAAACCAACAACAGCCATCCTGTGCAAAAATCCAATCAGATAGAACACCTAGGGTTTCCTGGGCCCTGGATGCCAGAGTCTCGAGGGTAGAGCAAGACTTTATGGACCGTGCAACGTTTGCTGAAGAGTTGAGAACTCCTTAGGAGAGGACTCAGGCCTCCACAGGCAGTCAGGATAACCAAGCAGATTAAAGGCTACCCTCCCTCAGTCCAGCGGTCACCAGATAGATTTCCATTTTGGGTGGGGCCCCTTACACTCTGCCCAGTGACCCTCTGGGAAGGGCTTCCAGGTCCATAGTCCTCTGAGACCACAGCTGCTTTTGTTCAGTGACAGTAATGAATGGCTGCTTGAATCAGAGAGGACAGACAGGGCGAGCATCAGGATCAAGGGTGCTGCCCAGCATCAGGGGCAGGAATAGGGTCAGAGGCCATGTATGATAGGTCTAAAGCCACCCTGCTCCCTAAAAGGACAAACCTACATTGAAACCACCGGGAGCTACTGCATAACACAGGGAATTCAACGTGTCCCACTCTGTGACAACCCAGAGGGGTGGGATGGGGTGGGAGGGGGGTGAGGGGGAAGGTTCAAGAAGAAGGGGACACATATACTTAACGGCTGATTCACGTTGTTGTATGGCAGTAGCCAACACAATATTGTAAAGCAATCATCCTCCAATTAACACCTTTTAGAAAAAGAAACCACTCTGACCTTCAGTTATAGGAGCACCCACCCCTCCCAGTTGGTCATTCCTCCGCTTTGAAACCCTGGGCTCCAGTCCCAAGACCTTCCCGGCTGCTGGTGCAGAAGCCTGGGACTGGCAGTGGGAGGCGGAACAGAGATGAACAGGAAAACTTCCCTGGAAATGACATACTTCATCCTGTCCTCTTCTTCCCCAAACCGAAGCAACGCTCTCCTCCCCCACCACCTTCCCAGAGTCAAGAGGCCGGGTTCCAGCCCCAGTTCTGTCGCTGGCCAGTTACACGACACAGCTAGGATCTTTTGTGCCCTGGTTCCTTCCTCTGAAAAGGAAACTGTGAAACTCTCTCCTCGCACTACAGGAATGCTGTGACAACAACAACCTACTGTGTAACACAGTTCAGCATCCACAAATCGCTCTTATCACATCTTCTAACCTGAGCTTACAGCACCTTGTGAGATAGGCAAGAAGAGCATTCTGATCCTTTCTGACGCATAAGGAAACTAAGACGCCCCCAAGCATTTGCCCAGGCTGCAAGGTGAATGGGCGCACGAGCTGGGGCCCCTGTGCCCTGGACCCCTGGATCCCT
This sequence comes from Ovis canadensis, assembly GCF_042477335.2. Classification (NCBI taxonomy): domain Eukaryota; kingdom Metazoa; phylum Chordata; class Mammalia; order Artiodactyla; family Bovidae; genus Ovis; species Ovis canadensis. The sequence continues at coordinate 81,520,571 of NC_091256.1, forward strand.
GCAAGGTGAGAACAGACACAGCAGGCCACTGGTATTCATCAAGGCAGTATTTTTTTTTTCCCAGCATACTTATGGCCCACATATTTGCCGGGGGATTATCACTGGCTACTTTGGGCAGCCTCAGCATCTCCACCTATCATTTCTTAAGTGGATCACTTTGATCTAAGAAGGAAGCGAGGAGTCACCAGCTTCGAGGCTAAAACAGAGGAGGATACAGCCAGCCAAGGAGAGAGGAGAGGCCAAGCGCTGTTTCTGATGCCATCCACAGAGGGCAACTGCACTTTCTACTGGGCATAGAGGGCTAAGGTTCTATTAACAGGCAAGTTCATCCCTTCTAACGGTCTCAATTTTGGGGTGAGAGAACGTGAGCCCAGAAAGGTTGCATGACACATTTAAGGCCCCACAGCTCCCTAAGCAGCTGAGCTGGCTCCAGACCCAGGCTTCCTAACTCTAAGCCCAGGGCTCCTTCCAGGCTCTTCTCCATCTCACAGCATCTGGGGCTTATCCCTCCAGCTGTCTCTACATCTGACCGTCAGGAAGGTGAGAGCACTGGGGGGGGCGGGGGGGGGTGACGTGCATGGGGGACCTTTGCTGTCAGAGATGTCCCCCATGCAAGAGGCCCATCTCTTGGAGATCACCATTTGGTTCGAATGCCAAGCCGAGGACAACCCCACGAGTGTATGTGCTGGGCCTTGAAGTGGGGAGTGGCGGTGGGGAGGGGAGGGTACTACTCACGACTTGTCTCGCCTGCCGAGCCGTCTCGGGGGGCTTGCCTGCCTCCTGCGGGGGGACAAGGATTTCCCCCGGCTTCTCACTTGGGTTGGAGAGTGGGCACTTGCAGGTTTCAGGATCTGGAGGAGATAGGAGTAGTCACCGTGCTGGCTCCCCAGGGACCCTCCCCGTGCCTTCCTAAAGCCCAGCATCCCAGCCCTGCCCACTCGTCATCCCATGCTGCCCAAGGCTCTGGGCTGGAAGACTTCTGAGAGGAGGTCTGAGCCATCCAGGTGCCTCTCTCATGAGGCACCTTGCTGCAACTAGAGAAAGCTGGAGTGCAGCAACAAAGACCCAGCACAACCAAAAATAAAGAAATAAATAATGAAATTATTTAAAAAGTCAAAAAAAGAAAAAGAAAAGCCAAGAAAGTCTTGGGCAAACCAGGATGAGTGGGTCACCCTGCTGTATAATTTATCAGATTACACGGAGTCATGTTTCATCTCGGGTTTGCTTTGTGAGTTGCAAAGCCCTGGGGCATAAAATTCTGACCTGGTGTCACGAAGTCACCACAGGAAGCAGAGGGGCCACTGCTCAGAGGATGACAGGATGACCCTGTGCCCCTTCCCCCGTATCAGACAGCCCAGTGCCTCAGCCTCCTGGGGCTGTCTGGTTGCTCAGTAAGTTTCCCTCTTGTGAAGACAAAGTCCCATCCATGTTGCCCCAGGAGCCAGTTTGTTCTTCCCTGGATCCTTCCACCCCACACACATGTGCATGCGTGCTAAGTCGCTTCAGTCGTGTCCGATTCTTTGCGACCCTATGGAAGGTAGGCCACCAGGCTCCTCTGTCCATGGGATTCTCCAGGCAAGAATACTGCAGTGGGTTGCCGTGCCCTCCTCCAGGGATCGAACCCTCTTCTCTTGCATCTGACATCTCCTGCATTGGCAGGCAGGTTCTTAGTCACTAGTACCACCCAGGAAGCCCACACGCATACACAGAGTGGGTTCAAAGGATCAAGAATCTCCATTCCAGGGAATTCCCGGGTGGTCCAGTGGTCAGGACCCCACACGTTCACTGCAGTGGGCCCAGGTTCGATCCCTGGTCAGGGAGCTAAGATCCCACATGCTCATGGTGTGGCTAGGAAAAAAAAAAAAAAATCTCCGTTCTTGCAAGTGCTACCAAGAGAAGATGACGAGTCCTCAGGTGCTAACCACAACCAAGCCTAAATTCGGCATCATCACTTTCTCCTGTGGGCCTCGGTGTAGACACAGCCCTCAGTGACTCCACAAGGCCCGGAGGGACAAGGACAAGCAGGCGTCCTGTCCCCTCGGCAGTGACGCGGGCGCTTATGAAACTACGGCAGGACGTCTGCTCCTTTGTTTGCTACTGTGACACCAGGTCAGAATTTTATGCCAAGGGCTTTGCAACTCACAAAGCAAACCCGAGATGAAACATGACTCGGTATAATCTGATAAATTATGCAGCAGGGTGACCCACTCATCCTGGTTTGCCTGCGACTTCCTTGGCTTTTCTAACTTTTTTTAACCATTTCATTATTTATCCATTTATTTTTGCTGCGTGCCAGCCTTCTCTAGCTGGAGCAAGCAGGGAAATTGCCACCTTCCAGTCGCAGCACGTGGACTTCTCCGTGCAGGGAATTCTCGTGCTGTAGAGCTCCGGCTCTAGGGCGCCCGGGTCTCGGCAGTGGAGGCTCCCGGGCTCTAGAGCTCAGGCTCAGTAGCTGTGGGGCACAGGCTTGGAATCTTCCCAGATCAGGAATCGAACCCATGTCTCCTGCACTGGCAGGCAGATTCTTAGCCCCTGGACCACCAGGGAAGTCTCTTTCTTGGCTTTAAATGCTCCAAGTCTCCTGTCCTTGAAAAGCCCTCAGTCTCAGGGAAACTGAGATGATTGCCCGCTCTTATTACTAGGACAAAACAGAACAAAACTGGAGCCTTAGTATACAGTGATGAACAGTTTCGATGAACTCACAGAAGGAACTACATGCCAAGACTTTGCTTCAGCTGCAACACCCGCACGGACTTTAGCTCTGGTTTTTAAAGTAGTAACTGCAAAGAAACTTAAATTGTCCATGTCAAAAATCAAATCTGATAGGGCCCACATGGTGTCTCATTGATAAGATGGCTCGTTATGTTGACCTGGCAAATAATAAATCACAGTGATCTGTGAGATGAAACTGCCCAAATGGCATCCTGTTATCTCACGGGCGCCTATCTTCTCAAAGCTGTGAGACCACCAGATTCCAGACCTCTGCCTATGCGACCACCCCTTCAGAGAATTTTTCATTGGTGGGTATAAGAGGACTCCATCAGAAAGGGAGAATGCTGGTTCTCCTTAAGAGCCAGTCACCCTCTCTGTTCCCTCTAATAAATTTCCCTTTTTTTGCCTAACTGCCGGGCTCGCTCTCTTTTTCTCTGCAACTGCCTTACAAAATCCTTTACAAATTTATCATTATTATATTTTTTTGGCCACACCACGTGGCACGTGGGATTTTAGTTTCCTGACCAGGAATTGAACTTGTGCTCTCTGCAGTGGAAGCTTAAAGTCTTAACCACTGGACTGTCATGGAAGTCCCCAAAATTATTTAAAAGGGTGGCTAATAAGCAAGATAACCTCGAGAAACTGTTGGCCATCTCAGAAACACAGGGCACATGGCAAGAGAGAGACACAGAGAGAAAGAGAGGGAAAATGAAAGAAGGGTCTTGCATCCCTTATCTGCCTCCCCTGCACTCACCTTCATCCTCATGTCCCTGGCGTATTTCTCCAGCTCCTTCCTTATGTCAGCCCTCAACATCTTTGAGACATTGAGGACCAGCTGCTTCCACTCAATGGGCTGGAAGCTATGAGGCTCGTGGGGGACATACAGTCCGATCTTGACCTTCTTGACTGTGTGAAGATATTTCTTGTAGGAGTCTTCAAAGTCAAAGATGAGGTCACTCAGAGTCCGAAAGGTCAATGGCTTGTCCATCAGCTCAGCCCTTCGGCTCATGCCCAGCGAGCCATAGCGGCCGTTGCAGTAAATCCCCAGCACAACGTGGTGAAAGTAGTTTCCTGAGAAGTAGGTTTTAAAGCTGATGGGGAATCGCTCGATGGAAGGCTGTCCGTTCGTTAAGTATCTTAAGACAATCTGAGTCAAGGAAGAGAAAAGAGGCCTTGAATATACCAGAACTTGCACTCTCACATGGCCAGGGGATCCACTCCTCTGCCTCTGAGCAGACCCAGACCTCATCTTTCCAGATCAATCCTCTTATAAAGGATTTACTCACTATCTTTGAGTTACCTGCTGTCTGCTGCACACCAAACCAAATTTTATGAGACAAAGAGTGAAGAGTTCTTTTCTTCCTTAGTAATTAAATAAATACAGGCACAACCACCACAAGGTACTTTTTCTTTACTTGGTGCTCTACAGGTGATGACGAGCTATTAAAAGTCGGTTTATGCCACTGGAATGATGTCTCAGTCATTAATTCTGACTCGGGTATGTGGGGCAGACCAGGAATCAAAGGCCTCCGATACGGTGCGGGGAGAAATGATGACCAGAATCAAGGCAAGGCAGTGGAGACGGAAAAGACCCAGAGCAACCGATGGAAAGGGAAGGGACAGGATGGTGTCAGGAAGCGTCACACCCGCACCTCGCCTGCTCCTCTCACTGGCCCTGGCACACCCATGCCAGCAGCCATGGGTACCACCGGAGAGCTGCCTGCAACACCCGACCCCCGGGCTCCCCTCAGTCCCCAGACCACCTGGGACAGAGCTCAGCCCTCTCCACGGACTGGCTCACTGGGATCGAGCCATCCAGTCTCTATTAACTTAGTTTGGGCTCAGCAACTCCACAGTGCACAGCTTCAAGTAACTGCCCCACAGACTCCAAACGCTGCAACACTGGACAAGAGGCACCACATCCTCAGGTCTATATCCAAGTCTCTGGACGGTCCTGGTGTGGCTATGGTGCCTCACAGATCCAGCTCTTCTGAAGAGAGACACTAAAAATCCAGATACTCTGCTGAAAACTGCTGGTGTCACCAGGCCTTTGCTAAAGTAAGTAACAAGCCAGGCTCTTAACATGGTGCACGTGTGCACGCTAAGTCGCTTCAGTCGTGTCCGACTCTTTGCCACCCACCCCACGGACCGTAGCCTGCCAGGCTCCTCTGTCCATGGGATTCTCCAGACAAGAATACTGGAGTGGGTTGCCATGCCCTCCCCCAGGGGATCTTCCTGACCCAGGGATCAAACCCGTGTCTGTTACAGCTACCTGCACTGGCAGGCGGGTTCTTTACCAGTGGTGCCACCTAGGAAGCTGGCTTGTGCATGCTAAGTGTTAATACTTCGTTAGTGGGTACAGTTCTCTACTCTCTGGGAACTTGTCTTCACCGTTTCTTATCTCTGCTCCAATTAACTTTCTACACGGTGGCCAGAATGACCTATTGAAGCCAAAATGCAGCACATGTCCTTCTTTTACTGAAGTTTTCAGTGTCTCTCACCTTCTCCAGGACTTAGTCCAAATCCCTCCGCAAAGTCTGCCATGATTCAGCCCCTGCTCACCATCCTCTGTACCGTCTCATCTCTCCCACACACTGACCTACAGCTGATCTGATCTGTGAAAACTTTTTTTTTTTTTTTGGTGGCTGCACAGCTTGCAGGATCTTAGTTCCCCAACCAGGAATTGAACCAGCACCCTTGGCAGCGAAAGCGCAGAATCCTAACCCCTGGACCGCCGGGGAATTCCTGACCCATGACATTTTTGCAGAATACACCCCAAGACCATAGAGTCCACAGATCTATGCCCACTGCCCTCAGCACATGTGTTCCCCCAGAATATGAAGTCGAATATAACTGAAAATCTTAAATGACCTTTAGATTACATCTGACTCATTGGAAAAGACTCTGATGCTGGGAAAGATTAAATGCAAAAGAAGAAGCGGGGAGCAGAGGATGAGATGATTATAGTATCACCAACTCAACGGACATGAATTTGAGCAAACTCTGGGAGACAGTGGAGGACAGAGGAGCCTGGTGGGCTACAGTCCATGGCGTCGCAGAGTCAGACATGACTTAGTGACTGAACAACACACACACACATTACAAAGCTATGAGACCAAAGCGACCTATGAAATGTGCAAAAATAAACCACTATACCCACTGTACACGACCTCAGGTCCCTATTTTAGTATAACTTCTTTTTTTTGGCTTCTTGCAGGCCAGGGATTTAAACCTGGCAGAGATCTTTGGGGTCTCCCAAGAATCATGAGTGGTAAGGATGCTACGGACTTTCTCGCTTTTACACAGGCCACACCCTGACTAGAAGAGCCTCACTTCCTGGTTGTGATACCTTCCCTGACCTTCCTGGGTGTGGATGAAATCCTCTGCATCCCCTGCAAGAGCTCCCAGAGCCCCTGGTGCTTATTCGCCCAGCACTGTGTGTAAGTGTTCGTATCTTACAAGGGCAGGAGTTGTACTTTGCCTCCTGGGCCTCCCACAGGCCGAGCACACAGAAATGTCTGGTTAATGCTTGCTGAAAGGATGAACCTTACGTTGTGAGGACACATCTCCTTAAGCTTAAAGGGAATGCACTCGACAGAGAAAGACAAACGGTGGATATCACCTACTTGTGGAATCCAAAAACCACAACATACCAGTAAACATAACAAAAAAGAAGCAAGACTCACAGGTACAGAAAAGAAACTAGTAGGTACCAGCAGGGGGAAGGGGCAACATAGGGGTGGGAAGTGGGGAGGAACAAGCTGTTGGGTGTAAGACCGGCTCAAGAGTGTATTATACGGCACTGGGAAGGGAGACAATATTTTGTAGTGACTGTACATGGAAAGTAGCCTTTAAAATTATATTAAAAATTTTCAAATAAAAGTAATTAAAAAAAAAAAAAGGACTGCACAGGGGATAGAGCTAATCCAGGTACCCTTAGAAGGAAGAAGTCATCTGACCTCAATTTAATCACAGATGGCTCCTCTCTATAAAAATGGTTACCTGCTTTCTCTTCACTTTATCACGTGAGGTTAACTGGCAGTAAGGGAGTGAAATCACATCCTTCTGGGTCCTCTTACATAAATTCTTCCCTGCTTTCTGGGGCGAGTTCTCTGGGGCTGGAACAAGGGCACTTCTCAGTTAAGTCAGTGTAACAAACACTACTTCCTATGCCAGACAGACCGCTAGGTAGGGCTGTGGAGTCAAAGATGAAGTACACAGCTCTCTGACAGAGAGACAGACTCAACACAGACGCAACACTGCGGCTCCCCTGGTGGTGCAGGGGCTAAGGCTCCATGCTTCTCCTTCCAGGGACAAGGGTTTGATCCCCAGCTGGGGAAGATCTCCATGCTACATGATGTGGCTGGGGGAAAAAAGAAGGACACAATACCATCAGCATGGCAGTTCTTCAAGCAAATTAAACACAGAATTACCATATGACCCCGCAAGAGAAGCAAAAGCGAGGACTCCAACAGATGCTTGCATACCAATGTCACAGCAGCATTCTTCACAAGAGCCAAAAAGTGGAAACAACCAAAGGGTCTATTCAAGCGATGAATGGATAAACAATGTGCAGTATATACATACAGTGGAATAGTTCAGCCTTAAAAAGGAAGGAAATTCTAGCATATGCTACAACAGGAAAGAAACTTGAGGAAATTAAACCAGTCAGAAAAGGACAAATACTGTATGATTCAACTTTATGAGGTTTCTGGAGGAGTCGAAGAGACGTACGTCTAGAGACGTAAAGTAGGGTGGTGGTTGTTAGGGGCTGGGGACCCCGTTTAATGGTCTTAGCATTTCAGTTGCAAAGCGGAGGTGGTGGAGATGGACAGTGGTGATGGCCGTATAACAGCATGAATGTCCTCCATGCTACTGAACCGTATAGTTAAAAATGGTAAATGTAAACCAGTCCATCCTAAAGGAAATCAGTCCTGAATATTCACTGGAAGGACTGATGCTGAAGCTGAAGCTCCAATACTTTGGCCACCTGATGGGAAGGGCTGACACATTAGAAAAGACCCTGATACTGGGAAAGACTGAGCTCAGGAGGAGAAGGGGACGACACAGGATGAGGTGGTTGGATGGCATCACTGACTCGATGAACATGAGCTTGAGCAAGCTCCGGGTGTTGGTGATGGACAGGGCAGCCTGGCCTGCTGCAGTCCATGAGGTCGCAGAGTCGGACATGACTGAGTGACTGAACTGAAGTTGTGAATATGTCACTACAATTCTTAGAAACCCTGCGTTTGCAATATATATGTCAAGTCATTACGGTGTACATTTTAAACTTACACAGTGCTCTAAGTCAATGTTATCAGTAAAACTGAAAAAACCCACCCCAGTGCAATCCGTGCTGAGAGAGAGGAATCCCAGCCACCTCAGGGAGAGCAGAGAAGAGGCCTCGGTGTGACCACACCAGGATTTCTATGGGACAAGCAGTCAGTCAAGGGGAGAAGAGAGTGGGGAGTGACTAGCCAGCCCATCCTGTGACGAATCATCACTCACTCAGAATTGCTCCATCACTCCGGCAATCAATGGGACCTGGAGTCTCTGTGAACTGAGAGGGAGGGGACTAGAAGGTTTGGATGAGGACTGGGAAGTAGCCTGAGCTTTTCTTGGGAAAAGAGCAGCAGTGCCCCCAGCCTAGGGAGGTTCGGCCCAGCACCCAGCCTGCTGGGGCGATGCCCCCCCACCCCCGCCTCTGATAATACAGCTGTTACTGGAGAAACCCTACACTTGAGCCCCAGGATTAAGCCCCAGCAGGGCCAATGGGCCCCCCCAAAGAAGTGCCATGACCCCCAAGGCTCGCTGTCTCCAGCACGATCACAAAACCAAGATCAAAAGAAGTGGCCCATCACGAATGAATCCTGAACTCCACGCTCACGTCAAACAGGAGGAAAATAAGGACAAGATGACGGACACAGGGTTCCAAGAAGCAGCCAAGTCGACCTATTTCAGAGTCGTCAACGCACCCCTCGTCCCCCAGGACCTGCGAAGGACCCGTGGGAGGCAGACGGATGACCCGAGTTGGCCCTTGGCTGTGCCCGGGAGGAAAGCAGGCCACAGGGACGCTGACGGAGCAAAGACAAAGAAGCCGTCACTTTTAGAATCCAGCTCTGTGTCTCTTGTCTATGTGGGAGTCAAATTTCCCTGAGTTCGGCAGTATTTCTCCACCCTCCCTCCACTTCTCCAAAATGACACATCGGTAAGAACAAAAGAGAGCCAGAGCAGGCTGCCTCTGATCCGGACAGGCGCAGGGGCTGGCCACAGGTACAGCCCCCCAACCCCAAGGGTTTTAAGCAACTCCAGGAACCTAAGCTAATTTCCACTTGGACTGATGCAATTTCACGGCGACAAGACTACCGCGTACAGGACTGTCGTGTGACGCCAGATGACCTCTGTCCAGGGGCCCCGCGACCCCACCAGCACAGGGTCTGGAGGCAGCTGGAGCCCACAGCGAGGGGCTCCTTCACCCACCACCAGCAACTCCCCGACAACTGTTCGCCCATTATACTTACAGGAGGCTCTGCCCAACAGCTGTGTGGACTCCTGCCTCCAAAGGGTGGGGCCTGGAGCCATCTGCTGTTTCCCGCCTCCCACCCCTGCCTTCCTGCTGGGCTCCCAGACACGTCCATCTCCCTAGTGGGGAGCAGCGGGGAGGTATGACTGGGAGGGGTGGCCAAGGGCCTCCACGAGTTCCCATTCTTCAGGGGCGAGCCTGGGCACCTGTGGACAGTCGAGTTTCAGATCCGGCCAGACAGCGGTCTGCAGACGAGAGGGGCAAAGTTCCCTTCCCCATGAAGATGTTCGGGGGCCCGTAAAACGGACCAGACCCAGCCTACCGTCCCCAGTCCGAAGACTCCCGTGACTTCCGAGTCTCCTCTCTCTCCTGGTTTCCATTCCACTTCTCTTAACCGCCCTCCTCAGGCTCTGTCACGGGCTCCTTGTGTCCAACTAGAGCAGAAAACCCTGGGTGTCATCCCTGAAACCACGGCCACCCCGAACGCCCACCTGCAAGTTTCTATTTCCAGCGAGGACCCTCCTCCTGAGCGCCACAGTCTAATACACGACCTGACACCCCACAGGCACCTCAGATTCAACACGACAAGATCGGAACTCACCTCCCCGTAACTCTGACCCTCCTGTCAGTCCTCCCTGTGGACAGGGGCATTACTATCTGATCACTCAATTTGCCAAACCAGAAATGCAGAGTCATGGCCTCTCTCTAGCTCCGCACATATGAGTCCCCGCATGGGGCTGAAGACACGTCCAACTCCCCTCCTTGACCTTCACGGCTACGTCTGAATTCAGGTCTGCGCTCAGAGTCTCTCATCCTCCTCCCACCCATCTTCCACAGATGGTCAACTGATCCAGAAATCGGTACTCATGGACTTCCTTCTGCATCAACACCAGCTAATTCTCGGTCCCTGAGAGCTTCTGAAACTGTCCCCTCAAAGCCATCCCCATGGCCAAGACCATGGCTCAAGCACCGCCATCCCCCTCAGGGAACGGCTCCTCACTGGCTTTGCAGATGCAGTCTCACCTTCCCCAGCTGCCCTTCCGTCCACCCCAAGAACTGTCTCTCCGGAGTGCACGCTCATCATGTCCTGTCTCTACTCCAGAGATTTTGGCGGGGCTGCTCACGCTCTTTGGAAAAAGTCACCCTTCTCAGCACGGCACTCAAGGACCTACTGTCCTGACCTGGGGCCACCTCTCGAGCTCACGCCTGGCTGCATTCCCTTGGTCGGTTCACCCAAGCCGTCCGTCCCAGGATGGGGACTTCCTCTGCTTTTCTACCAGATCAGGTTCTACTGCCGCCACCACTAAGAAGTCAAGGGTCATCACGGTTATTCTGGACTGTATTTCCCCTCAGGCTGAGGAGCCAGGCGCCTAGTGGAAAATGGAATGGGAAGTGTGAAGAGTCCAGACCCTGGTTTCAGCCTTATGTCCTGTAGGGTCAGGACACTACACTGCATGGACAGCCCCTCCACAGTCCACTAATTCTTCCTGCAGGTGGGTCTGAGTAATCCCATGGGCATGTCCTTCCTGTTGCAATGCCAGGTAAATGCAAAAAAAATAATGACACACACGCTCTCGCTAGTACCCCCGAAGCTAGACTTTTCCTTGCGACGAATGCAGTCTGGCCTGGGAGCTGGCCTCGAAGCAGGCTTCAGCTCACAGGTTACACTGAAGATGGCCGAGCAGCCGAGCTCTGATTTGGTTCAAGTCCAGATGGTGAAAGTTCAAGAGAATCACCAGCGGAACTTGACAATTTCCTCCACGCAGATGACCAGCATCATCTCTGAGGACCTAGGATGCGAAAGGCACAACCAGCCCAGAGTGATGCTACCATCTACAGAGCACATTTAAACTCATATTCCTTAAAGGATACATGCCCAGGATGACAGCTTCAAGGCATTTGATAGGCAGGGACTCCCGAGTCATTTCTTTAGCTGTTTCCATTAACCTGTAGGGTAGAGCACAAGGAAGGATCTCAGGTTCCTTTAATTATGCAGTTGGTCTGTGTGTCAACCCACAAGTCTCCACGCTAGGCCCAGCATGCAGGAATACAGAGGAAAAGGGGAGAACTGGCCTTGCAGGAGGCTGGCAAAGTACTTGGCAGAACCAAAATTTCGAAATTCTCCACTCCCCTCTCCAAGAGGTAGTTTTGGGAGGTTGCATGCATGCATGCTAAATCACTTCAGTCATGTTGGACTCTTTGCGATCCCATGGACTGTAACCCACCCGGCTCCTCTCTCTGTCCATGGGGATTCTGCGGGCAAGAATACTGGAGTGGGTTGCCATGCCCTCTTTCAGGGGATCTTCCCAAACCAGGGATCGAACCCAGGTCTCCTGCGTTGGCAGGCGGGTTCTTTAACACCAGCGCCACCTGGGAAACCCTTTGTGAGGTTAGTGCCCCTTATCCACAGTACCCTCCTACTAACCCAGCACAAGGGATGTTACAAGGGAGCAAGTGAAAAAGGCCACATAAAACAAATTTCAAACGCCTCCCCCATCCCTGGGTTAGTCTCCATCACTGAGCTTGGCTGTCCAGAGTGGCTCAGACCTCAGTCTCACCTCCACCCTGGTCCTGGGGCAGCCCCACCCTCACCCCTTACGGACCAGAAAGTTTGAGCACTGGGATAAAGGACCAAGAGTACGAGAGAAAGATGACAGCTCTTAGACAGAAGCACAGTCTCCTGGTCCATAGACCATGCACCACTTACCCACTCAGCGGTCTCATCTTCCTAATTTCAAAGAACTGGGTCCCTGTATGATTGTATCTGTGTGAAGCATGTAAAGGGAAAGTGACAGAAAACTCCAAAGGCCCCAGTAATCCAACAGAGGAAACTATGCTTGATTTCTCGAAGGGATGAGGGAGTCAGGGCTTTCCAGGTGTCCAGTAGCCAGAATATCACCAACAGCGTCTTCCTCCTCACTGACCTGCCCTGGAGGCCCCAAAGCACCCTGGAACTTCAGACTAGCTCTTTTCAATATGCTCTATATTTTGTTTTGTTGACTACATGTCTTAATTCACCTACCAAACTACAATCTCTTTGAGAGCTGGGACTGTTTCTCTGCCATCTTTGTATCACCCTGAAGCATGGCACAAATCCAACATATTCCAGTTAGCAAAAATTATTAAATATGAGGAATAAGTGAATGGCTGGGTGGACGGATGGATGAATAAGTGGGTGGATGCAAGGAAGGAAAGAAGAATGGGGTTGACAGAAGAGTGGTTAGATAGGACTTTCCTGGATATTCTTAGAGCCAACATGCCACAGCCAAAGATCCTGTGGCCAAAACTAAGACCAGGCACAGCCAAAAAAATCATAAAATAAATACTAAAAACCAGAAGACAGGATAGGTGGATGGATGAATGAAAGGTTGGCTGGCTGGCTGGAGACAGAAGGGTAGGTTGATGGCTGGCTGGATGAACGGAAGGATGGAAGGGTGATGCGTGGAAGGCAGTAGAGTTTCTCAAGAGCATACTGACTGCAGCAGAGTTTACTGGGGAGACATCTCTTTCATGTCCCGTCTGACTGACACTTGGCATGGATTATTAAATCTGAGGAGACTGACACCACTACCCGACAGGGGTTTAGCTGGTTGCCCACAAGGTTTCAGAGACCTGGAAGCCCACATCAGCTCATTCTGAAGGGGACGGGAGATTCTCTGTTAGCAGGCTTTCTTGACACTGGATCTTGATTTTTTCTGAACCTAAAGAAAAGTTACTTTCTGTTTCTTTTTTTTTGCCTCCAACAAAATCCTACAGAAAAAGTGCATATTGGGAAAGTGCCAGTGAAGCCTGAACCTGTAGCCCAGGAGTGGAGTATGAGGTTAGATGCGTGCCCCTACAATGGTATAGGCAGCTGCAGAGGGGGGCAATGATCACCTCAAGGCATTGCACACCCTCCCAAGAAGGGCTGGGATTCCTGTCTTGGCAAAGATGCACTTGGCCCCCTAGGACACGAGCGTGTTTAACAACCTCCTAGAGAGTCTGTGATAAGCAGGTTCTGGGCTCCACCTCTGGCGATTCAGATTTCAGGCCCTGGATGTTATTCAGTCACCCCATCTGGGACTGATGGCTTGGAGGTTTGGGGGGTGCCAGGGGATGATTTTAAGAGACTCAGCTGTTGGGAAATAACCAGCATGAGCCATAAGAATAATCCGTAACAATAAAGGCCCGCTCAGCTTTTAAAAATACAATATACAAAACCCTGGAGGTAACAGGAAGATAAAGGGCTCCGCAGTCTCATTGTGAAATGGTTTTTCACTTTACCAAAGATTTCATTCAAACAGTGAGATTCCTGTTATATTTAAAGTGTTAGTCGCTTAGCCGTGTCCAACTCTTTGTGACCCCATGGACTGTAACCTGCCAGACTCCTCTGTCCATGGAATTCTCCAGGCCAGAATACTGGAGCGGTTTGCTGTTCCCTTCTCCAGGGGATCTTCCTGACCCAGGAATCAACCCGGGTCTCCTGCATGGCGGCCAGATTCTTTACCTTCTGGGCTTCCCTGGTGGTTCAGGCGGTGGTTCATTCTACTGCAGGAGACCCGGGAGGAGACCCAGGTTCAATCCCTGGGTTGGAAAGATCCCCTGGAGAAGGGAACAGCAACCCACTCCAGCATTCTGGCCTGGAGAATCCCATGGACTATTAAAGGGGTCGCAAAGAGCTGGACATGACTGAGCGACTTTCACTTTTCACTTTCTTTACCTTTCTTTAGCCACCAGGGAAGAATGTAAAAGTAGAATGCAATTGGCAAAAGTTCTATTTATATGCCCAGATTTCCCCCCGAGTTTATAGCTAGTTTATACATCTAGTGCACAGAGTGAGACAAACCTATAATAAATTAATAATTAAGAAAAAATTACCTGACCATCCTTTCTTAGTCCCTTACAGTTATCAGCCCTGAAAGTGGGCTGGGGAGGAGAACTTCCAGTAAACAGCTGACTTCAGAGAGAGAGAGACCTCACCCTCACCCTCAGAAGGCTGCACCCCACACAACAGCTCAGGACTGGAGACTTCACTTCCCAGAATCCTGTGCGAGGCCAGCACTCCTGTTGGCCAAGGCTGTGAGGCTGACAGAAGGGAAGGCAGGATTCACCCTTTTGCATCCCCAGCTGAGAACCTGCACAGTCAGGGCTGGCCCCAAGTGGTCCCCATACCCTAGCACCAGTCCTTGCCTCCAGGACAAAGCACTAGGAAGGCCTGTGGAACTGCAAAATAAAAGGCTGGTCAGAGGGAAGAACCGAGAAGACACTCCAACGGTCAGGTGACCCGGAACCTGGTCCTGGCAGCATGGGGCGTGTTTTCGCTTCTCTGGCCCTCTCTGCAGTCACTGATCCAGGTCAGTGACCATCACAACGGGTCAGCGAAGAGAAAAATGAAAAAGCAAATCCTTCAGGACTGAGAGTGTGCTGCAGGGTTTATGGGAGAAAGAGCAGTTATATGTAAAGCACATGCAAACGTGCCGGCAAAATGCATTTCTCCCCAGGCTTATCCTCTTTCATCTCCAGCCAGACGATCCTTGTGAAGACCCTGTCCTAAGTAGAAGGGACCTGCTTAGCGGCTCAGTTGTGTCCGACTCTTTGTGACCCTAAGGACTGTGGCCCACCAGGCTCCTCTGTCCATGGGATTTCCCAGGCAAGAAGACTGGAGTGGGTTGCCATCTCCTCCTCCGGGGGACCTTCCCGACTCAGGGATCAAATCCAAGCGTCCTGTGTCTCCTGCATCGCAGGCAGCTTCTTTACCTGTCAGGGAAGCCCCAAGTAGAAGTGGGGTGGGCAATTCTAAGTTCTAATTTCCATCACCTTCTGGAATGGTCTGTGAGGAGTCAGTCACATCCAGGAAGGCTCAGCTCCTGGGGTTCTGGCAAGAGTTTATGCTTCTGGGTCACAGGGAGCTCCCCACGCGAGTTCCCAGTTCGGTGATCAGCACTGAATCAGACAGCCTTCCCTGGGCTTGGGCTGTCAGCCTGAGCCTTAGAGGCTGGTGCTATCTTCTATCCCTAATATTACTTTAGGATTCTACTGGGAAAATACCACGCAAGGAGTTCACAGTCTGTGAGGGGACTGAGAGGGGTCACCCAAACAAGGGGCCATTCTGCTAGTACCCTTCCCTTCAGGGCAAACACACAAGTCCACAGGAAAGCTTCTTGCCCGTAGCAGAGAGGGGAGGCCTCTTCCGGGGCAGGTGGGACACGTGTACAGGGCCCCATGAAATCCTCTCTGCTAAGCTCTCTGTCTCTAGGGAGGAAGGACAGAGGTGAGCAGAGGCCTGACCTCATGGACCATGTGCTGGGGGCCAGGATGGCAGCAGGGAGCCCGACGCTGGCTGAGCCAAGATGCTCCCTGACTCAATGGGGCAGACAGCCCCTCCCGCTCACTGACATCGCTCTCAGCCCGGCTCCCGTCTGCCCCTATCCTGGATAAAGCACCAGCCACGGCAAGGGGACCATCTCACCCTGCCCCCTTGGTTCTTACACCGTAGCTCACGCAGGTGCTCAGAACTGATCTAATCCTGACTGCAGACACTCCTTAGGTCAGAGAAGAAAAGAGAGCCACGGCTGCCGGGTCTGCACCCAGCCGGGAACCACAAGGCTCCTTGGCTCTTCTTCAAACTCCCACAAAGTGGAGGGGACCCCAGCCTAGAGCCTCACTCACTCGTGCAAAGCAGAGCAAGAGCACCAGGTGCGAAAGGCAGCACCGGATGGGCTTCTGGCTGATGACGCGTGGTCAGGATCAGGCCGAGAAGAGAGAGGAAAGAAAAGGAAGCAGAAGACTAGAGGGAACAGAGAAAAGGAAGCTGGCACAGGAGGAGAGATGGAAGGAGCCGAGGATGACTGAGAGGGAGGAGGGAGAGAGAAGGAGGAGCAGGGGCGGGCACTGCCCGCCACTGCCTGGCCACCCCTTGCCGGCTGGCCCACACCCTGCTTAAAGGGAGAGGGTCTGAGCATCACAGTGTCACTCCTAGAGTCTCACATCACGGCGTCCCTCCATCCCCGGCCTCATCAACCTCACACTGCATTTGCTGACCATCTGCGAACAGACAGGCCATCAGACTTGCGATCACCATGCCCAGCCCCTTGGCTGGGTCTTCTCCTCTGACCCCGGTCGGAAGGATACTGTAGTGTCTTCATGTAGTTCTGGATCGCCTGGAGCCAGTCTGGGATCGTCATTGACAGCCTGTAGTTTGGAACCTGGGGTATTGAAGGCTGCAGAGAAGTAGAGAGAGATGGTCGTATCAAGGAGATGCTGTGGGGCCCAGTGCCTCACGGTGGACCAAGGGTCAGGACCACCACAGAGCTGCTCCCAAGCTCAGCTGGCCACTCTGCCCCGGGCACCCATTCAGCTGGTGCCTCCAGGATAAGGTCTCCCCAGGCCAGTCAGTCCCCTGCCGACATCCTCTGCGTCCCCTTGGCACACAGCCCGCCCTGGGTCGTCGCAAGGGCTCCCTACGGTTCCCTGTGTGTTGCGTGAACACGGCCTGTCTCCCCACAGGAGCCTCTGCTCTTCTTGAGGCCAAGGACCATGCCCTGTAGTGTCCCGCCCTCCCCTCCCAGGCTGGGATGTTTCAAGGTGCTCCATTAATCCTCACACTTCGATTGCACAACGACACTTTTCTGTGTGGCTGGGGTAACCTGTGTTCTTCTCCAGGGCACCCCTGAATACAAGATGATGGTGCCCTGAAGGGAGGCAACATGGCGCTGCACCAAGCGTTTCTCCTCCGCACCACCCCCTGCACTGCCCGTGGCGCCCCTTCTCTGGGTCCAGCCCCGAGCGGACTCATAAAGATGCCCCTCTTGTCTCGACTCTTCCCAGGGAAGGGCACCCCTTCCAACTCAGGAGCCATCTTACCGTTTGACCCCTCCTGGCGGCCAGTCTCCCCTGCATTTCCTAATCTGCTTCTAGGTCAACACTGAGTGTCTGAAGGTCTTACCCTCCGCCAGGAAGAGAAGGGAGCAAAAGCGCCCAGGACAGGGAAGTGGGAGGTAAGTGCCTCTTCTTAGGAGCTTAGAGCTGAGACGGCACTCAGCTCTGAGCCACCACGCCGACCAGGCCAAGAGTGAAAATAAGCAAGTGTTTCTAATCCAGTCATTCCTGGGAAGAAAGGGGGCAGTTTCTCCTTTACTTTCCTCCTAACCTTGGCCTCTCTGGTGGGGAGACGCTGGGACAGGGCCCCCCAGCCCATGCGGGCTGGCAGCTCCAGCAGGAGAGGAGGCCTGCGTCGCTTAGGGAGGAGCAGAAGGGGCCGCAGGTCAGATTAGTTCCACTCTCGAAGAAAACAGGGAAAGGGACACCCTGGGGACTTAGCTGAGACAGGGGAAGCCACTGGTGAAGAGACCTGGGGGCAGAGCTGGACAGCCTGTGGGCACCAAAGCCAGACTCGACCCACGAAGGTCCCCGGTTCTGCCCCCAGCTCTGCAGGCTCAGGCCCTACATCCAAGCTGGAGGGCGCAGGGCCTCTGGGCCTGAAGCTGGAGGTCCTTCGAACTTCTACACCTTCCGTTGCTTTTATTTAAAAAAGAACTAGCCACACATCCTATTCACAGCCAAGGTGCAATGTGTGTGTGTGTGTGTGTTTGAGAGAAAAAGAAAACGTGAGACTGGGAGTGCACACGCTCACACAGCTGTGCTGCAAACATTTCGCTTACGACACATCAACTCTAATCACATTCCTGCCATGGAGAGTCATTTTTGGGAGCAAAATGTTCCCATCTGAACATTTGTTTACATGGCCCTCCCCACAACCCCCCAGGGGTCAAAATACGAAGCGTATCCTTGTGTTTCTGCCCTAGCAAACACGGGGAAGCTTGTCCCTGTTTTTTTTTTTTTTTTGCAGTAACATCCACAGATCTACCCACACCCAGAATTCTGTTTAAGAAAGTGCCAGAGCTTTCATACAGAAGTGAGGAAGCAGGGGAGACGCGGACAACTGTTTCTTTTACACCTCCCATGTTCCGAGCTCTGGGCCAGGTACAAAGCGGGAGGTGGGACAGGCACCAAAAAGGGCAATGGCACAGTTCATGAAGGCACGGGCACCCAGCGACACAGAAGAGCGGGGATGGTGCCTAGTTAGCAGAAAAGCTGGCCGCAAAACGCCCCACAGAGTCACCGGCCACCTGAGGGATCCCCAGAGGGACATCCCTTGACCAAAGCCCTGAGGAACCCAGAGCCACTTGGTTCTGAGTCAGCTTTCAGGGCCGACCACCAAGTGATTTCAATTCCCCCAAGCCCGACGGAGCCCGCAAGAGCCGGATGCCGGGGGTGGGAGTCAGGGGGCAGCTGGTCCTCAGAATAGCAAGCCCAGTGGCGCCCAAAGGCTTTTCAAAACAGCTGCCCGCTTACCTCAGCCCCGCTGAGATCGAGTGCAGGAGCCGTGGCCACATTCCCCAAACCCCAGCTGGGGACGGCCGAGAGGATGAGGTCATCTGGCTGCAGCCCACCCTGCCGTCTGGGACAGCTGGCGGGGGGCTCAGGCGGGGTCAGCCTCCGGCCGCCCACGCCCCCACAGGCCAGCGGATGGCAAACCAGGCAGGCTCCTTGCAGGGTAATTACGAATCCCTGCTTTCTCACCTAACTGCTGGGGACCCTGGGCAAGCTGCCCCCACCTCTCTAAGCCTCCAGGTCCTTCTTGATAAAATAAGAAAGAATATCATTTACTTCAGACCTTCCAGGCTGGCGGTGAGGATTATATGACCTAATGTAAAAAGCAGGCAACTTGGGGCTCAGCGCACGGGGCTCTTTACGTGTTAGCTGTGCTATCTTTATTCATCAACTGTGTGTTTTCAGAGGTCTAGAATGGGGGGTGAGGAGTCTGAATGGTGTCCACTTTTCAGGAACTGGAAAACAGAATCAGCAGAGTTTGAGCCCCTGGAGGCTCAACTCAGGAGCAGCACAGAGACGCCTTCTCAGCCTGAAGGAAGAGAATGAAAATGTCCACGTGGCCCTGTGGATAGTGGGAGCCATGTGTTAATGTCCTTAATTCATGAAGAGTTCACACTTTGAAGAGGTTAATTAAACTCTCTGGGCTTTCCTGAAAAGAAAACGGCCCCAGGGACTTCCCTGGGGGTCCAGTGGCTAAGACTCTGTGCTCCCAAGGCAGGGGGCCCGGGTTCCATCCCTGGTCAGGGAATTAGATATCACATGCCAGAACTAAAGAGCCAGCACGCCCCAACAAAAGACTGAAGGTCCCACATGCCACAGTTAAGACCTGGTGCAGCCGAAATAAATAAGTGAATATTTTTAAAAAGAAAGAGATTCTGTAAAACAACTATCCTTCAATAAAAAAATAAATTAAAAGAACATAGTTTCTTTAAAGTACATGGTCAGGAAGGTAATACAGGTAAGCTTACAATAAAAACAGGCACATTTATATTTTCAAAAAAGGCAAATGGCCCAGATGGAGTGTCCATCAACAGATAATGGGTAAACTCAATGTAGTATACAGGCCACACATTACTATGCAGCCTTAAAAGGAAGGGACATTCTGACACTGGCTATATAAGCCAGAACTTTAAAGACATGATGCTAAGTGAAATAATCCAGTCACCAAAGGACAAATACTGAATGATCTCTCTTATATGAGGTTATTATAGCTGTCAAACTCATAGAGACAAGTAGTAATAGAAGTGTGGTTGCCAGGGGCTGAGGGAGGGAAAAATAAGAACTCAGTGTTTAACGGGTACAAAGTTTTAGTCGAGGAAGAAAAACGTCTGTAGATGGAAGGTGGTAACGGTTGTACAACAATGTGAATTACATGAGTTAATATCCGTCACTCATGAAGTTAATTGTAAGTACATGTGAACTTACATGTAAGTAATGTAAGTAATTCATGTACTTAATTGTAAGTATAACATGAACTGCACACTTAAAATGGTAAATTATATGTTCCCACAATTTTTAAAATGACCATGAAAAGACAGTTCACAAAAGAAGAAATGTAAATAGTGAATAAACATTTTTTCAAATGTGCCAGTGCACAATTTAAGAATGGAAAATTAAAGCCACTGCAGAATATCATTTTTTGCCTCTCCAAAAAAGAGAGATTTCCTGAAGTGTGGATACCCAGTCCTGGTAGGATGCTCTCCTGTGGCATGATGGGAAAATTAACTGGTACAGCCTTTTCATGAAAAGCCCAGGGAACACTTCTTTTTCTCCTCCTCCTTGACAGGGGTCCTGAGAGTCTCTCCTGTTATTTTCCTGCCCCGATTCACCCGAGACTTCAACCTAGATTTCTCCTGTCCCTGTCAAGTCCCTCCTGCCAACTGCATCCAACTTTCTCAAGCCACATCCCAACTGAAGAAGGCTGAATCTAGAGGGCACAAATCTAAACCACCCCCTCTAAGAGCTCCTATCACCGTAGGCACTGTGCCTATGGTCGGGGTCGGGGAAGGGGAGTAGACAGGAAGACGGTTGTTCAAGAAGCAGGAAACAGACCACAGGCCAGCTTTTGCGGACAGGCTCTTTCACTCCATCCTTGCCAAACACAATGACCTGTCAGAAGCATGCAAGGAGCAAGGATGTGGACAGACACCAGTGTGTGTCATCCCCATACATCACCATGTGGCGAGAAGGGGGAGCCAGGAAAGGAGCCAGGAGGCATCGAGAGCCCCGGGCACCAGGAGTCTTTGACAAGAAAGTACAGAGAGAAAGCACAGCCTTTTGCCATCCCTGCCCTGGCAATGTACCATACACTGTGCAGGTTCCAGGCAGAAGAATCTTCCAGGCAAGCTGGAGGGGAGCACGGAACATCACTCTTGAGCCCAGGCTGGGCCCCAGAAATCTGCTGATGGTGACTGGTTGAAGGTCAGGGGTCACATCCTCAGGCTGAGCAGGAAGGGAGGACTGATGGTTTGGAACGCAGGACAGGGGAAAAAGTGAGCTGCCCGTGTGTGCCAGCAGGCAGCAGGAGAGGAGCCCTGACTGCAGCAAAGCCTGGCTCCACAGCCCTCACATTTCTTCACTCAGGCCAAGCGCAGTCCACTAAATGTGAATTATGTCCCAATTTGGGATCAACGTGAGGATGAGTTATAAAAACGTGGCGTCTGCAAGAAACAGCTTGACGTTTCCCGCTGAATCCATCTGCCTGTCTGCCCCAGGAGAGTCGGGCTCCAGGCAGTCAAGCAGGAGGCGCTGACTCCTAGTTGGCTCAGCTGTTTTTTTCTGAGCCAGCCATCTTCTCTGCCTCTCCTTCCCAACCTTGATTATCAGCCAACTAACTCGTGCTGCTTTCTTGCACTATCCCTAAAAAACCCTGGCTTTCATCTAGTCAGCTGGAACTTCAGAGCCAGTAACCAGTAGGGCAGAGGCCTGTGGTCACACATTTAGGAGGAGGATCGCAGAGCAGGTGACATCTGTCCCCCCTTCCCCAGTGGGGGCACCTGGATCTCTGGACGGAACTTACTAACAGGATGCCTGTGATCAAAGCAAGTGTCGTTCAGTCCTCCTTTTAGGTCTTTGACACTTTACCCTGCTCACTTCTTTTCTTAATCCATATTCAATTGTCAAAAAAAAAAAAAAAAGTTTGCTGTTGTTGTTTAGCCACTAAGTCATGTCTGACTCTCTTGCAACCCTGTGGACTGCAGCCTGCCAGGTTCCTCTGTCAAGGGATTTCCCAAGCAAGAATACTGGAGAATGTTGCCATTTCCTTCCCCAAGGGATCTTCCCAACTCAGGGATCAAACCCACAGCTCCTACATTGACAGGAAGGTTATTTACTGCTGAGCCAACTGGGAAGCCCACCAAAAGGTTAATCTCCCTGAAACTCCCCAACTTTTCTACCACCGCTCCGCCTACCCCCGCTTCTGTACAAATTCCTCAGCAAGACACTGATTTGATTAAAAGAGAAAAGGACTTGGCCTCAGAGGAAAAACTCTGCTGAGCTGAGTGCAGGTATAGCCTTGGAATCAGAGGTTCCTGGAAGTGGGAGTTTTCAAAGCTATTCCCTCAGCTCAATGCTCTGTGGTGACCTAAATGGGAAGGAAATCTGAAAAGGGGATATATGTATACATGTAGCTGATTTACAACACAACACTGTCAAGCAACTATATGCCAATACAAATTTTTAAAAAAAGAAAAGAGCTGTTCCCATCCCAGGGCCTGTGCAGGGTCCGAGTTTGGGGGATGTCAGAACCAGGAGAGAGGGGATGCTACAGTGGGGCTGAGGATGGAGAAGCAAGCATCATGATACAACATAGGAGAGAAAAGTGAAGTTCTTTATTTAGGTTCAACAAGCCGATGCCCACGTTCAGGGTGGGGTTGTCCTGGCTTGGCAGAAGCTCTCATATGACCTTAGTGTTACTGTGAAAGTATAATATGATACGGCTGGCCACTATATTAAAAAAAAAAAAAAAAGAAAGAACACTTTTTTAAGAACCAGAATTCAGCCACAATAATGGAAGTATCAAAGTACAGGTCTCCGGAAGTAGTGGTGTGTGTTCTAAGCTGCTCAGACAACATTCAGAATATTGTGTTTCATATTGTGCTTGCTTTCCGGGACTGACCGATGACAAGGTAGCAACTGTCCTAGAAAGAGGACAAGGAAAGTGAGTTGATCTGGGAACTACGATACATAAAAAAGAAAAGATAAAAGGAACTACCTGTAGACAAAGATGATTAAAGGAAGATGCAGAATACTCCAGTGCCCCTCTGGTATCGCACAGATCACCGGAAACCTGAAGATTAAGGGGTCATAACCCCACAGGATTTGCGACTTGGAAAGAACTTTACATCCTACCTGATCTACTCCCATTTTATAGATGAGAAAACGAAGGCGGGAGATTTTTAAATCAGTGATCTAGGTCACAAAGCTAGAGGTAGCACAACCAGGACTAGGATTCGGTAGCTTGATTTTTTACTCCAAGTCTTCCCTCACTCCAAGAGAACCATCTCATAACATTCAAGGGAGCTGTGAGTAGCATAGGAAGTCCACGGGTGCTGCCCTTTGCTTCTTGACCAGAAGAACTGTTGATGACACGTAACTGGGGGTGAGGGGGTGGGGACGGACTTCTGTTCAGTTTAAGAGTTCCCCAGTAAGCAAAATCTGGCCAAGCCTGGAGGCTGCCCTGTGAGGTAGCGAGCCCTCCATTCCCAAGAGGTCTTCAGAAAAAGGGAGGGTTTTTGCTGAGAGACAGGGATTAATCTCTACCAATGCTGACATTCTCTGATTCCTATAGAGAAAAGGGGGTCATCACCCACAATGTCAGGAGAAGGATGAAGCCACAGTTAGAAGCAGGGTGGGTGCTGAGGGTGCTATAGGAGAAAGCCTCACTTAAATAAGGACCAACTCTGAAGTCAGAACTGTACATCGGTACCAGAGTTGTTTCCAGGTTCTGAGTCCTTCAGGAGGACTCTGCAAGGGTAATTACAGCTGACAGGAAAGCAGGCAAGATTCTCTTTGGGCAAAATGAAAGATCTCCTTGACCAGCAGGATAATAAAACACTGTAACCAGCTGCCACAGGAAGCTGACAGGCTCTGCCACTTTCCCCAAGGGCACACACAAGCTTTCTGGCCTGCAGGCTCAGAGGCTCAAGTAACCAGATGCTCCAGGTCGGGGACTCGACCAGATGGCTTTCCAGGTCTCGGGTCTGGCATTCCTAGACCTGCCCAGGAATCTTCTCAGCCATACCAGAGTCCCCAGGGTGCACGGGAAACCATCTGCCATGCTACAGCCCCCAGGCTCTGCGTCATTCCTCCTCGAGTTTGCATTCTGACGTTTCACATAGAGACCCCTGCACATGTCCCTCCATTTTATTAACATAGTCCTTGGCCACCAAATTCATCTGGCTCACTGGCTTCTCTCCAAGGTAGAAAGAGTTTCATTCCTGAGTCTCTTTCTTTATCCTGTGAGATTCATTCATCACGTGTACTGGAAAGTCCCTTTTAAGTCATGGTTAAAACTCTTTTTTCTTTCTTCTCAGAGCCCAGATAAGCTGGGAAAAGAGAGGGTTGACTCTTTTGCAAGTTTCAGAGGTGAGAGTCATTGTCATTTAAAAAAAAATTTGGCAGAAAGTCTAGGAATGATTCACGATGAGAAGTCTGACTGGTTGGCTGTAAATTCATTCACAGTCTAATACATCATTTTCGAGGGGAACACAGAGGAGGACCAAGAGACTCCAAAGAGGGTGAGAGGGCGCCATGCCTAGGGAGTCTATGCATTCTTGGCATCACTGGTGCTACCTGGTGGCTTCAGTTTTCGCAGGAGGAGGATGTACACGGGTAAGTAAATAAGAGAATTTGGCTCCAGATTCAAAGAAACCTTGGCACAAGTCGACCACACAGTCCCAGGACAGTAAGCCTTCTTCCTTTTCTCTCCCATTGCTAAGACATCCAAGACAAACATCTCCATTAAGCAAAGGGGGTGGGAGCTGGCGGGAAGAATTAGGCGGGGAAGGGAGTTTGCAGCAGGACCAGGAAAATGGAAATTGCCTCTATTTGCTACGCTACGTACAGGTAAAATGGTCCCATCGCTGCCCAGCCCACCCCCTCCTTCGGAGCTACTAACCTTTGCCAAGAAGGTGGCGTTCCTGATGGCGCCCACCATCTCTCCCCCCTTGGGGTGCACTTTGGCCACGTGCAGCCACATGCGCTCCCAGGTGTGGCTGTCGATGGGGAAGCCGCTCTTGTTAACGTGAAACAGCACCCCGCCGTCTTTGTCCTCCTCCTCCGAGCCCCCGCTGGTAGCGAGGCTTACGGGCCGCGCGTGGCTGCTCCGGGACCGGGTGCCTTTGGCGCCTTTGGGGTGGGGGCGGCGGTGAGTGTCGGCCGCGGAGCCGGTCATGGTGGGGCCGGGGCGGGGGACGCGGAGGGCTGCGCAGGGGGCGTGTGCTCGCGGGCGCAGCGCGGGGATCAGCGCCCGGCGGGGGCGGCCTTCTCCATGCCTCTCGCTGCGGCAGGACGCACCAAGTGGGAGCGGCGGCCGGAGCTCTGCTTACGGGCCGTGCCTGAAATCAGTGAGACACAGCACACACCACGGGTAAGTGGACACCCAGAGGGAGCCCCGAGGGGGCCGTGGCCAAGGCAGTGGGGCTTTGCTGGATCCCCACTTCACTGTCCGCTCGGCACTGCGCGCGGACAGAGCCCACCCCCAACCAGGGAATTGCACACCAGCGTACAGCCCTGCAATTACCTAGCAAGGCGACTTGGATATTGCCACAAAGCTTCACACCCACCTAAACCACGGGAGGGAAATACAAGGAGCGTGGAGGCTGCGGAGTGGACGGGGAAGGGAGAAGAAAGACACGCCGCGGGAAGGAACCGGAGGTCCTCGCAAGGTTCCGCACGGTCCTGGGTCGCCAGATGTGGCCGAGAGCTGAGCCAGAACGTGCCGGCACGTGAGCGACCGGGGCTGCCGCGAGGGCGCAAGCGGTAGCCTCGGCTTGCAAAGACCGCCGCGTTTCTTCCAGGAAGCCCTCTGGAAGTCGGGCGCGCGAGGGGCGGCCCCCGGCCCCGGGCTGCAGGGGCAGTGGCTCCACCCGCCTCCTTCTCCGAGTTCCAGCGCCGGGCACCCCGGGCGGGGCGGGGGACTGGCTGCAGGCGGGGCGCGGGAAAGGGCGCACAGCAGCTCCGGAACCTTACCTCGGGACAGTCGGCCTCATGGCTGCGGAGCCTCTCCGGGCGGCGGGGAAGGCGGGAGCTGCTTCTGGGCCTGGGCCTGGGCTTGGGGGTGCTGCGGCCGTCGTCTCATTCCATGTCCCATTCTCGAATGTTATTCTGTGACAGATAACCGAGTCACCCGGGCAGCCGCCGATGTTCTGACTGCGTCCATTGGCCGCCGCAACAAAGAGGGGCGGGGCCTGAGCGCGGGACTCTCACAACCCGGGGATCCGCCGCGCTCTGATTGGCTCCGGAGGCTCCTGGGCGGGAGCGAAGAGGAGGAGGGGGCTGGCAGCCGCGCGAAATGCGATCGCTGTCGTGTCCTGGGACCCCCGCGGCGGCAGGGGCGTGGGTCCCTGGGACTTAGGACCGAGTTTCCCCAGGGTCGTGGTACTGCGGGGGTTGCAACTGTGGGAAGCAGAGAAGTAAAGCCGCCCAAGAAGTGACCCCGAGGTAGACGAGGGCTAGTGGTAAGACACATTCCCTGAGGAACACTGGACACACTCACCTGCCGCTCCCAGGCGGTGATGGGTGGTTCAGGCAGGGCTGTTCACATGATGGAACAATGCTTATATATATATACTTTTTTTTTTAACCCCACATTACAAATTACCCAAAACTCACTAGGTGACAGAGCCATAGACCCTCTGATGTTATTGTTGTTCAATCGCTCTGTCGTGTCCTACTCTTTGTGACCCCGTGGACTGCAGCACACCAGGCTTCCCTGTCCATCACCAACTTCAGGAGTTTGCTCAAACGCATGTCCATCGAGTCGGTGATGCCATCCAAACTACCTCATCCTCTGTCGTCCCCTTCTTTTGCCTTCAGTCTTTCCCAGGATCAGGGTCTTTTCCAACCAGTCGGCTTTTCACATCAGGTGATCGAAGTATTGGAGCTTCAGCTTCAGCATCTTTCCTTGTGAGATATTAGTCCAGAGAGACTAATAAAGTCCCTTTACATCCAAGTTGATATGCGAGGGAGAGGCCATCGAGGTTCGCACTGTTGTCACAGCTACTGATTCAGGAGAGGAGGGAGAGATGCTTCAGAGCCAGGGTGAAGTGGAGGCCCTCCCACACTCTCCAGGGAAAGACCTTTGTCTTAAAGACATCTTCTTTTTAAAGAGAAGAGCAAGGTGAGAGGGGAAGAGCACCAGAGTCCTCACCTGAGGGCTAGCCCTAAGGCCAGGTTTATCACTTGGCTAAGCTGTGTGACCCAGGACAAGCCATTTGCCTGTTTTGTGCCTTGGCCTCTATCTCAGAAGAGAAGAGCAAGATCGCTCAATCTCCAAAGTCTGTTCTGGCCCTAAGATTCTGTGATCCTCTGACTTCCTCTCTTATGGAGACTTCAGAACCTGGCTGTAAAGCCTTTCTCTTTAAACTCCAGGCCAGCCTGCCAGCTTTGAGGGGTTGAAGCATCTGTGACGGCAATGCTAGGTTAACCTCAAATTAAAAATGCAGTCATCTGCAGACTTAGAGAATAGACTTATGGGGGGAGGGGAGGGAATGGAAAGAGTGGCATGGAAACATATACACTGCTGTATGTAAAATAGACAGGCAGTGGGAATTTATGACTCGGGGAACTCAAACCTGGGGTCTGTGACAACCTAGAGGGGTGGGATGGGATGGGAGGTGGGAGGGAGATTCAAGAGAGAGGGGACATGTATACTTATGGCTGATTCATGTTGACATAAGGCAGAATCCAACACAACACTGTAAAGCAATTATCCTTCAATTAAAATAGATAATTTTTTTTTAATGAAGAGGAAAAAGATGCAGTCATCAAAAACCACTGATGACAGATCTGTTTCTGGATGCTATGGGTTAGTTGCTCCTGTGGAACTGGAACTTCGCTTTCAGAGGAGGGTGTGGTGAGGGGTAGGTGCTGGAGTGTAGCTCCTGGCTCAGAAGAAAGCTGAAGTAGAGACCTGGATTCCTGACCAGTCCTGCAGCATCACCGACAGAGCCCAGGCCCAGGACTTTATAGATTCCACAGTGAGAATAACTCAGGTCCAGATAGACAGAGGAAATGGACCTAATAATAACATTCAGGAAATTATCTGAGTAATTCAAGTACAAGCACACCTGGAAAAAATAGATGGAAAGAGAGTTATCTTCTCAATACATAATTGCCTCGGTTTTCATTTCCTGATTAGGAGAAAACATGCCTCAGAGGAATGAGCTGTATTCTCACCTCAAACAGCCTTCCTCCCTTTGCTCACTCGTCTTTCATATCCGTCTCTTTCTCCTCGCTTCCCCCGGGGTTTCAAGTCCAGGAGACTAGGGTTTCAGGATGCACATCTGTATGCAGGGTTGAGAATACGGCCTCACAAGCCCTCAGGAGAAAAGGGAGCTCCCTAAGCTCAGGTGATCAGACCCATTAGAGAACATCGCAGAGTGTCTGGCAAGTGTCAGTGTCCTTGGCATCAATTTCCAGTGTCCCCACTCAGGCCAAATCCAAACAACTACAAGGTCCCTGTCAACCCAGGGCCTGGATCGGTTCACCCGGATCAAGATCCTAGGGACCAGAGAGGGTCATCGATCATCTTCCTGGCCTAGGCACCTCAGGACTCCCTCACAGTTAAAGGAAACGCTTTTGGTTTTCATCTCCTGTATTCCAACTATCCATCCTCCATCCCAGGGGATGGGATGCAGTGGGGAGTCAAGTGAAACGGTCTAAGCAGACAGCTATGACATTTGGTTAATTTTCCAAAGAGGTGGTTGAGACAGCTCCTGATGTGAGCTGTGCTGTCCCACTGAAAGGACTGGAAGTCAGAAGGGCCCTTTTGTTCAGAATCCTTTTGCATCTGAGAATTGTACTCATTGTGTGGACCAGCCAACTCTGTTCTCCATTTCTTTGTGTATTTTGTGTTATATAACACTCAAGTGAACCCAGGCCAGACAGATTATGGGTTTTAGGGTTTTTTCATTTGTTTGTTTTTAATTGAAGTATGGTTGATTTACAATGTTGTATTAGTTTCAGGTGTACAGAAAAGTATTAAGGTATCTATATTCTTTAATATATAATATATATACTTTTATTTATAATATATGTATTCTTTTTCAGATTCTTTTGCCTTATAGGTTGTTAAAAAATATTGAGTATAGTTCCTTATGCTCTACAGTAGGTCCTTGCTGGATACCTTTTTTATATATGGTACTGTGCTATGTTTAATCACTCAGTCGTGTCTGACTCTTTGCAACACTGTGAACTGTAGCCCACCAGCCTCCTCTGTCCATGGAATTTTACAGGTAAGAATATTGGAGTGGGTTGCCATGCCCTCCTCCAGGGGATCTTCCCAACCTGGAGATCGAACCCAGGTCTCCTGCATTGCAGGAGGATTATTTACTGTCTGAACCATCAAGGAAACCTAAGAATACTAGAGTGGGTAGCCTATCCTTGCTCCAGGGGATCTTCCTGACCCTGGAATCAAACCAAGGTCTCCTGCATTGCAGGCGGATTCTTTACTAGCTGAGCTACCAGGGAAGCCCATATATAGTACTACATATATGTTAATCCCAAAAACCTAATTTATCGCCTCCTTTTCCCCTTTGGCAGCCAGGGCTCAGGTGGTTAGTAAGAGTGACATAGCCACATATGCACACAGTGGGGCAAGGCCAACTTGCAACTTGAACAGGGACATGTGATGATCAGCTGCTCAACGTCTGAGAGCATAATCCTATTTGTTCACCAGCGTAACAACTGGCATAGCAGAAACATGTAGTAGGAAGGTTTGGAACCATAAAAACTGAGTTCAAATCGTGTCTTCAAGTGCCAGTTGCTAGGGTCTCAAAGATACATAAGACAAAATCCTAACTTGATGATGATATGTCTAGCTCCACCACCTGTTGATATTAATAGCCTCTTGATGGATGTATGAGATACATCTTATGAGCCTAATCACACTGGCTAGATGTTGCCTTTTTTCCTGCCTCCACAGCTCCCTTCACAGCCAACCAAATATGTGCAGTTCAGCCATCTGGGACAGACAGTCGCTTGCCCATCAGGTCCCTCTTGGCTGCTGCTCTACAGCCAGGCTGGCTGACTGCATGTCTGGAGTCTCTGACCCTTCTACTACTTCTGCATCAGATGAAATGTCACACTGAAGGATGTGGCTTTTAAGCAGCCCTCAGTGGGGAATCTAAGGGAATTAATTCCCTCTGGGGAACATTGTGGGGCTTCCCAGATGGTGCTAGTGGTAAAGAACCTGCCTTTACCACTAAGACATAAGAGACACGGTTTGATCCCTTGGTTGGGAAGATTCCCCTGGAGAAGGAAATTGCAACCCACTCCAGTGTTTTTACCTGGAGGATCCCCGTGGACAGAGTAGCCTGGCGGGCTGCAGTCCATGGAGTCACAAACAGTCGGACACGACTGAAGCGACTGAGCCTGCGGCCCCCACAAGGGACATTTGACTGATAGAAAGAGGAAATGAGAGGGAGCTGGGCAAATACATTATCTTTCCTTCCTGCCTCCTATGGACTGTTCTGAGTCGTGATTTTCTAACACTGTCTGAAGACATCCCACATGGCTGAGCAGATGTACTTCCTGAAGCACCTGCCAGGGCTCTTTGCAGAGGGTGAAGCAGTTACCCGCAAGAGAACATACCGTCCTGCACTGCTTCTCTTCCCAGCCCACCTCATTTCCCTTTTCACTCACTCTTGCTGCCTTCTCAGTCAGATTTCATCTCTGCCTTCAGATCCTGTTTTCTAGAGAAACAGAGCTAAGACAACTGGTTTTACAAGTGGTTCTAGAAAGCAAGTCCTCAGGATGGATTTTGGGGTTGTGTCTCCTAGCTGTATGAAATCAATAGAGTCCTTTGCTGGTGACAAGAGAGATGGCAGTAGCTTTGGTATGCAATAGCATCACAGCTTTCACGTATTTAATTGGGGTGAATTGGATGGAGAGGGAAACATTGGGAAGACAAGTGGCTGTGGCTGTTCAGTCGCTGAGTCATGTCCACCTCTTTGCAGCCCCATGGAATGCAGCACACCAGGCCCTTCTGTCCTTCACCATCTCCCGGAGATTGCTCAAATGCATGCCCATTGAGTCGGTAATGCTCTCTAAGCATCTCATCCTCTGTCACCCTCTTCTCCTATTGCCTTCAATCTTTCCCAGCATCAGGGTCTTTTCCAGTGAGTCAGCTCTTGACATCAGGTGGCCAAAGTATTGGAGCTTCAGCTTCAGCATGAGCCCTTCCAATGAATATTCAGGGTAGATTTCCTTTAGGATGGACCGGTTTGATCACAAAGGTAGCAGAACTGCAAAAAAAAGACTAAATGCATGGCCTTGATAGGCATCCATGTCAAAGCAGAGCCCTGATAGGGAAAGACTGGGACCCTGAGACCCGGGATAGGAGTGGATGAGTTTCTTGACCCTTCAGATCTCCTGAATGTTCTTGCCCAAAGAAGGTCCCTTTCTTCATGGCTTCTTCTCAAGACCTGGCCCCGCCACTTACTGCCTCTGCCAAAACCCAGAGTCAGGCTGTCGCACAGCCCACACTTGGAAGAAGTCCTGCTCCAGGGAGAAAGAGCATGCTTGCCACAGATCTTGTGGGACTTGGCTGGTGTGCACGGCAGGAACTGTAGAAGCATGTGGGAGTGGATCTGGAAGATGTCCTATTGGGGGGTGGGGGTGAAGCAGGAAGCTCAGTTGGGAGAATTCACTAATTTGGGTATATTCACATAGAACTCGAGATTTAATATTTTAGTAAAGATGCTTGGAGCTTGCCCGGAGAGTTTCCTGGGGAGGCTCTTTGAAGCCTGGTCTCAAAAATGGCCTACAGTAAGCAAAGCGGAGAAGCCAAATTTCCATGTGCAGTGTTGGGGAAGGGGTCAGAAGATTCAGGAAGGAGGGGCTATTACAAGTGTTTATTATATACGGCTCAAGAGTCCACCACCTGATTAGTTCCCTGGGCCGGCCCAGAGGACATTCTCTTCACTAAAGCAATAAAGAGTGTGCTAGTAAGGAAGATATTTTTTGTGAGCATGACACGACTGACCTTGTAGTTCAAGGTTGATGGTACGGGGGAAGCTGCTGTGGGACTGAGCTCCATGATTTTAGTGGAGATGATAAAAATTTCAGAACTGCAAAGCCCTGGTGGGAGCACATGATCATAAAGGACGAGGTGGAATACTTACCACAATGGACAGCAAGAAGGTGGGAAGACCGGGGTGCCTTTATCTGCAAGAACCCCTGGTGTTTGGATAATAAATCATGGTGTTCCTAAGGGGAGGGTATTCATGGGATTTATTGCCTAAATTGGGCTTCCCAGATGGCACTAGTGGTAAAGAACCCACCTGCCAACGCAGGAGACATGAGACATGAGACACAGTTCCCCTGGGTAGGGAAGATCCCTGGAGGAAGGCATGGCAACCCACTCTAGTATTCTTGCCTGGAGGATCCCATGGACAGAGGAGCTTGGTGGGCTACAGTCCATGGGGTCGCAAAGAGTTGGACGCGACTGAAGTGACTTAGCACGCACACACACATATTGTATAAACTGAGCCACTTTCAAGAGTGAAAAGGGTGCTAGTAATGATTATATGGGGGAAATAAGTGTACACTAGAACCATCCCAGTCAAACTGATACCCATGGTCACCTTACCAGGGGTGATGGGTGAGCAGCAATAAAGTATTACTTGATTTGTATAATTAGAAAGAACAGAGAGCTATGAGCCAAAGGCCAGCTTCAGTCACCATAGGGAAAAACCATACACCCTTACCTCATTTCTAAATTGAAACCAGATCTGGTCCACAGCTATTGCCACTGTTGAGGGAGCTCAGCTGGCCGACAGCGAAGACTGATACTGAGCCTGGAATACAGCAGCCCTCCCCAGGGTAACCAGACAGACAGCTGGCGGAAAAATAGAAATCCACAAGTCCGTATTGATTATAAATAGATACATAAATAAGTGGTGTAGAAGGGAAGAGCCTTGTTTACAGTAGGATGTAAATGTGAATGGAATACCAGAGTTAGAAAATCATCACTTTGCAATCCTCATAGACTTTTTCCAGGCAAGAGTCCTACATGCATGCTAGGGGACATTTCAGTGAGAAGCAGGATACTGCATGATCTTAAGTGTCTTACTTCAAATTGCTTGTAAGTTTCAAGGAGAAGAATGGTAACTATTCAATGGAGTAACACAGTACCTTAAACAGGTGATCAAAATTATTATCACCAATTACGGGCTGATGAACATCATGTGTCTCTAAATGTGATATCCAGAGAACACAACATCCCCTATACAACAGTCTGACAAGCGTCCTTAACATGAATCTGATTATGAAGAAACATCATACCAATCCCAAATAAGGAAACGTTCATTCAAAAAACTATGTTTTTAGAACTGTCAGTGTAATAAAAGACAAAGGAAATCTGTGGACATGTTCCAGATTAAGGAAAGACTAGGAAATTCTCTGGTGGTCATCCCACAGGCCACATGGCAAGGCCAAAAAAAAAAAGAAAAAAAAAACAGTTAAACTAAAAAAACATGATGGCTAAATGTGATATCTGATCATAAACTAGATCTTGACCTAAGAGGGGAAAAATGGTGTAAATGACATTAGCGGTTCGATTGACAAAGCTGGAATCTAGATGTTCAATTAGATAAAAGTAGTGTGTCTTTGTCAGCTTTATGGAAGTTAGTAATTGTACTATAGTAATGTGAGAGAATATCCTGATTCCTCTTCTTGGAAAATGTACCTTAGGGGACGTCCCTGGTGGTACAGTGGATAAAAATCCCCTGCCAATGCAGGGGACGTGGGTTCGATCCCTGGACCAGGAAGATTCCACATGCCACAGGGCAACTAACCCTGAGAGGTGAAATGATGGAAGCCTGTGTGCCTACAGCCTGTGCTCCACAAGGAGAGAAGGCTCCACAAGGAGAGAAGCCTCCACAAGGAGAGAAGCCTCCGCAAGGAGAAGCCCGAGCACTGTGACAAAGAGCAGAGCCCGCTCACGGCAACTGGAGAAAGCCCGAGAGCAGCAGCAAAGACCAAGTGCAAGCAAAAAAAATTTTTAAATAAAAAGAAATAAGTAAAGAAATAAATAATTTATTTTAAAAAGAAAATATACGTTGAGGTATACAGGGGGAAGGGCTATTCAATGTGTAACTTACTCTCAAGTGGTTCAGAAAAAAACCTCACTCTGTGTGCGTGTGTAGAAGAAAATAATAAAAGATTTAAAGTGAAATGTTAATGGTAAAGAGTATGCAGACAGTGTTTGCACTATTCTTATTCCTGCCACTTTTCTGTGAGTTTGAAATTATTTCCAAGTGAAAAGTTTTTAAAAGGTGAGGTGGAGGGGGGGCACTGACTAACTCCTGAAAACATAACAACCGTCTATTATACTAAGCCTGTAAGGCAGGTATTATTATTCCCATTTTACAAAGGAAGTAACTGGGGTTTAGAAGGTTAGGTAACTTGTGTAAGATGATACAATTAATAAGTGTCAGAACTAGAAATTATGCCTAGATTCTCTTAATCCAACTCTTTTCTATTCTTTTTTTTTTAATAGCAAGAAGAATGTGGATTTAAATGGTCATCACAGTCAAGACCCAGATGTCCTTATGATCAAAAAGTTTTACTGTCCAGATGTTTCAAACTTTTGTCTCCTAGAGAAGTCCCTTGAATTTCAAGTTCATTAGTTTTCCTAACCAAAGCCCTGAAGAGGGATCACCAGAGGAGGAGGAGCAAAGTGACTCAGACCAGGGAGGCACCAGGGAGAGGACCGCACTGGGGCCTGAACGACCCACTGGCAGCAGTGGGCTCTGGACAATGGTTCTTCCTGCCAGGTTTAGGGTGCTGAGGTGCTCTGAGGACATTTGGCTAGAGGGAGCAGAAATTTAAAACTTTCTTGGATTTCAGCTACTTTTCTTCCCGAAGAGGAAGAGGATCATCTCCTCTGAAATAACAATGGCAGCCTTCAGAGAAGAAACCTCTTGTCACTCCTGACAGTGCAGTCAGAGGCCCTAGACCCGCCCCTTCACAAAAAGACCACAGACTGCATGACTTATAAACAACAAACATTGATTTCTCACCGTTCCAGAGGCTGGGAAGTCCACGGTCACGGCGCTGGCAGAGTCCAGACACTGGTGAGGACCCACTTCCTGGTTCCTGCACAGCCAGGTTCTCAGTGTGCCCTCGCCTGGTGGAGGGGACACGGGAGCTCTGCAGGGCCTCTTTTACAAGGACACTAATCCCATTCATGAGGGCTCCACCCTTATGACCTAATCACTGCCCGATCTCCTAATACCACTGCACTGGGAATTAAGGATTTGACATACGAATTTTGGGCGGACACAAAAATCGAGTCTCTCGGGACTTCCTTGGTGGTCCAGTGGTGAGGAATCCACTTGCCAGTGAAGCCGACATGGGCTCGATCCCTAATCCGGGAAGATACCACATGCCACGACGCAGCACTAAGACTGCATGCCGCAACTACTAAGCTCGTGTTCTAGAACTCACGAGCTACAGCAAGAAGCCACCGCACTGAGAAGCCCGTGTACCACCATGAGGACCCAGTGCAGCCGTAAGTAAGTAAATAAATAGGTAAATAGAATGCAGTCTCTAGCAGCAGCCATCTTGCAAATACTTGAATTTGGCTTCTGTGGGTTTCCTGAGATTCATGCAGAGAGGAGCCACTGCTCAGATGCCTTGGGACACCGGGGTTATGTGAGGAAGCTCCTCTTTTGGCTCTTGGGCACTATAGGAAGACAAAAAGAAGCAGTTTAATAAGATAGCATCTGTTTCCCAAACGAATAGGGAAGCCCGGTGACCCAGGCCTGCCCCAGCTGATGAATGAGACCTAAGGCAGTTGCTACGGAGACACATGATCAGGGTGTACAGGACCTACCC
The DNA here is from genome assembly GCF_042477335.2 of Ovis canadensis. Lineage (NCBI taxonomy): Eukaryota > Metazoa > Chordata > Mammalia > Artiodactyla > Bovidae > Ovis > Ovis canadensis. Next base: position 81,556,242 of record NC_091256.1, read on the forward strand.
TGGTGAGTTTCTGAAGGTCCAGGAACCGAAGTGATACAAAGAGCACTCCATCTGCCAATCTTAGCTGCCCACAGCATCCCATCTGAGGCAGGTAGCCACCTCTAGGTGTTTGGCAAATGCCACAGGGTGTGTATGTGGAATAATCATGGAAATTGGAGCAGGAAAATCATCCTTGAGCAGAATGAGTGCCTGACTCACCACCCTGCCACTGAGCAGCTTTTCTGGGTTCAGACCTCTCTACTGTGCCCTGAAAATCTTTGTACAGATCAGGTTCCTTCTATATGAGTCAGAGATCAAGCAAAAGACAAGTGGGACTCTCGAACTGGTTTTTAAGTGAAAGATATTTTTTGAAGGGCCTGTTGACAGGCAGAGGGGAGATGAAGGGGACCATCAAGGATGGTGCAGAACCCAGAAGCTGTTACCTGTCTGAGGCCTGAAGGAGCAGGTGAGGGCAGGAGACGGGAGCCCAGTCCACCAAGGACAGCCTCCGGCAGAGCGCAGAGCAGGGAGTGGAGCAAACCGAGTTGACCAGTACACCTGGATCTCCAGGGCCCGGACGCAGGCCCGGTGCCTTCCAGGGAATGAAAGGCAACCGGAGATGAAAAGGAAAGACAGGTAAGACGGGACAAGGACTCTACACAAGAAGGAAAACCAGGCATTTGTGTATCTGGGCCACGAGCTAAGCACATTCAGAGGCTGACTGTCCGCCCGGGAATACTGAAGAGGGAGTGTGAGCCCAGTTACACAGCGGGGTGTTCAGTTTTCCCAGGGGAGATGACCAAGGGGTCTCCTGTTGTCAGTCTCCCTGGAGGCTCCCTGAGTGTCTAACCAGAGGAAAGAGTCAGCATTAGACACGTGCCAACATGTCTTCCTTCCTTAGTGCTAACACTTTCCTCGACCTTATGAAAGACAAGAGTTGTCTGGGGAGCAGTTGAGAGACTGTGACAAGCATCTCTCTTGGCAGAGGAAGTGCTACAAAAAGCTAAAGAGGAAGCCTATGCCCTCACTGTTATTGTCACATGTTATTGCTGACATTTACTGAGAACATATGATGCGCCAGACGCTGAGTGCTTTTCCCATATGGACTCAGTCCAGCCTCACACAGCAACCCTAGGAAATGGGCACCATTATGGACTGAAGATGGTGATTGCAGCCATGAAATTAAAAGATGCTTACTCCTTGGAAGGAAAGTTATGACCAATCTAGATAGCATATTCAAAAGCAGAGACATTACTTTGTCAACAAAGGTCCATCTAGTCAAGGCTATGGTTTATCCAGTGGTCATGTATGGATGCAAGAGTTGGACTATAAAGAGGGCTGAGTGCCGAAGAATTGATGCTTTTGAACTGTGGTGTTGGAGAAGACTCTTGAGAGTCCCTTGGACTGCAAGGAGATCCAACCAGTCCATCCTAAAGGAGATCAGTCCTGGGTGTTCATTGGAAGGACTGATGTTGAGGCTGAAACTCCAATACTTTGGCCACCTGATGTGAAGAGCTGACTCACTGGAAAAGACCCTAATGCTGGGAAAGATTGAGGGCAGGAGAAGGGGACGACAGAGGATGAGTTGGTTGGATGGCATCCCCGACTCAATGGACATGAGTTTGGGTGAACTCCTGAAGTTGGTGATGGACAGGGAGGCCTGGCATGCCGCGGTTCATGGGGTCGCAGAGAGTCAGACACAACTGAGCGACTGAACTGAACTGATGGACTGAACTCTTGGTGTTATTCAGTCACTCAGTTGTGTCCAACTCTTTGTGACCCCATCGACTGCAAAACGCCAGGCCTCCCTGTCCTTCACTCTCTCCCAGAGTTTGCTCAAATTCATGTCCGCTGAGTCCGTGATGCCATCCAAGCATCTCATCCTCTGTTGCCCCCTTCTCCTTTTGCCTTCAGTCTTTCCAAGCATCAGTGTAAAGCTTTCCAATGAGTTGGCTTTTCGAATCAGGTGACCAAATTATTGGAGCTTCAGCTTCAGCATCAGTCCTTCCAATGTATATTGAGTGTTGATTTATTTTAGGATTGACTGATTTGATCTCCTTGCTCCAAGGGACTCTCAAGAGTCTTCTCCAGCACCACAACTCAAAAGCATCAATTCTTTGACATTCAGCCTTCTTTATGGTCCAACTCTCACATCCGTACATGACTACTGGGAAAACCATAGCTTCGACTAAACGGACTTTGATCAGCAAAATGATGTCTCTGCTTTTTAATCTACTGTCTAGGTTTATCATAGCTTTCCTTCCAAGGAGGAAGCGTCTTTTAATTTTGTGGCTGCAATCACCATCTGCAGTGATTTTGGAGCCTGAGAAAATAAATCTGTCACTGAGCCATGATCTTAGTTTTTTGGATGTTGAGGACTGACTTGTGTCCCCCCTCAAATTTGTATGCTGAAGCCCTAACTATGTGGCCATATTTGGAGATGGGGTCCCTACGGAAAGGATTAAGGTTAAGTGAGATCGTAGGGTGGGGCCCTGACCCAATAGGGTCAGTATCCTCACAAGAAGAGGCACCAGATAGCTTGCCCTTCCCTGCAGTGTATGTACTGAGGAACGGCCATGGGAGGACATCGCAAGAAGGTGACCGCCTTAAGCCAGGAAGAGCGCTCTCACCAGAAACTAAATTTACCTGGATCATGGACTTTTCGCACTCCAGCACTCTGAGCAAATAAATGTCTGTTGTTTCAGCCATCTAGACTGTGGTACGTAGTTCCAGCAGCCCAAGTTAAGACAAGCACTATCAATATTTCCATCTTACAGGTGAGGAAACTGCTGCATAGGGACGCTAAGTGGTTGTCTTAGGTCCCCCGTGTGCCTTTGATCTTGTCACCTCACTGGGTCCTGTTTTTCTTATAGGGAAGAGGTCAGTGGAAATAGACCAGGGGCCATAAACTCAATTGTCAGCGTGTCAGGCAAGGAACAGAAATGGGTGACGCTGGCCGAGTGGGCACAGTGGCAGGCTGGAGGGTACTGTCCTCTCTAAAGAGGAGGGAAGCCCTAGTCTGCCTCCACCAATGGTTGGCCAAGTGATTGCAATTTTTCAAGACAAGCTTGGAGGACTTCCCTGATAGTCCAGTGGTTAAGAATCCGCCTGCCCATGCAGGGAGCCTGGGTTCGATCCCTGATCAGGAAACTAGATCCAGCATGCTGCGACTAAGACCTGGCATGCCAAAAAAAGTGAAAGAGACAAACTTGGAAGTCTGGCTCTTTGGGGGAAATGCTCTGGTTTTTCAAATATCAGCAACAAATTCCATCATATAAGAGTGTGTAGCCAATTAAAACATGTCTACGGGCCATGTCTGATATATAGTGTCCCCTCTGGAGTAGAGGATTTTTTTGTAACCCTCTCTTCTCCTCCTTCCTCTCTCCTTGGCCATGGTTCTCTGCCTTTTGAGATGTTCCTGTGGCATCTCTAAGTCCCCTGCCTTCAGGAAAATTATCACCATATCATGATCCAGGAGGGTTTCCAGGTACAGTCTGTGCAAAGAATACTGTGCAGACTCAGCTAAGCCATGCAACCTGAACCCATTTGCTCTTCTGAAAATTGATCCAATGACAGCCACCTCGCAGGAGTTGTGGAAGGATTAAATAAGACCAGGCAGGAGGAAGCAACTGGCAGAGGAGGAGTTAGCTGTGTGTGGAGCCCCTGCTGGGCTCAGCACTTGCTGAACATCATCAGACATCTCAATGATGGGTGTGTGAGCTCCTTACCTCTGGGGCGCGGATGGCTTAGTTGGCTGTAACATTCTTGAAAGAGAATCTATCGGCCAAGTTCACCAGAGGGTGACCTGGACATCCCAGAGGCCTGGCTGGGAGATGGAGAAATTGTCAAGGATGACAGAGCAGTGATTTCACCCCCTGGAAGGCAGGAACCCAACAGCATCCTCTGACCCCAGCTGCCCGGCCTCGGCACACCACCCCCCCACACACACACACACACCACCACCCACCCCCGGCTTGGGAGGCATAATTAGTAACCATGTTCATAATAATGCCCTGTGAGTTCTACTCCTGCCTAATAGCTGCCTGTAAAAACTCCAGTGGGTCCATTTTTAGTTGGAGCTAATGAGGGTTAAAAACTCTCCCGGCTGCCCAAAATACCCTCTGGGAGGCTCTCCCAGGAAGAGGGTGTTTACTGAGCTCCTGATTAAGGAACAGTCGATCTACTTTGTATCATCTTTCACCAAAGCCTTTATCAGTGTATGTTTTGCACGGCTGGGGTTTGGTTTGTTTTATTTTTTTAACAAATGAGATCCGATTATGTGTGTTTCAAGGGCATGACTCAAGTTAGCTGTGTGCCAGCTGAGAGGAGGACAGAGGCAGTTTTCTGGGGGCAGTTTTCCCTTTGCAAAGCCAGAGGGGAGTCATCAAGGAGGAGAAATGCAAAAGGAGGCAAGACCCACTGTCTGCCAGGTTTTTCCTGCTGGGGACAGCTCAGTGGGCGAGGAGTGCTCAGGGAGGACTTTAGCCTGGAGAAGAATAAGTGGGTCAAAGGCAACTGAGTGAAGGAAAGAAAGTCAGAAAGGAATTGAGCGGGGAAGGCTTGTGGAGCTCCCGAGGCATGAGGGGAGACCTCCCAAAGAAGCTGAAGAACTGGCATGCAGTCGTAAAGGGAGGACCATACAGAGCAAGAAGGAGGACCTGGGTGAAACTGCTTTGGGACTGGATTGAAACTCTGGGTTAAAGCTGAATCCACTCTGGGCAGATCAAGGAAAGTTTTAAAGGTTCTAACCTTAGGAATCACTTTCAGCCCCCAAAACCAGGAAACCAAAAAATGCATTTTCAGAAGAGATGATGGAGAGGCCTTTGGAGTAGAGAAATGTGCTCTCTGGACTTGGGGCTCATCCCTTCAAGAACTGGCTGAATAATCCTGGGCATCCCCCTTCCATTCTCTGAGGCTTGTTCTATAAAACAAAGGGATTGGATTAGACCTCTAGTTCTAAGCCTCAGCAGCCCAAGAAGAACACCTACGGAGCCACTAAAAATTCTGATACCTGGGCAACAGCCCAGACAAATCAGATCAGAATCTTTCCAAGAGCAAGTCCAGGCATTGAAATCCCATAAACTGGAGTACTGTACAGATCCAAGTTGGAGATCACCCGAACTATGTGGTCTCTAAAAGCCTCTGTCAGCCCTGCTGTCGTATATTAGGTCTTTAAGGAAAGAAGAGACTGGATGATTGGCAGGCAGTCACCAGCGGAAGCAAGGCATGGACCACATGGCCTCTTGAGATTCCACGGCCCATAACGTTCACAGATTTGAGGCTCCAAGTGAACAAACTCTTGCTGCCAAGCCCCCACCAGCTATATTTCTCCCCATCAATTCATCCCACAAATACTGAGCACGTACTATAGGCCTAGCCCCGTTCTAGGGGCTGGGGATACAACAGTGAAGGATACAACAGTTCAGCTCTTGGAAAAGACCTGAAATCGCGAAGCTGAAGAGGAGAATGCAGGACGGTGTGGGGAGCAGGAGGGGAAGGGAAGTTGGGGCATCTGAGATTCACACAGAGTTCTCCAGACTGACACACTGTTTCATCAAACGCCTAAGGTTACCAGGGATCTGTTCCTGTTGCCTTAATCCCATCTCCCCTTACTCCCAACCTCCTCCTTCAACTGTGGAGTCATCATATTTGCATTTAGCAAGCCATCTTAGGGTTAGACAAATTCTTTTCCTCCACCCAAAATCCATACTCTCAAATATACACCATGATGTCTTCCCAACTCAGTTTAAGCTCCCCACAGCCTTGAGTCTTTAGGGAGGGTTTGGTGTAGTTTAGAGCATGTGGGCTGCAGACAGGCAGCCTGGAGTCAGATCTTGCCACTGCCTTTTCCCAGAGGTGATCACTGCATGACCTTGGGTACAGTACTTAACGGTGCGCCGGCCGCTCACCTCAGGTCTGCATCTTCAAAACAGGGATTACAGTCTTACCACCTCTCACATTCTTACAAGGAATAAAGTGAATTCCTGAAGGAAAAGCAGTGTGCCCCTGAGCACGCTCCACAGGTGGTAATTGTCACCGTCCTAGAGCCCCAGATACTAAATGAGCTTGTTCTGATCAAACTAATGGCATGACCGGCAAGGTTGTATATTGTGGGGGCATCTGCTGTCTTCCTCCCTTTCCATTTGTGTCTCATACATTGGTTGGGGAATGCTACATTCAGCTGCAGGTAGACAGATCGAGTCCGAGATTTCAGCAAATTAATTCAGTGGGAGTTCATTGTTCTCTCATAAAGTCCTAATGGGTGTGGGGAAGGGGGTGCTCTGCTCCATGCAGCCGTGAAGGACTGGGGCTTCCTTGGTGGCTCAGACGGTAAAGAATCTGCCTGCAATGCAGGAGACCTGGGCTAAATCCCTGGATCAGGAAGTTCCCCTGGAGAAGGAAATGGCAACTCACTCCAATATTCTTGCCTGGAGAATTCCACGGACAGGGGAGCCTGGTGGGGTACAGCCCATGGGGGGTCTCAAAGAGTCCATGGGACATGACTGAGTGACTAACACTTGCACTTTTGAGATGGGAGAAAATCCTAGAGCCACTTTCTGCCCTTGTTCACAGCACCTTTCGCAGGCTCCTTGTAGCATGCGACTGGGTTCTTACCAGTGGAATGTCAGTGGAAGTGATGCCATTCCCACCCTGATACAAAAGCTCCCAAGTTATATTCTCTTTCCCTTGTTCTATGTTTCTCTGTACACTTCTCTCTGTCTCGCTTAGCTTGTGTGCTGTGGCTTTGTCAAAGCCCTGGGGTGCCTTGAGCCAGAACCCAGTCACATGCCACAAGGAGCCTGGGAAAGGTGCAGTGAAGAAGGGCAGGAGGGTCTTCTTGGATTGTCTCCCGTCTCAAACCCCAGTACAGGCGGGCGTTATCCCATCTGGGGTCTCACTGGGACCAGTGCGCTTGTGCATGGCTCTGCTCCTGTCCTCTGTCCCCTTCTCCTGTTACTTTCCTCCAATCTCTGTTCTCTCTTCAATGGCGTCTACCCGGTGTTGGGCTTCTGTGGTTGCAGACAGGTTGACTGTTTGGCCACTGAGTGCTTCAGTGGAGATACGCTCTAGGGATGGTGATAAAGGATGTTGGGAGGGGAATGGAGTGGGAAATGCCAGTACCGGAGCCTTCCTGAAGGAGGTCTGTGCGTGGTCACCTCTACCCACTTTTTATGAGATCAGAGCATTTGATCCCAGGCCACTGGACTCCCGGGAGCCAGGGAGGGATTTTTAGCCCCTGACACTTTCCCCTGAACAGTAGCTGTCATATCACCTGGAAACTTGATAGAAATACAAATTCTTAGCCCCACCTCTGACTGCTGAATCAGAAAATTGGTTCAGAGAGGTTAGTAACCTGCCAGATTCACACAGCTAGTAAGAGGCAGGACAAAAGCAGTTGAACAAGTCCTTGGATGGTTCTTCAAGCCTGAGAATCTGGGCTGTATCCGTGGAGCCCCTGATCAGTTCAGTTCAGTCTCTCAGTCATGTCTGACTCTTTGTGACCCCATGGACTGCAGCATGCCAGGCCTCCCTGTCCATCACCAACTCCAGGAGTTTGCTCAAATGCATGTCCATTGAGTAGGCGATGCCATCCAACCATCTCATCCTCTGTTGTCCCCTTCTCCTCCCGCCTTCAATCTTCCCCAGCATCAGGGTCTTTTCCAATGAATTAGTTCTTCACATCAGGTGGCCAAAGTATTAGAGCTTGAGCTTGAGCTTCAGCATCAGTCCTTCCAATGAATATTCAGGACTGATTTCCATTAGGATTGACTGGTTTGATCTCCTTGCATTCCAAGGGATACTCAACAGTATTCTCCAGCACCACAGTTCAGAAGTTATCAATTCTTCAGCACTCAGCTTTCTTTATGGTCCAATTCTCACATCCATACATGACTACTGGAAAAATGATAGCTTCGACTATACCGACCTTTGTTGGTAAAGTAACGTCTCTGCTTTTTAATATGCTGTCTGGTTTGGTCATAGCTTTTCTTCCAAGGAGCAAGTGTCTTTTCATTTCCTGGCTGCAGTCACCGTCTGCAGTGATTTTGGAGCCCAAGGAAATAAAGTTTCTCACTGTTTCCATTGTTTCCCCATCTATTTGCCACAAAGGGATGGAGCCCCAGCTGGAGGGCGCCAATAGGACGGTGCCTCACTCTGCCACCCAGTGACCGCAGAGTGAACAGCAAGGGGGACAGACTGGACTGAGCAGGCAGCACTGCTCATACAATCCATCTCCGAGGAAACAGTAATGCAAAACACGGGAATCCACAGGCCGCACAGGCTGGTCACCCAAGGCTGCCTTGTGGACAGTTTTATACTTAGAGTCCAGCCCAGAGCCAAACCCAAAGTTTGTTTCCAGAAGGGCAAGCCCACCTATGTTTACATTTCATGGGGACCTGGCAGAGTGGGCTGGAAGAGGCCTCGGTGTTCAGACGGTGACCCCATCAGGGGGCAGGGGCCAAAAGCTGCTGTCATGCTCAGGGGGTTCCAGGAGAAGCAGAGCCACCTCGTCCCTGGGCGAGCACACAGCTTTATCCAGACCCTCTGAGCAAGGCGCTTCACCCAGTTTGGCCCTCCCTGAGTCTCTGCCAGGAGCTTGGGGAGCCAGGAGAGCGGACAAGAGATGACCCCTCAGGGCTCAGTCCCCTGCAGCCTGTGTGACCAGCACTGCAGAGATGGGGCTGCCGCCTGAGCTCAACCAGGAGCTAATGTTCCCTTGCCCCTGACAGTGCTCCAGGGCACTGCTCTGATTTAGTGTCTTTTTAAGGAAGGAGCTGGCAGCTGTGGGGGTCCTGGGGAGGTGGCCAGCTTGCTGGGAAGGCTGTGCTTTTGGTCCTGACATCTGGCTTGCCCTGACTGTGCCCTGGAGACACAGACTCTAAGAGAAGGGGAAGGACGCGGGAACCAGCATCGGTAGGGCGTCCTGTACTGTGTGGGGAACCTGCCATCTCCACCTCATTTAACCCACTGACTCTGAATTCTCAGCATGACCTGCCTCCAGGTAGCCAGCTGGTGAGCTCTAAAACCAAGCCTCTGTGTGCTCTGTCCATCTCTCCCAGCTGCCCACTTCCCCACTGCAGCACCCTTCTGGGCTGGCTATCATGCCAGACAGTTCTCAAACCCAGAAACCCATGGGATCCCACAGCAAGAGAGCGTCCTTGCCTAGCTGCCCTGCCCTCAGCTCTCAGGGTCCTCTTTGATGACTCAACAGCAGCGCTGACAACGGAGGATGCTCCAGCCAACTCAGAAACCAGGGACACGGGCCTGTGTTCCCAGCTCAGAGGGAGAGCCTCTCCATCCCAGGACAGACGGGGCCCCTCGTGCCGCCCGGAGCAGCGCGGCCACCTCGAGCCCCCACGTGCAGGTGGCCAGCCAAGTGAACCCGAGCTGAGCCTGGGATGGTTGATGTTGTGTCCAGATGCCCCGCTGTCTCCTGGGTCCATCGGGTAGGCCACAGACACCTCATGCTACAGGTCACTGGAAACCAAGGTAGCTTTTTGTTTTGTTTTTGACAGATCTTGTCTCAGATTTATTTGTTCAGATCCCAAAGGAGGGCACCGGCGCTATACAGACAGCAGCCCAGGGGTCACATCAGCCCTTCTGTCCTCACACTGGCAGATGAAGGTCTCTACTCCAGAGCTTTGGTGCCTGGGCACCCTTGGGAGCCAGAGCTGCAGCCGCAAGTACCCTGGCCTTGGTTGAAGCCTTGGCCTGGGACTTTGGCCAGCAGAGCCCGAGACCCTTGATGATGCTGCCACAGGCACGTTTCCTGAGCTTGGGGTGAGCGGTATAGGCAAGTTGGCTGAGCTTGCGGCTACCGCCCATTGGGATCTTGGGCTTGATTTTCTTGGGTTTCACGAGGTCCTTGACAGCCTCAGCACCTGCACTCGTGGCCTTGGCATTGTTGGGGTCTTCTTCAGGCCCTTCTTGTTGTGTTTCTTGGGGTCCACCACCTAAGAGACTCATATTCTTGTGATCAGGATTTCTGTGCCATTTTCAGGACTGATTGTGCGTGGTGTGGTTCTTGGACTTGGCCACATTTGCATCGGGGCCCGCAGATCCTGAAGCGCCTGGTACCAGACAAGAAAGAACCAAGGTAGCTTTTTGAGATACATTTTCTGCTGCAGACTCTAAACTACATAACCATCACTAAGATAAACACAGGAAAAGTGTGGGTGGGTTTAAAATTCAAAATTTATTCAACATACAGGCGTTATCAAAGAGCCTAACGTATTTGAACCTCCAGCTCCCTCTGGGTATCTGACTCAGGAGCAAGTAGGTGTGGCTTGTTCAACTTTATGGCAAAAGATCCCCAGATCTCCAGGTTTGGGAATCACTAATGTGACTGATTTTCTCCTTGAGGAAGTCAACCCTGACTAATCATTGGAAGGACTGTTGCTGAAGGAGAAGCTCCAATACTTTGGCCTCCTGATGCAGAGTTGACCTAATGGAAAAGATCCTGATGCTGAGAAAGACCGAAGGCAAAAGGAGAAGAGGGTGGCAGAGGATGAGATGGTTAGATAGCATCACCGACTCAATGGACATGAGTTTGAGCAAGCTCTGGGAGATGGTGAAGGACAGAGGAACTTGACGTGCCACAGGCCATGGGGTTGCAAAGAGTCAGACACGATTGTGCGACTGAACAGAGCAAGAAGTGTGGCTTATGATCATTGTCATAATTAGCAGCCCAGAGTGTCCACCTGTCTATCTGACTTTCGTCACTGACCCAGATCCTCGCTGCAAGTCTCAGAGGATGGAGCGTACATAGAAAGAGGGCTGCCTTGAGCGCACTAGTGAGTTTACAAGGGGCCCGATGCCCGAGAGCAGTCCAGGCAACTGTCCCGTGGGTGCTGAAGGCAGGAGTGCCAGCAACAGGTTGGTGCAGGGGCTAAGAAAGCCAGCCAGGCTGACCATCCGTGCCAAAGCCTTAGGGACGTGCCTTCTTCTGGGTCATCCCTCAGGTCAGAGTCTGAGGCTGAGGTTGTGCCTGCCTCTCCCCACTTGGGTTTTATGACCTTCCTTTCCCCAAGGAGGCAGCTCATATGAGGCAAGGGAGAGGCCTGCCTTGCGAATCTATCCTAGTCCCAGCTCCATTTTTTTATAGCTACACAACTTTTGGCAAGGCTGAGCCTGAGTTTACCTCTCTGCAAAATGGCTGCGATCAGTGAGGCTTCAGAGTTTATTATAGGAGGCGCTTGGGGCCCTAAGAAAGGAGAGGCTGAGATACTGTCAGCAAGCACATGTACACTGTTTTGCTTAGATGATAGGCTTGTTGGGGGTGGGTTGGGGAACGGGGAGCCGGCCAGGGTGATGCTGAAGTCTCACGCAGCATCTCTTGGTGCTCCCAGGGTTACAGGAATCAAAACCGGCCTCTCCCATGTGGTGACCGTGGATGACCGTGGTCAGATGAGATCATGCCGTGAAGCCCTTTGGGAACTGTAATGCTCTCAGCAGATGGGGTATGTTACTGTCTCCTCCTCTGGAAGGACCTTAGCCCTTCAGTCGGGAGCCTGACCAGCATTGCTTGCTGATGGATCAGTGATGCTCCTGTGGACCCTTCTGCAGTGAGGCCTTCAGTGAGCTTTTTCCCAGCTGTGGATGATGCCCCAAGTGGTTCTCTGGCTCCTTCTTAAGCCGGAGGCTTGGATGTATCCTCCAAGCCCCCTCCCACCCCCCGAACTTGTTTACTGGAGGAATTTCTTCACGTAGGAGCAGCCCAAGCAGTCCTCCAAATAAGTGATAAGAACCTGCAGAGGCAAAGATGGCCAGTTGCTTTCACAAGCAACCCACCTGCACAAACAGTGGTTTGCTTGTGAAAAATTCCATGGCAGCATCCTGGGTCTAAAGAATCAATTTCTGGGAGTGAGCTGGAACAACCCGTGAGGTTTTTTCTTTCGGTTTTTTTTTTTTTTTTTTTCCATCGCAAGCATCCCTGATTATTGTTATACAAACTGAATTTGAGTTTTGGAAAAGGTGTTTCATGGGCTCTGGTCCCCTGCCCAGCTAGAGTTCCTGTAAACCCTTCAAATTCAGGAGAATCTTTCCCAATTTTAAAGTGCTCACTTGTTCCTAGGAGGCGATGAAGTGATAGGAACACACCAAATATACCAACCACATATTCCTTTTGGGGAAGTCAGCTGAGCTAGTGCGGAAGGGAACTCGAGAATAAAAACAGCACTGGGGAGGTAGGGTTTCAAATGCATTTGCTAAGGGCAGAGCTTTTTCCCAGGGCAGCTTTTGCTAAGCTCTTGTTTGGAGAAGACAGAAAACTCGGGAGAGGTCCCACAGGGGCCTGGAGATGCTCCTGCCAGACGCAGCTCCAACAGCAGCTCGGCTCAGAGCCTTCCCCAGCCCCACCCAGAGTTCATCCTCGCTAATGTGCCTCAGCACTGGGCTCAGATCCCCTCCTCAGCACTTTCTCACCATTTAAATTCTCCGTATGTCTGTCCCCACCAGACTGCCAGACCCAGCAGCAGGTCTTGCTTGGCTCTTCTACCCTGGCCCGAAATTACTGTTTAATGTTTGTTGAATGAACAAACGAATAAACCCCATAATTAACCTGTGAGACAGAAACCCAGGGAAGATCTTGAATTTTAAGAGGTAATTTAAAGAAGAATTAAAAAATGGAAGTCCTAATCATACAATTCATTGTCCTTATGAATAATACAGAGAAAACATAAACAGGCAGAGGAAGGGTTGGGCGAACCCATGCTTGATAGTTCTAGAAGTGAATACGTAATTCCGGGAAGCGGTTGTCTCGTATGAGTCTGACCCAGCGCGGCCATGCCGGGATCACTAGGTAGCTCCTAGAACGTAAAAAGTAAGCCCACAAACATCTCTTTCTCGCCTTTCATTTATTTATTTATTTTTAATTTCCTAGTCGCATCGTGCTTGCCTGCAATGGAAGCATGGGGTCTTAACCGCTGGACCGCCAGGGAAGTCCCTTTTCCCCGCCTTTACTTGCTCAGGAGGCCTTAGCATCAAGCCCAGGAGTTTGGCCTGTTGAAAGTGCTGGACTTTGTGCCCAGACTCTGGGACAGAGTCTCTTCTCTCCTTTGCTACCTTTTCTCCAAAACAAGGAAGTGTGTTGCTTGCTTGCCATCCTCGATTCATGGTGATCAGGATGCTGCGGAAACCAGATGTACGTTGATGCCGTCTTCACCAGGGAGAAAGCTACTTTCCTAGAGGCTGGTTTTTCCAACCCTCCTTTCCTAGAAGCAAAGTCCACTGCCCCCATCTCAGATCCACCCTGTTCTCTGAAGTGGTCCAAAAGCAAGGGGAAGGGAGGAAGATAAACACTTGATAGGGAAGAGCAACAGCTGACTCTCTCCAGGGACCGGCCCGGCCCGCCCCGTGTCTCCCATGGGAGCTCGAGTTGTTTCTGCACAGGTGCCCAATGCCGTGTGTCCTGCGCAGGCTGGAGATGGGCCAGCGGTGCCATCTGCATGCCTCCCCTCCATGGACACAAATGCACCTGCCGGGCTCAGAGCCATCCAGACGGTTAAGAAACCCAATCTCTACCTTGTTCCTCTTCACAGGGAAAAGACAGAAGCCTCCCCTCTGGATCATGAAAGAAACAGCTAGGTCCTGTTTCCAGTGAGGCTGGAGGAAGGGTTTCTGGGGCAACCTAGGGGAGCAGGTACGGGGTTCAGGGGGAGAGGCTGAGCTGGGGGAGACCCCCCCTAAAGAGGCACTGTGCGCTCAGCCCACCCAGGGAAGTGAGATCAGAGGGAGCTTCTGTAGGGTGGGAGCTCTCAAAGTGTGGGCCCCAGACCTGCTGCAATGCATCACCTGGGAACTTGTGAGGGACACAGTCCTCGGGCCCCACCTCGCACCTGCAGAATCAGAACCTCTGGGGGTGGGCCACAGCACGCTGGGGTTTACCAAGGACCCTCCCCAGGGGATTCGGAGGCAGGCCCAAGTTGCTGAGTGTCCGGATCAGGCCTACTGGGAGAGTGAGCCCTGGTGTGGGAGGCGGGGCCTGGGGCCTGGGGACTTCAGAGCAGCTCCGCCCATCTGCCCCAGGGTGTTGTACAAAGAGGATCCTTTTCTAGGAGTGCCGGCAGGTGGAAAGGGTGTGGGAGCCTGCCTGAGAAACAGGTGACCGGGAGAAATGCTGAGTAAAGTCCCCTGTTGAAGGAGGCTCATCTTCCAGGTGCAGACAAGTGTTCAGCCCAACTTGGAGAGTGTGTTTCCATGAGTCCTCTGGTAAACCCGGTTTAGAGACTAACACTGCTGCACATCCTTTTGCCCAACATAAAAAAAGAGCTTCATTCCGCACAGGCCACTACTTCTTGATATTTGGTCGGCAGGAGTGGAGAAGGGTGAGAGTCCACTGCCGAGCTGTGAGGGGTCAGTGGAAGGATGCCTACTGTTGGGACATCGGGCTGAGTCTAGAACAGCGTGGCCCGAGGGACCCAGAGGGGCACGGGAGCAGCCTCCAGGGAAGAATCACTGAGCTGGGCTCCATTTTACAGAGATTGTCCAGGGCAGTTGGGAGGAGTCAGGACATTCACCACCCATCCCATTATTGGGCTTGGAAGCGTCACTAGAAGGTGAGAGATTGCTGTTGCCCTGTTAGGTGCTGCCCAGAGCTGGGAGTGGCGGGACACACACTCGTGTGTGCGCGCGTGCACGTGTGTGTGTGTGTTTGGGTTAAAGTAGCTCTTGCTGGCTTGGATATGGCTGAAATAAACCAGCACATCCTATGCCCCACCCCACAAACACACACTGCCATCCCCAGTGAAATTTTGGCAGTGAGTCTGAAACAGTACAACCTAGACAGCATATTAAAAAGCAAAGCTATTACTTTGCCAACAAAGGTCCATCTAGTCAAAGCTATGGTTTTTCCAGTAGTCATGTAGGGATGTGAGAGCTGAACTATAAAAGAAAGCTGAGCACCAAAGAATTGATGCTTTTGAACTGTGCTGTTAGAGACTCCTGAGAGTCCCTTGGACTGCAAGGAGATCCAACCAGTCCATCCTAAAGGAGATCAGTCCTGGGTGTTCATTGGAAGGACTGATGTTGAAGCTGAAACTCCAATACTTTGGCCACCTGATGCAAAAAACTGACTCATTTGAAAAGACCCTGATCCTGGGAAAGATTGAAGGCGGGAGGAGAAGGGAACGACAGAGGATGAGATGGTTGGATAGCATCACCAACTCAATGGACATGAGTCTGAGTAAACTCCTGGAGTTGGTGATGGACAGGGAGGCCTGGCGTGCTGCAGTTCATGGGGATGCAAAGAGTCGGATTCTGAGCGACAGAGCGGCACTGAATTTAAGCACTTTATGAGATGACCAGTAGAGGGCGTCCTCTCCCCAGTTTGAGGCAGAACCGGCCCTCCCTGCCCTGTGCCCGGTGCGGGTCTGGCAGCCAGGTTCTCAGCGTTAAGGAAAAGATAGATTTACTCGGAGGTAAAAGAGACAGGAGCCTAAAGCAAAGTGACTTCAGGGACACAGGGAGAAAAGCCTCGCCTCCAGACAACGGAGATTGAGGCTTATCTATTTAAAATGCAAATATAACCCAGGATTACACTTCAGGGCTTCCTGTCTCATTGAGATGGAGTTGAGAGGGTTTTGACAAACCAGGAGAGGGTGAGGGCGTGCTGGGCTGGGCGCAGAGGCACAGCGGCGTAAAACAATGAAATTGGGGTCTCAAAGGCAAGTATCACAACCCTCCTCCATTCCAAAGAAGGGAAAACCCTTGTGTGCTTCCCACAGTAAGAGCTGAGAGAACCACGGAGGGGTGCCGCCTCCTTGGGGGTCAGTGGTCAATTGCATATGGACAGTCTGGATCAAGTGCTGTGGACCCTGATGGTTTTTCCTGTCTTTGAGCATTTTGAGGTCAGGACACCGCTTCATATTTCCAGTTCCTGGTGTAGACTCTGACACAATTGTAAATGCTCTGTAAATGCTAAGTGAACAAATGAATGGCCACGAGTAAGGAACCATTAGGTCAGTTATAGTGTGTCAGCCTTATTGGAATATTACACAATGATTTAACAATATAGAAATCAAATCATTATGTTGTTCACCTTAAATACAATGTTATATGTCAATAATATCTCAATAAAACTGGAAAAAAAAATAAAATGGTTACAAAGGCCATGTAGCAAAATGGGAAGTGCTTATGATATTGAGTATACAAATTGCTTTATGTCTGTGGACAATTACTCATGATGTGAATTGAAAGGGAACAAGGAGAAATGAAGAGTTGTGGATGGGCAGTGGACTTGTCAGTAGCTTCCTTCCTAGTTTGTGATTTAATCTCCTTTGTTGTGGGTTGTGCAATACACATAAAAACCATTTTTTTCCTGCCCACAAGAACGTCTCAGTTTTGTTCTTTGGTGCCAAAGTATGTTGACTCCTATCGTGTTTGCTCAGATCTATATCTCTCCAGAACTCATTAGTTTCATGTGCTGGTCACAATGTCCAGCACTGCACCCACTTGCACACAGAAGAAATCCTTTGGATATTAATAATTTTACTGGCAACTGCTATGAATAACATGAAATTCAAACACTTAAACTTCAGTTTCCCCAGTCAACTGCTTCTCAAGTGTTATCTATAATAAGTCCCTATTTATACTGTCAGTGAGAATAATAATGCGTCTCATTTGTTCAGAAGTGACCTTCTACATAAATTTAATCCTCACTACAAACCTACAAGCAAGGAAATGTTATCCCATCTTGTAAAGGAAGAAACAGAAATTCAGAGGGTTTCTATTACTGCTGCAAGACTATCAGCAGTTGGGTTTCATCATACCTAAGACTTTAGGCTCCCAACAGCTGCTCTTGTTTTAACCCAACATACCCTGATGGATGCTTTCAAAGGGCTCACAGCACTGCAGAGGCAATAACATAATGCACACCAGTAATATAGTCTAGGCATCCTGGGCAGTCCAGTGGTTAAGAATCTACCTGCCAATGCAGGGGACACAGGTTCGACCCCTGTCTGGGGAGATCCCACAGGCCTCGGAGCAACTAAGTCTGTGTGCTACAACTATGCAAGCCCAGGAACCTGGAGCCTGTATTCTGCAACAAGACAAGTCACCTCAATGAGAAGCCTGCGCACTGCAATGAAGAGTAGCCCCTACTCTATGCAACCAGAGAAAGCTCGTGCAGCAATGAAGACCAATTGCAGCCAAAGATTAAAAAAAAAAAAACAAATTTAAATATGGTCTAACTGTACCAAAAAAGTGTTATGCATAATAGTAGCAAGCACTGCGTAGGTTTGGATGTGATGAATCTATGCCCAGGGTAGTGTCCTCAGGGACTCCTCTAATACTGTTTAATGGGGATGCTTTGTCCACCCAAAATCCCAGGGTAGTGTCCTCAGGGACTCCTCTAATACTGTTTAATGGGGATGCTTTGTCCACCCAAAATCCCACCCCAGCTGATGATCTGGAATTCACCTCTTGGTTTTTGGTGAAAATATGTTTGAAGAGTCAAATATGTTTGGTGATGGACAGGGAAGCCTGGCATGCTGCAGCCCATGGGGTCGCAGAGTCGGACACAACTGAGCGACTGAACTAATGTTTTGAAGGATTGGGCTTTTGACTGAAAAAGAGGTCATTGTCACTGTCAGT
Source organism: Ovis canadensis (assembly GCF_042477335.2). Lineage (NCBI taxonomy): Eukaryota > Metazoa > Chordata > Mammalia > Artiodactyla > Bovidae > Ovis > Ovis canadensis. The sequence continues at coordinate 81,573,810 of NC_091256.1, forward strand.
TTTACTCTTACGCATTATGAGGCTTTATGAAAATGTACTCTGTCCATTAATCTCAGGGGGTTGGGGCCACTTCAGTCCCTGGAGGAAGCAGATGTTTTCCTGAGGAAGAGATGTCTGCTTAAGCAGCATGTGTCAGACAAAACCTAGAGGCTGCAACCGGAAATCAAGTGTCTCCCCACTGTGGACAGTTCTCTTTCGTCAACATTTCATCAGGGACTTAAAACAATAGCAATGAAGTGCAAATGAATTCATGAGACAGGACTAGACAGAGGCTTGACCTGTCATTTGTCTCAGTGGGGCGTGAAGTTCATAGACTTTACCTTATGAGTCATTTCCCCCTCTCTCCTGAATTCCCTTGGTTTCTCAAGGCTTTAGGGCCTCCAGGCCCATGTCCTCCTCCTGATTCAAACCTGTTCACAGGACATCCATAGATCTCAGTACAGATTTAAGCCGAGGTCAGTGCACCTTGAACCTTCTCTCTTTACGGACCCAAAGGTACTTTATCTCCTGTGAGAAGTCATAGAAGCGTTTTCCATGCTCAGGACGGTGGTCACCTACAAGAATGAATGACTGGTTCCACCTGCAAAGAGTGGGTGGGGACAGGCATCTTGGTCCCAGAAGCTGAGGTTAGGCAGGCAGGTTACAGAAGAGCTGATTTCAGAAATGTGCCCCGTATCTGTGTACCTTTGCCTGCGGTGGAATATGAGAATGGTACGTTTTTTCTGAATGGAAGTCTTTCGTTTTACTGAAAATCTAAATGTAATTTTGGTGCTTCTCAATAGGATCTAAGAAAGGGCTTAACAATTTCCCCGATGGTTAAGCATCTGCTGGGCAATGCAGGAGACACGGGTTTGATCCCTGGTTGGGGAACTAAGATCCCACGTGCTGTGGGGAAACTAAGCCCGCATGTCACAGCTAGAGAGGCCGGGTGTTGCAGCAAAAGACCCAGCATGCCAAAACTAAGGCTTGATGAAGCCAAATAAATCACTAAGGGCTTAGATGCTGAAGTCCCTGCTTACTACAGGTCAACTGATAAAAACACCCAGTTCTGCCTTTCTTTCTCACGGGTTTTTCTGTCTCCAACGAGTCTCCTTTCTTCTGCCTGGTCATTAGAGACCTTTGATCCTTGACCCCCCTCTTACTTTCTGCCCTTTTTTAAAAAAAAAAATTGGGAAGTATAATCGCTTTGGGCTTCCCTGGTCACTCAGTGGTAAAGAATCCAGCTGCCAATGCAGGAGATGTGGGTTCGATCCCTGGGTCAGGAAGATCCCCTGCAGAAGGAAATGGCAACCCACTCTAGTAGTCTTGCCTGGAGAATCCCATGGACAGAGGAGCCTGGTGGGCTACAGTCCACGGGGTCTCAAACGAGTTGGATACAACTTAGCAATTAAACAACAACAAATAACTGCTTTACAATGTTCTGTTAGTTTCTGCTGTAAAACAAAGAGAATCAGCAATATGTATACATATATCCCCTCCCTCTGGGACCTGCTCCCCTCCCCATCCCACCCTTCCAGGTCATCACAGAGCACCAACATGAGCTCCCGGTGTTACGCAGCAGCTTCCCACTATCTGTTTTACACATGGGGGTGTATGTGTGTGGATTCCCACCTCCCAGCTCATCCCACACATATCCACTCTTCTTTTTTTCTCACACTGTCAATTGTTGATTGAAAGACAGTCTCTTCTCTAGAACAGTGATTCTCAAAGTGTGATTGGCAGAAACTTGAGAGTCCCCAAGACCTTTACAGGGAATCCATGTCAAAACTCTTATAATAATACAAAGAAGTTATTTACATTTTTTTACTGGGTGACATTTGCAAATGTAGTGATGTATATAACTGCTGGCATCTTAGCCCAAAAAGGGCTGTGACATCAAACCATACTACTGGTGGCCACTGGATTTTTCACTACCATGCCTTTGCAGTTTTTAAAAAAGTCAGTTTTACCTAAGAATGTCCTCAATGAAGGAACAAGCTATTGTATCCCAGTCCTCGGGTATGTGACTTTTTAATATTTTGGGATGACATTGGAAGTATGCATAACATACTGCCATACACCAAAGTATGAGGGCTGTTTAGAGGGAAAGCCTACGTATAATTATTTGAGTCACAGGCTGAACTACCGCCTGAATTTACAAGCATTTTCACTTGAAATAATGACTGATGTAAATTACAGTTACCCAGACTTGGGCATTTGGCAGGTATTTTCTTAAGAAACCACGAAGTGAGTCACTTCAAGAAACAATTGGCAGAATTTTTTATACAGTGGTAAGAACCAAGTTTTCAAAGTAAAATTAGCATTTTGGAAATCCCGCGTCTGCCAAAACAAGATTTAGAATTCATATATGGGCTTGACTGCTTCCCAATACTTGAAAGGCTTTTTAATGAGATCAGAGGTGACTTGTCTGGCATCATATGATGAAATAAATCAATATTTGGAAAAGCTGCACACTTCAGTGAAATCCTATTTTCCAAATGCATAATATTATGAAATATTTTTACAGAACAAGAGAGAGCGTTAGGTTTTAATGTAACAAAGTAGGAACTCTGGTTTCAGATTTCACAGCAACTAACCTTTAAGATGGGAAAAGGCAATGGCATTCCACTCCAGTACTCTTGCCTGGAAAATCCCATGGACGGAGGAGCCTGGTAGGCTGCAGTCCACGGGGTTGCTAGGAGTTGGACACGACTGAGCGACTTCACTTTCACTTTTCACTTTCATGCACTGGAGAAGGAAATGGCAACCCACTCCAGTGTTCTTGCCTGGAGAATCCCAGGGACGGGGGAGCCTGGTGGGCTGCCGTCTCTGGAGTCGCACAGGGTTGGACACGACTGAAGCGACTTAGCAGCAGCAGGAACCTTTAAGACACTACCAATTCAGATTTTGGTATAGTATTAAGGAATACCCACAATTATCTGAAAAGACTAGTGAAATACTTTTCCCTTTCCAAGTCCATATACGTGCTAGGCTTTTCTTCAAACGTCAAAATAGGGAATCTTTACAGTTTGAATGAAGAATCTAAGAATCCAGCTATCTTCTATAACACTAGACATTAGAGAGTTTTGTATTCTTTAGAGTCACTTGTCTCACTTCCTTTGTTTTAGAAAGGTTATTTTCATAATAATGAAATTTATGTCGATATAGTTATTTTTAAATGAACAGTTTCGGTTTTGTTTTTAATATGATTCACGTTGACATATAACTCACAAAACAGAAGTTCTTTGGGATCCTCAAGGATTTTTAAGTGTGTAAGAATTCCGAGATCAAAACCTTAGGGAGGGACTTCCCCGGTGGTCCAGTGGCTAAGTCGCTATACTCCCAATGCAGGGAACTCAGGTTCAAGCCCTGGTCCGGGAACAGGATCCCACATGCCGCGTCTAAGACCCATCACAGCCAAACAATTAAAAAATTAAAAAATAAAAACTTTGGGAGTCTCTGCTGTAGATTAATCTTTTATCTGGCTTCTAGTCTTCATTACAATTTCCTTAACAGATAGTAACCTATTTATTAGAACATAAGACTAGTTTTGGGAGGATTTGGAATGGGCAGCCCTGTGCCTGGTCTGATTTCAATAGAACAGGCTCCACTGCCCTGCTCCCCAATTATCTTCTCTGTTGACCCTCCACAGGACCTCAGAGTTCCCTCACTGGTATTCTTTTAAGTCACCTGAATGCCTCTCTTCAAATCTAAACACATGTAAGTAGTGATTGCTGCTAGTTACCAGTCATTAATACATTAAAATAATACCCAACTTTTTGAGTGTTGACTGTATCAACCTTAATTCTAAATGCTGGTGGCTCAGATGGTAAAGCATCTGTCTACAATGCGGGAGACCTGGGTTCAATCCCTGGGTTGGGAATATCCCCTGGAGAAGGTAATGGCACCCCTCTCCAGTACTCTTGCCTGGAAAATCCCATGGACAGAGGAGCCTGGTAGGCTACAGTCCATGGGGTCGCAAAGAGTCGGGCACGACTGAGCGACTTCACTTTCACTTCATGTATTATCTCACTTAATGTTATGAACTATGAACATGTATTTTCAGTGAAGAAACCTGTAAATTGTTTTTATTAAGCAACAAGGCCTTTAGGAACAATGACACATATTCTAGGTATAAGGTCTCACACAGGCACACGCTAGCAGGATAAAAAAGGCAGAGAACAGTCTGGAGCTTAGGTGGAGTGTGCACGATGGCTCATGGCGGGGCCGCCAGACTGGCCAGGGAGAGGCAGACACCAAAGCAAGGCGGGGAGACTGAGCCCTGGCTCCGCTGTGGTTCCGACCCTGACCCTGACCCTGACCCTGACCCTGGTGAGATCTGTTACCTGGTAATCCACAAACCACTTCTCTCTTGGCTCATTCTGAAATCTTACAACTCTTTTCCTATTCCCCAAGTGTATTGAAGTATCAGAATTTTTTAAAAAATGCCATACAAAATTAACATTAAAAAAATAAATTTATCTGAGGTCTGAAATACTGAAGAACAAGCATATAGCTAAATAGTACAAAGAGCAGAAATTAGAACATAAAAAATGACTTAAGACAGACAGGCATTCTTCTGGCAATATTCTATTCGTTTACACATATTTTTAAAACACATTTTAAAAGATATTTCTCCAACATTCACAAAAGGCAAAAGCTATATTTGCAACATTTCAAAATACTTTTGAAAGCATCCAGTTTCTTTCTCAAATCACTCAATTAAAATGTACACGAGTTACCCAAGTCCATTTTTCAAAGATACAACATAGAATCATATGATATTCTTGTTTGACATATTACAAATTTAACTAAAAATACAAAAAACTTATCAATTCATTTTGTGTTCTGCCCCATAGTATTTCATTCTTTTTCTAATCAACTAGGACAAATACACATGACATATATGTATATACACTTTTCAGGAATAAAATATTCCAACTTTTACCTGTAATTTGTCCAAAACCTCAGGAACTTGACAAGGACATGATTATTTGAAACAACATTGACAGTTTAAAAATAAAAACAATCATTTAAAGGAGGGACCTTAAAATATATTTTTGGCCATAAAATCTGTGATGTGATTATCTGAGGAAGTTAGTGATACAGCATCATCTGCCTGAGCTATCACCAACTGAACAAAAAGGCTGAAAACAGACTTTAAATTCCCTGTATCTACAAGGTAACAACCACAGTTGTTTATTCAATTGTCCAGGGAATTTTCCTCCAGCTAGATTTAAGTTCCTGTGCTACAATGATTTGGTCTATCCCCTGATGAGTGCATTTAAGATTCAAAAAATGATCTTTGAGATCAGATTTTACATTCATTATATACAGATGAGGAAAATGCTGCCTGGAGATTTACAGGGAAGCTAGAAACAGATCCACCAGGACACAGACCTGAAGTTCCTGATTCCCAGCTAAGTTCTTCTGATAACAAGTTCTCCAGGGTAAGATTCCACATCATTTACTGTCGTTTGGTTATGGAGATTGCTATAATTTTAATATTAAGCAATGCACATAGCGCGCCCAAATCAGAATTGCTAATTCACTTCAAGGGTATTCAAGGGAACACCTGATTGGCTTTTTGTGTTTATGTGGACATAATATCATGGCTGTTTCAATGTCATTACCCTAAAGATGTTCCCTATCAGCTTGGAGAGCCAGGACGTGAACAACATTGAGATTCTCACTGTAAACAAAACGCAGTGGTAGGCACTGTGGAAACGCATTTGGTCCTATTTTCCTTACCCTGAGCACAGAAAACAGCAGGCTGTTCCAGCAGGTCGGAGCCTGTGCACATTTTGTGGTGAAGAAAGGAGTCCACGTGCCCAGCGCACTGAGGGAGCACAGACGTGGGCACAGGACTCCTCGGAGGAGAATGGTCTGAAGAAACCATGTTGTAGAATCAGAACAGACAACATTTCAAGAGGCCTCCCCTAATGGGGAACACCAGGTCTCCCTGAAGTTATTAGAGATTTCCTTATCTCAGGAATCGTCAAGGCCAAAGTCTAAGGTGTGATACAAGACACCGTGAAAAAGCCCAGGAAACACAGGGTGAAATGTTCTTAGTGGAAAGCTATACACTAAAGGGGGAACAAAAGGAAAAAAGGCAATGGATACAAAACTACTCAATTTCAAGTTGGAGGAAAAAACATAGTAAATATAGTGTTAGCTTGCTTACAATGGCCAGGAAGGCAGCACAGAGACGAACTCAGGGTGACGAGTCTGTGTCTGGGCTTCTTCGCTTAACAAGAATATAAGCCTAAGACCAAAGGTATGAGATCCGTCTACACACGGAAGGGTTTTTATGGCCACAGACAGTACCTGTTACAAAGCAGTTTCTAATGAGAATGGTAAGAAATGGGGAAAATCATAGAGGTCATCTCAAAGTCTCATCCAATAGTGTCATCTGGTGGGTTGAAAGTATCGTACTGGTATACTGTTTTCACACTGAGGGGCTTAGACAGTGGTGTGAACAACGCCAAGTGAAGTGAAGTGAAAGTCGCTCAGTCGTGTCTGACTCTTTGCGACTCCATGGACAGTCCATGGGATTCTCCAGGCCAGAGCACTGGAGTGGGTAGGCTTTCCCTTCTCCAGGGCATCTTCCAAACCCAGGGACCAAACCCAGGTCTCCCGCATTGCAGGTAGATTCTTTACCAGCTGAGCCACAAGGGAAGCCCAAGGATACTGGAGTGGGTAGCCTGTCCCTTCTCCAGAGGATCTTCCTGATCAGGAATCAAACCGGGGTCTCCTACATTGCAGGTGGATTCTTTACCAACTGAGCTATCAGGGGTGGAAAGGGAGATAATTAGGAATATACTGTTCACTTGGTTCCACTGGATAGCATATTTAAATAAACAAATTGCATGTACTCCTATGCAATTTGAAGGGCATGGACCTCCATATTATCACTTTAGAAAGCCTCCTAAGCTTCTACTTTCTATGTTAAAATGTCAGCAAAAGTACTTTAAATTAACAATTAAATAAAGACAGTAACTGCATTTAGGAGTCACATAATAATTTTCAAGTAAGTGTCCATTCTCCATAACCTATAAATCAGGCTTTACTACTCAATTATCACATGATGTTACTTTTCCTTTCACATCAAATTGCTGACTCTGACTGTTTGGACATCAGGATAGTTTTTGACTCTTGATCTGTGGGGCTATCAACTGGTATCTGTAGAAAGAATAAGAAGATAAAAAATTTACATTACGTATCTGGTATATGTCATCATGACAGATCCACAGTTGACTCAGGAATTAAACAACAAGCTGATTACATAGATGGATTTACACTTACTCTATGCACATTTCTCAACAGTATAATCATAAAAATATTCACTACTTACAGCTTTAATATCGCCATTTGTAATTCCTTTATTTATATTGTGTCTTTTCAGATCGGACTTGATTAATGCTGCAAACAGAGAAGGAACAATGAAGTTACCACAGAGTATGTATAAATATACTTTTTTCTAAGCAGTGTAAAATTTTTTTTGATATTGTCAAATGTAGCACACTATAATACCATAATATCCCATAACATTCTTGTAGCCTGAAAAAAGAACACTACCTAAGTCATTACCTTAATTAGCAAGTCATTTATTAGTGAATAAATACAGGATGCTAAGAACTAAGACACAAAGATGAAAAGTGCAGTTCTTTCCCTAAAGGATCCTCTAGTCTAGGGAAGGGCTTCTCTGGTGGCTCAGATGGTAAAGAATCTGCCTACAATCAGGAGACATGGGTTTGATCACTGGGTCGGAAAGATCCCCTGGAGAAGGGGATGGCACCCATTCGGGTATTCTTGCCTGGGAAATCCCATGACAGCAGACCCTGGTGGGCTACAGTCCATGGGGTTGAAACAAGTCAGATACAACTGGGTGACTAAACAACAACAATCTATGGGAAACACTGACATGCAAACAATTTTAACATTGTGTAACAACCCCAGTAATGCAGGCAGGGGCAGGATACAGTGGAAGCATGGAGAAAATGTCTGTGGCAGCCGAAGGAAATAAGGAAAGGCTTATCAGAGGAGACACATTTGAACTGAAGCTTGAAAAAATAAGTGGGAACTTGTCAAGCAGATAAGAGGAGAGCGGAAGGCATTCCAGGCATGCGGAAGCCAGTACACGCCAAGAGATCAGGACGGGAAGAGTGGAGTCTACTCTCGGCGCCCGTGGCGGTCTGTGATGGATGAAGCATCACGTCCAAGAGGGAGACGGGGGACACTGTGAGTGACTGGGGAGGAGCTCAGTCTGGCAGCTGTGTGTGTGTGTGTGGTGGGGTGTGATCGGCAACAAGGCTAGAGGCAGCAAAGCCGGTCAAGAGGCTTTCATCCTGCTGGAGCTGGTAAGGCCTGAACATGTGAGAAATGGTGACACAGGGACAGAATCCAGAGATCGTTTAGAATCGAACAGGTAAGCCTCAGCGGTTTGAAAGGATACGAAACATGGGGGTTGGGAAGGGGGAAGCGGGCGACTTGCTTGGGCAACTGAATGAACAGTGGCTTTCCTGGTAGCTCAGACTGTGAAGAATCTGTCTGCCAAGGCTGGAGACCCAGGTTCGATTCTTGGGTGGGAAAGATCCCCTGGAGAAGGGAATGGCAACCCACTCCAGTATTCCTGCCTGGAGAATCCCATGAACAGAGAAGCCTGGTATAGGCTACAGTCCATGGGGTCACAAAGAATCAGACATGACAGTGACTAACACTTTCACTTTCTCTGGTCCTACTTATTGAAACTGAAAATACAAAAAGGATAGGTGTGGTGGGAAGATGGTAAGTTCTGTTCTTACCAGATGGTAAGGTCGAGTATAAAATCCCATGGGACATTCAGGTCCAAGGATAAATATATGATTAGACATATTGGTCTGAAATGTAAAAGAGATCAGGGTCTGGAGGTACAGTTTTGAAAGTTACTAGTGTTAATGTGGCAGTTAAAGCCATAGACTACACAAAGAGTGTAAAATAAGAAAAGGGACAAATTGGTGGGTAGTTAAATAATCTAATTGGTCATAAAGCAAAGTCGAAATGAAAGGTAAAAGTAAAATCAGTCTTAAAAGTTAGACTACTGCTTCTTTAGAAATTCACACTACCCCTTAGAATTGTTACTGATAGCAACATTTTAGAAATTCAGATTATTTACACAAACATACTTGGATATATGTAAAATGGCCTTTCTGACTGCATTTAAATGATTTTAAAGAAACTGGTGATGTAACGAGCTCCCAATTTCAAGCAGCTTGATATTAAAACCTCCTCTTGGGCTTCCCTGGTGGTCCAGTGGGTAAGAATCCGCCTGTCAATGCAGGAGACATGGATTCCATCCCTGATTTGGGAGGATGTTACATGCTGCAGAGCAACTAAGCCCATGCACCACGACTACCAAGCCTGTGCTCCAGAGCCCATGAGATGCAACTGCTGAGCTAGGCACCGCCACTGCTGAGCTACGCGCCGCCACTGCCGAGCTAGGCACCGGAACTACTAAGCTACGCGCCGCAACCACTGAAGCCTGCGTACCCTAGAGCCCATGCTCTGCAACGAGAAGCCACCAAAACGAGAAGCTCGCACACCACAACACAGAGTTGCCCCCAGTTTGCTACAACTAGAGAAAGCCTGTGCACAGCAATGAAGATTTGGTGCAGCCAAAAATAAATAAATAAATCACTCTCTAAACTGCACCAGTGATTGACATCAATTGGTCTGCCTGACACTGTTCTACAAGTCCACTGTATCAAAGATGCTACTCATTTTATTTTTTTACAGGGGTAAACTCTCTACTATTAATATTAACCAAAGGATTGAGAAACACTATGACGTGTTTAGAAACATTTTATTTCAATGTGCGTAAATGGGCTAAGGAGTGGATATGTATGCACACCGCTTCACAGAGAACAATCAACCCTAGAAAAGCAGAATGCACTGCATTTAAATGGTAATTCTTCTGTTAAAATAAGACCTGCCAACAAATCTCAGGAAAAAAATGTAAAAAAGAAAAGGTATCACCTTCAGCACACCTCAGCAATCTCTCAGCCCTCTTTCCTCTGTCTGTACAAATGACTACTGGATACAAATCCATCATACTCCCTCTAGTAAAACACTCAACACATGAGAAACATTAATTAGCGTTTTTAAATGATAAAACTGTCAATGTAAAACTGATTTTAAAGATCTTTTTTTTATACTTCTTAACTTTCTGTACTTGACCTGTTTGAATTAACATTTATGAATCTTACCATAAGATAAAGAGAATAGCACAAAACTGTTCCCTTTTTTGGTGCAACAGTAACACTCTATTTGATGCCTATGTGCTACTCTCCTGGAAACTAAGAAGCAATATGGAATTACTTATGACAGATCAGTAGTTAAGGCAGTTTATGTACTACATTACATACGTTCAGTCACAAAACATTCAGTTTTATGTGTTTCATTTCACTAACTGAAGAGAATGGGGGGAAACGCTTCCTTGGCAGGATTTTTCCTTTGAGGAAACAGTGCACTCAGTCCCTCTGAGTGTAATGGATAAATGACAGTGACCTTAAGTGGCTGTATATTCCCAAAGTAAGTGCTTATCACTGCTAAGAGCTCATTCTGGGGGTTTCAAAAAGGATGACCAGGTGTTCAACAAATATAAAAAGAAGCCTTGATTCCCATCTTTCTGTTAGAGTCTATCCTTGAATTAAGTTATAGCAGAGTGAGTGAGTGAAGTCGCTCAGTCGTGTCCGACTCTTTTCGAGCCCGTGGACTGTAGCCCACCAGGCTCCTCTGTCTATGGGATTCTCCAGGCAAGAATACTAGAGTGGGTTGCCATTTCCTTCTCCAGGGGATCTTCCCAACCCAGGGATCGAACCCAGGCCTCCCGCATTGCAGGCAGAGGCTTTAACCTCTGAGCCACCAGGGAAGCCCCCAAAAGTTATAGCAGATCAAAAGAAAAAAAAAAAAAACCCTCTCTGAGTCTCCATGGCTTCTGTCTCTCATGTAGACAAGGAATGCAGAAAGAAACTAACAACGTAAAATAACAGTAGAGGCCAAGACGGGCCTGGAAGCACTACTGGGTATTAATCTCGCTTCTGTTTCTTTGGGCCACGCCCCTTGGCTTGTCAAACCTTAGTTCCCCAACCAGGGGTGGACCCCAGGGGGAGCACGTGTGGGGAGGTGGGGCTGAGCCCAGGGAGACTGGGCTGAGATAGCAGCCTGCGTGATCCGACAGGCCGTAGGTGCCAGGCCCTGCCAGGAGCTTCTCATCAACCATCTCAGTTAGTCCTCATAGAAAGCCCTAAAAGCAGGCTTTTAATATCCTGTTAATATAAATGAGAAAAGGAGAATGAGAGAGGTTGAGTAACTTGTCTAAAGTCACACAGCTAACGAGCTGCAGAATCTGAACCTGAGGCCAGTTCTGTCCATTCCAAGTCTTTACTAACACTTGTTACAACGGTTTTGTTTTCCAAGCATGGTAACTGTATTGAATTTGAAACCTCAAAAATGAATCCACAGATTCATATTCCTGAAGGCAAACAATATCCTTGAGAAGCAACAGAAATGGAAATTAAATATACAAAGACAGTGTGGCACTAGTACTTCCAGCAGGCATACACCCTACTTTACCTGTTAAAATGACGCCTACAAACATCCAGACACAGAGGAAAATGTTCCCTGTTCTAGGACCATATGCTAATGTAAGCTTTCCTTGAGCCAATGTGAATAAGATTCCAAATATCTAAAATAAAATAAGAGAAGTATTTTATTAAGATTGCTTTTAAAAGCAATTACAGTATTTCCCTCAGAACTTAACTATTTTATTCATATGATATGGCTTCTAGAAACATGCATTGAAAGGTGGAATTTTTAAAAACAAAAGCTACAGCCAAATTCATTATTCATTAGAATATTTGGTAAACTAACGGTCTCAGATTTAAGAGAAATCAGAGGTTCACCTGTGCGGCGGCATTAAGAAGACCAGATGACGTCCCTTCAGACTCAGGGTAAGTGATTTCAACAGCAAATTCGAAGCCCAGTGGGAGGTAACCAGTCATGAAGAAACTACAGGAAATAAATTCAAAATTACAGAAGAAATCACTGGAAGGACGATATCACCTGTCGATGCAACTGCTTTACTTCTCAGACTTGCTACAATTATCAAATAAGCGAAAGCTTTGAGGTTGGCGTGTGAAAGGAAGGCACTATTATGATTCACCAATTAACCCGAGGACAGGGGAACTGCGAAGAAAAACCGTGAACTAGGAAGCAAAACAATTTCTAACTTCTTTCCAGAGAAAAATATACTCCTAGTTTTCTAAGTCAGCTGTCTTTCCAGCCAAGCAAAGAGACTTCAGGTTAAGTAAGGCTCATCCATTTTTCACCTACAGCATCGCAAAAAATAATTCTGAATTACACATTTGTGTGCACAAGAGGGATCTTTTTTAAAGTTTAAAATATTAAAGGACTTTTGGATGAAATCTAAAAAATGAAAGCCACAGCAGTAATACTTCAGAATTCTAACAGCACACTATCATTCCTTTTAACACGTGCAATGCTTACCCAAGCAACCCTCCAGTGACGAACACGATGATAATGTGTCCAAGGTTCAGTGTGAAAGTAAAGATAACCATTCCAACAAAAGACAGAATGTAAACAGTCAGAGTAGTATGTCTAAAACAAAAACAACAGAATTGTTAGTGTTCTGTCAGATTTTCTTAGGCACATAAAAGTCATGCGGCTAATTCTGCTCTGTCCATACGGTAATAAATTTTTCAGATTTCAAGACTTACCCTTTCTTATCTATGGAAAATGGTTCCACCAGGCATGGACTTGAAAGACTAAATTGAAGTTTCAAAAGTTTCAGTTTGCAGCTGACAACAAAAGTCCAATGCTCAAACAAAGGAATACCCATAAGGATAAAAATCATTTTTATGGCACCAAATGGGATACAGACGGTTCCCTATCTGTATTTCAAGATTCAGATCAAATTCTGCCTCTTCCATAATACTTTTCCTAACCACTGCAGCTTACAAGATTCTCCTTTTTTTTTTCAAACTCCCTGATCATTTTCTATGTACATGATTGACACTTGACATCTATTTTAGTCTGTTATATGATTATTGAACTTTACATGCATGAACACCTTAATTTTTCCCAATCAGACTGCAAAGGTCCTAAGGACAGGGATCAAGTATTGCTTCCCACGGTTCTTGGCTAAGAGTGATGCAAATGAGAAGAGCTTGGGGAATGAACGGCAGTTACCCTGAGAAGAAAGCCAGGGCAACAAAGAACATCTGTATGCCGATCCACTTCCTAATTATAAGACGGACCAAAGACTACTGATAAATATAAATCCTTTACACATACTCTCTTCATCTACAAATTTAATGGGTTTCATTCTAAGCTACCATTCCATTACAATGAAGCCCCAGTAAGTGCTGTTTTAAATCATGTGAGAATTATTTGGAGCATTTTAAGATCAGAGGTACTTTGAAAGGGCTTAGATAATGATATCAAATATCAAACATATCAGATATAGCAAATATATCTTAGGCCTTGAAAGGTGTAGAGGACACAGTTCCATTACTTCATTCATTCACAGTTTCATTCATTCATTTTTCCCAAACACATGAGAAATTTCTGTCTACTAAGAAATGCAGCTATTCTTCTTCTACTTTTTTTTTAGATGTAGCTGTTCTTTTAAGGCCCAGTGCAAAAGATGCTGCCTCGGAAAGCCCCTTTCTCAGTCTCCCAGTTGGTATTACTCACTTTTTCTTTTGTATTAGCATTTTTCTGGTTCCATATAGATACACAGTTAATATAGAATCTTCATATTATCTATTACAGTATTATAGTCAAGCGTTATTACAGTTTTAGGGCATTTTAGCCAAAAACTTTTTATTAAAATGCCTTATGCTCACCAATAATTTTTTGATAGGAAAAAACTTTTTATTTGTTTCTAAGTTCACAACATGAGAAAATAGCAATGTAAAAGTCTCTATCAAAAGTCAAATGTTTCTCAGGAAGGGCTCCTTTTAGAATAGAACTGATCTATTCTGGAGTGGTATACATCGAGTACTATTAGAGGAGAGGAGAGTTCATAAGGTATCCACATTCTCAAGTTGGAATAAACATGACCAATAAGATAACAGAGAGAGCACTGAAGCATTCAGAAGGGAAGGGAACCTAAGAGTGTCTAGAATGCAAGTTTTTTAGTAAAAACACTTTTTAAGTTTCTTAGAATGAAAAGTAAAGGTTCCTTTAAAACCAAAAAAAATAAAAAATATAAAAAAAAATAAAACCAAAATACCTTAGGTTGTAGACCATACATTTGCCTGCTTCACTTACTTGTATGTTTTGGTATAATCCAGCCATAAGCCACAAAGAATAGATCCCACCATTCCAGCTAATACTAGTGTTAGCCCAATTCTTCCAGCATTCACTTCTTCTCCCTTAAAATTTTTTTCAAAAGAAGTTGATCAGACACCTCAAATTCAGAAAGATCCTTCACATTCCCATGCCTTCTCATGTCAATGGAAATAAGCAGATACAATTAAGCATACAATATAACATGAAGAATTCAGTACGTGTATTAGGGTGAATGGACATTCTACATTAAAGCAAAACAAAACAAAACAAAACCTGACATATGGGAGAAATCAAAAAGGAAATTTTTCTTGATCCTCCATGGTTAGAAGAACAATGATTTTTGTTAGAATTCTTAAGTAATTTATAGGTGTCTGAAAAGAAAATCTGATAGCTTTTACATATAACTGCTTTCTCTTTTCAAAAGGAAAGAGAGATCAGGGCTGGATATTTACTTCTTTATATTTGTGTTGGTTTCTTTTACATTTTTTTGGTCTTGTCTCATATAACTAGTCACACTATCCCTTTAAAAAAGAATAAAGAAAAAGACAGAGGTATTGTTATAATGACTTCTGCATTCTAACTTGTTTTATAAATTGAATTAAACATAATTGAAACAAGTATAAAATCTTTTATAGCAACAATGTCATACATCTTTAGTCTTATGATCATGTTCACAGGAATTATATTGCTGAAGAAAAGTTCTCGACCAGTCATGGAACACAGTACTGGCAGAAGCTTACCTCATAATGTGTCAGTATCATTTGATTTAATAATGTTGAGACTGAATAAAATGCTCCAGTCATGATACCTACAATAATAAAGAGAAAACTATCAATGTGCCATGTACTAGCTTATAAAGTGATATGGGGCACTCTGTGACAATTGTGAAAATACAATGTCTTCTTAGTTGACAGAAAAAATTGAGACCTCTCGCTGTTCCCTTTCAAGATGTAGACTGATCAATGTTAACACCTAAACTTCGGAGAGATGACGATTGTAGAATCCTGTCATTACATCATTTCCTATTATTTAGATTCAGACATACGGGCCAGAAATCACAGTCCCATGCATAACACTGTGTAATAGCAATCAAGCAACTGATTGCTTCCTGAGCACCTAGGCAAGTTCATGAATGCTAAAGCATTAAGACAGAACCCCTGTTGCAGCCATCTGGCCCCTGTGTCAAAGACGCACAAGGAAATTAGGAAGACAATGTCAATTAAAGAATACTTTAGAAGGGAAAGTTAAAAACAGATGGTTATCAGGAAGCATATGACTAGGTTTGAATAATGGAGTTTCTTCATATATGTTGTACCACTTTAAGTCTAAGTCTCTTAACCTAGCTGAAATTTAAGCTTATTATTTTTCTATTATTAAATAGTTCAAGCACACAAAATAGTACAGAGACTGTAACAAATACCCTTACTCATCACTCTCTTACAAACGTTAACATTTTGCTATCTTTGCTTCAGATTCATTTTTTCAGATCTTCCTTAATCCTATTCTTCCTCAGAGGTAATCCCTACCCTGACCTTCATATTTATCACTGCAGATATTATAACATATGTGTACCAATAAACAACAGAATTATTCTGCCTGTATCTAAATTTTATATGAATAATATGGCATTGTCCATCTGCAATCTGCTCTTATCACTCAGTATCATGGTTTTGACGTTTATCCATGGATATTTTAGTTCTACCTCATCAGTTTTCTCTGGTTTCTAATAGTCCACCATGCCAATATACTTCACTTTAACTATCTCTTGTCCTAAGTCAATAGGTACTTTAAGGCTTTTTCTAGTTTTTCACTATTTAAAACAATATTGCAATAAATATTGCTTTTGTTCTTATGTATATAAGGGTTTCTCTAAGCAAAAATCTAGTAAAACTTCTACTTTCTGGATATAGCCCAATTGCTCTTCAAAATGGTTGTACCAGTTTATACTACCAAGAGTTCCTTTACTCTACATTCTCGATAAATTTGTCTTCATCAGATTTAAAAAAAAAAATTTTTTTTGCCAATTCAAATGTGTGTGATATTGTATCTCACTCTGGTTTTGATTTGCATTTCCTTGATTCCTAGTAAGGCTGAGCATCATATATGAGCAACATACACACACAAACATGTAAATGCCTCTGATTTTCCTGGACAGTTTGCTCTTTTCTTATTAATACTAATTAGCAGGAGTCAATTTTCTATTGTAGGTGCAAAGCCTTTGTTGGTTACATGCACTGCAGACATTTTCTCATGGTTTATGTCATGTCTTTCTACAAAATATCGTTAGTTTAATTTAATCATATTTATCAGTCTTTTAATTTAGGGCTTTTTTTTGGCATCAGAAAATTCTTTTAATAATAATAAAGATGGTTTCCTATATTTGCCTCTAAAACATGAAAGTTCTGGCGACTTCCCTGGGTTTCAGACTCTGCACTTTGACTGCAGGAGTGGGTTTGGAAACTGGTTTAGGGAACTAAGATCCCACCTGCCAGCCCTCACAGCCAAAAAATATAAAAACCAAAAATTAAAGTTCTGATTTTTACCCTTTGGTCTTTAATCCACAATTCATGTTCTAACTGCACATTATGTCTCCTCTATGGATAATCGATTGTCCCGGGACAATTTACTACGTAGTTTCTCTTCTACAAATATCAAGTTTTCATATATGCATAATGTTCTAGTCTAGTCATCATGCTGTTGTTCTTCAGTTGCTAAGTTGTGTCTGACTCTTTTGTGACCCCATGACTATAGCCTACAGCCCATAGACTATAGCCTGCCAGGCTCCTCTGTCCATGGGATTTCCCAGGCAAGAATACTGGAGTGGATTGCTGTTTCCTTCTCCAGGGGATCTTCTGTTGTTTGCAAACATTCTAGTTTTTCCTCTCGCAGGCATGGACACTTAGTGGCATGGACATACGACTATAAAAGCGAACATAAGTGCTGGTTCTCCTTTTCTTAGTAATCATGGAAGCATGTTCTGAGATCAGCCTGGATCTCTGAGTCATCTGCTGTCCACAGTGGACATGCGGCATCGGCAGGCTGTGCCATTTGATATGGTAGGCCATTAAGATTTTTTTTGGTGGGGTTTCATTACTAACCTAGCCTATGCCAACTGATAAACAGGGGTAGGCCCCTGGGTTCTCTATTGGGTTCCAGTGATCTGTCTCAGTTCAATTCAGTCACTCAGTCGTGTCCAACTCTTTGTGAATGACTGTCTAACTAACAGTCTATCCCTTACTAATACATGGCATCTCATTACCACAGCTCTAGAAACCTTGATATCTGAGAATTAGTTCCTCACCTTAATCTTTATCAAAACTATCTTTGTTGCTCTTGGCCCTTACTTCTTTCACCGGAATCTTACAATTAGCCAAGTTCCATTACAAACCCTGTTTTAAGTTGGAGATTGCTAGATGAGGCTATGTCCAGAGATCTTATCAGAAACCCCTGGGTAGAGAGCCTTTGTTACTCACTTCCCATTGAGTTCAGGAATACACAGAGACCCAGTCAGGTTAGGCTGAGGAGGCCAAGGAAAGCAAAAGAGCCCTGTGCGGAGGTTTGAGTGTACTCTACCACACTGTACCCTGTGGTGGTCTCACTCCTCCTCCAGACTCAGCGAGGACAGCCAGAGTCTGGATAAAGAATTACAATAGCCACGAGTATTGCTACCTGAATCTAGAGTGAGACACTTGTCTGAGTTTCAGACAGCAAGTAGCTACAGTTGGGATATAAGTGATGGTAAGTTTCTCCAAAGAGCACTAACACCAAAAAAAAAAGTTTCTCAGTCTTTTTGGTTTCTTGAGTTTTGGCCGCTGGAAGCCTGTCCTAGGAGTGTGGTGCCTAGCCAAACTATCCCCTGTGCAAGTCTGCCCCCATCTTTTCTACATAATACTAGGCATGGGTGGAGCAGCCAAGTACACTTCTAAAAGGTGGGATATGACCCTTACTCATTTGGACATTATGACCCCTTTGGCGATGAACATTAAGTCAACAAGCTTCTCCAACTGTTCTCGGGAATATCTGAACTCTCTACAGTGTTTCCCAACTCATTCTTGCTAACTCCTTCAACAAGTAAACTCTGTTCAGTTTCCAGAGCCTCTGTATGTGTCTGACCTTTCCATCAACCCAAATCTACAACCGGCATTTGTTAACACAGTGGTCCTGTACAGTTAACTGGCATTATCACGATGTTGAGTCCTCCATAAACATGGTATATCCCTCCACTTAATTTAGTCCTTCACTTACATCTTTCAGTGTTTTTATAATTTATAAAGTTCTTCTTTAAGTATAGCTGATTTGGGGGCTTCCCAGGTGGCTCACTGGTAAAGAACCCACCTGCCAATGCAGGAGACGCAGGAAACTCAGGTTCAATCCCTGGGCTGGGAAGATCCTCTGGAGGAGAGCATGGCAACCCACTCCAGGATTCTTGCCTACGGACGGAGGAGCCTGGCGGACTATAGTCCATGGGGTCGCAGAGTCGGACACGACTGAGTGACTGAGTGTGAGCACTAGCGTAGTTGATTTCCATGAAGTTCTTTCGAGTAGATTTATTCCCAGGCATCTTATACTTCTGGCCACTGTTATAAAAAGTCATCTTTTTATAGACATGCAGTTGATATTTTCACATTGTTAGGTATTTAATATTGTTAATTCTAACAGAGAAGGTATGTTCTCTTGCATTCGTTTCTAGACCATGGGTTAGCAAACATTTTCTGTAACAGGACAGACAGTAAATGCTTTTAGCTTTGCAGGCCGTACAGTCTCTGATGCGGCTACTTGGTGCTGCTCTCGTAGTGCAAAAGCAGCCACAGTAGAAAACTGTAAGTAAATAAAATGTTATTTATAAAAAGAGGCAATGGCCAGATTTGGCTCATAAGACAGTCTGCTGACCTCTGATATACACAGCCATGTTATCTGTGAATAAAGCATCTTTTTTCTTTCCAATTCATGTACTTTTAATTTTTCCTGCATTACTGGACCTGCCAGGACTTTCAGCTGGATGCTGAGCAGAAGTGGTGACAATAAGCATCCTTGTTCTAAGGGATACTTCTTATTGATTCTCAAGGGTAATGCTTCTGAGCTTCTGTCTTTGGAAAGATGTTTGCTACAGGGTTTTTGTAGATAAACTTTGTCAGGTTCAGAAAGTTTATTTTTCTCACAGATAGCTAAGAGTCTTTAACCTATGGGTACTGTACTCTGTCAAATGCTTCCTCCTCAGCTTCTGGGTGAACTGTCCTCTAGTGCACCCCCCACACCTGAAAATATAAAGACAATCACGGTGACATCTGAAGGCAAGTAAGAGAGAAATAGGGGGTACTAGCTAATGAACAGTGTTAATATAAGAAATAAAGAATAAACAGTTGGAACAAATGTGTTGGTGCCTACAGTCAAAGCTACAGTGTTAGGAGAATATCTGTCTGCTATGCTGGGAGATCCAGAAGGATGAGATTCTGACAGAATACTCCAGTTAGATGACAGCTTGCATAAGGTCAAAGATAGGAATTATTGATGACATTTTCCTTCTGGCAGTCAGAACTGTAATTCATTAAGGACCTAAAAATAGCCTGGAAGAAATCATGAAAGAAGAAAGTGCGTCTGTCTTTAATAGCTATAACTTGTTTTTGTTGTTTAAAAACATGTTAAAAAGCTCATTCTGAAGTTTTTGCTTTCAGTTCAAAATTTAAGTTTATGACTATGCTATTATTATAGAGTTAATAAACCTATTTCATTATCTCATTAATTAAAACTCAAACCACTAAAGGAAAAGAATCTGCAATGCTCAAAGGTTTACACAGACATCAACAAAAATAAAAGAAAACCACTTACCATAACTGATCAATAAAAGGACAAAAGGAATGTTTTTAAATAGGTTCCTTATTGATTTCACATAGGAGTACTCTCCAGGTGGACTGTCTTGGAGAACTGCTTGAGCTTGGCTTGGTGGGTATTGAGGTTTTTCTTTGAATGCTGGCAACATACATGAAAAGGAAATTCAATATACGTGTCTTCCTTAGTAAGCAGACTAAATTTAGTTTAAGTTTAAAGAGGTAGTAAAAGTCTTTTGTGGTAAGGCTTTTCATTTTCACTAATTTCTAAGTGAAGAATAGTTTGGTATTATCATCTCAACCCTCTGAGACTGACTAAAACTCAGAGATTTGGCCAATTCACATAACTGAACTACAAAACCATCAATAATACTACGTTAAACTTTGCCCAGGGATTATTCCAGTTTTAGTTAAGCAAGATTAATTTTTACTATGTTAAGTATTCTATTTCTAAATTTGGTTCAATTTGTAATTAGAGAGAAGGTTAGATATGAGTAAGCCAATACCTTATTGAACTTTTAGAGGACGGGCTTGAGTTAGTACCTCTTTTCTCCTGAAACCTGATACAAAGTTCATCATTTCTAGAACTGAAAGGGTCCAAGAGGATTCAGAGCAGAGCTAGGTCCTGCTTGCTGACCCACCTTGGCTGCATATGGAAAATCCAGGGGTAGAGCTGAGAGACATAAAAGTATGATACATGGTTTCAGAGATCTTAAGTTCTAGTACTGCTCATTTCTACGGAGTTATATCACACAACCTTCTCAGCCAGACATTTAGAGACTGCCCTTTTGCTGAGCAACGGAGGATCTACCAACTTCCTGCAACAGATGGCAAAGGAGAGATTTCTGTAGGGTTTCGCTAGCTGGGAATCAAGACTAGAAGAGCTGATCTGCTAAGACTGGTACAGCAGAAATTAAAATCTAGTTTGGGTATTGGCTCAAAATTTTAAATTAAAATAGATGGGAAATGCTGTATTTCACTGAATCTAAAATGGTCTGATGTTGGCACTCAATGATGTTGGCAGGCATCAACATAGTTATATAGTTTTCACATAATCATGTCTCAATTTCCACCAATGTTACTTGCCTCTGGTATTTTTTTTACTGATACAAGAATATTGAACTTGAAATCTGCCCTCTTAGCAAACTTTTAAGTGTATAATAAGTATTGTTAACTACAGGCATAATGTTATACAGAAGAGCTCTAGAACTTTTTCATCTTAGATGCCACTGATGGATTGAGAATAAAGGAATATTTTCTAAAATATTAGAACTTCCTCTTTCTCTTTAAATAGTGGCTATTTCTTTCTTCCAACAAAGAAGGCCTGCTTTGCAGTTTGACAGTGGGCTAGATCTGATGGACCTGGCTGTCGATTGTAATCATGTGGAAATTTTTAAAAATACAGATTCTGAGAGTCTACCTAAGGCTCAATGAATCAGGATGTCTAAAACAGAACCTTAGAATCTGTACTAAACACAAAACTCAACACCCAGCCAGGTTTGAAAATTACTGCAAGAGAAAGAAACTGTTTTTAAACTTGTATACAATATTTTAATTCTCTATCTGCTGCTAAAAAATTTAAAAATTACAGTTCTTTGCTCATCAAACCATGGATTAATTATGATACAAAGAAAACATCAAGCTAAAAGACTTCTATTATTATAGGTCTTACAACATAAATATTTACTTTTTAATATCTTTACATTGGAGGACTGGTAGACATAAAGCGTTTAAGTGGTTGCAATCCCTCCTCTTCCTTTCACCCTATGTGCTCCTTGCACTGTTGAGGACGTCTGTTGCCCTTTCCTGAAAGACTCTGCATCCTAGTTAAGACAGGAGATATCTCTTTTTATTAATAGTGGTAAAACAGAACTCACACAGTTTAACATTTCAGAATGTAAAAGCTATGCTTATGATGTAGTCATGGGTGTTCAGTGAGTCTTAAGTCTCTAAGATTTTTTTATTTACTGTGGCAGAATAAGTCTAAATGGCTCAGATTTTAACTCAAATGCAAAATGAAAACAAGTTCTGGTAGTCTATAATTCCATCAGACTTGTTTTCTCAACACAAGGGCTATCTCTTAGTTTCAGGAAGTTAGCTGCTCTCCTAGACAAAATCAAGCCTTTATCTACTAGCAACGCAATATAGTAAAGTCAGGCTTCAGTCTATGAAGAAAAAGAAGAATCAAAAAACCACTGATCTGTCACCCTTTTTACGCTGCATTGCTCTTTTTTCTTTTTCCTTTGAAAAACAGACTTCTACTTTCTCCCCACCAAAAAGTTGTACAAATAAAATAATTAACTAATAAAACTGTTATTCTCCACCCTTGGCAATAGGCATGGAAAGTAGCCACAGGGTTTTTGGGCAACACATTCACACTTCTCCTATGATGAGTGAGTAACAAATCTACTGTATTTAGGACCACCTCTATTTTTTGAAATCAGATTATAATATTATCTTTTGATTTCATTATTTGTTCCTGTGTGATTCAAGCAGACATTACACATATTAACTTATTATAACACAAACACAGGTTTTAATCCTGGCTCTGCCTCAACTTACAATATGACTCTGAAGAAATCAATTCCTGCTTCTCAGCTAAGATAGATTTCTCATCCATAAAATGGAGATAATAACAACAAGCTGGTATGAGGATTACATGATATAAAATATGTAAAATAATTTTGTAATTATTGAGCACTCTCCTTTTGAGGAATATTTATTTTTAAAAATCAGAATTTTCAGGGAACTCGCTGGCAGTCCAGTGGTTAGGACTTGGCAGGTCCACTGCAGGGGGCAATGGTCAGGGAACTAAGATACCACATGCTGGGCAGTGTGGCCATAAATAAATAAATAAATTTTAAAAATAAAATAAAATCAGAGACTTTTCTCAGGACTTGAAATTCTGATAGACTATATAAAATATATATCTA
The DNA here is from genome assembly GCF_042477335.2 of Ovis canadensis. Taxonomy (NCBI): domain Eukaryota; kingdom Metazoa; phylum Chordata; class Mammalia; order Artiodactyla; family Bovidae; genus Ovis; species Ovis canadensis. The sequence goes on from NC_091256.1 coordinate 81,596,902, forward strand.
TTAGAAGTTTATAATAGCAACCAATATATAAATATCTTGAATATAAGAATAAAAAGTAAAATTAGGCATATATGTTTTATATTTTTTAAAACTTTAATAGTAAATATTTTGACTGCCATTAACTTTTGATTTCTGTCATCTATTCATTTCAGTGAGTCAGGATGATAAGGATTTTAACTGACATACTTAGGTGATACAGTTTACCGATCTGCATAAGAACAACTTTCAAATAGAACAGCATTATCACTTACACAAAAGGAATCTGAATTGAAAATTGGACTAAGTAAAAATTAAAATGATATGTTTGCATAAGTAACATTTTATTAATGGAATTAGACTGCCTAGGCTCAAAATTTTGTCTTTAGCATTTACTAACTGTGACCATGGGTAAGTTAAATTCACTTAAATTCTGTGCCCCAGTTTCCTCATCTATAAAATAGAAATGATAATATAGTGCTGCCCTTATAGGGCTGTGAAGATTAAATGAAATATACCGTGTAGTATGTTTTTAAACATATTTAGGGCATATAAATCAAATGTTAGAGACTATAAGTGTTCTCCCAATAAAAATGGGGTATTAGTATGAAATTCAGTGGAAGGTTGGGATCAATTTTTAGAAATGCTAGATGGATTACACTTGCAAAGGGTAATAGGATTACATGGCATGAATCCTCAAGTTAGTATTTTTGGAAGAATGCTCAATACCAATTTGGTATATATCACATTACTGAAAAGCATCAGCAAAACTAAATTATTTTATAAGATTTGGTTGGTTTCCAAAGTATTTATGGGTAGAATTTAGAAGGAAATAGGATTGCCTCAATAACTGAGGAATTTTAAGAAAGTAGGTTTTTAAACTGTGGTGTTGGAGAAGACTCTTGAGAGTCCCATGGACTGCAAGGAGATCCAACCAATCCATTCTAAAGGAGCTCAGTCCTGGGTGTTCTTTGGAAGGACTGATACTGAAGCTGAAACTCCAGTACTTTGGCCACCTCATGCGAAGAGTTGACTCATTGGAAAAGACTCTGATGCTGGGAGGGACTGCGGGCAGGAGGAGAAGGGGACGACAAAGGATGAGATGGCTGGATGGCATCACGGACTCAATGGACGTTGAGTCTGAGTGAACTCCAGGAGTTGCTGATGGACAGGGAGGCCTGGCGTGCTGTGATTCATGGGTTCGCAAAGAGTCGGACACGACTGAGCGACTGAACTGAACTGAACTGAGGTTTTTAAAGTAATCCAGATTTTCCTCAACAGGAATTATTTACTAATAAGGAAAACAGTTACATTTTAAATTTAAATGTCACAATTTTAAACTACACTTGCATAACACAACTGTATATTATCTTGCTTTTATATACTATGTTTAGTATCATAAGATTACAGGTCACCAAACAAAACTTGACAACGAGCTTTTTTTTCCTATTACATTTCCATTCCATTTTTTTTTCCATTCTTCCTTCCCATTTCCACTTCCACTGTCTATTCATAAGCCATAAGTATATAAATAAGTAATTATATACATGAATAGCTCTCTTTTAATTTCTTAAGTAACACAGGGTGATATGCCAATTGTCACACCTATTATTATTTTTTGTCCCATTCCTTTGACAAATAAAAATCTTGCGTTTGTAGCATCTCATATATATACGTTTAAATACATATGTGTAATATATATGATTTTATATCTAGAGATATCTTATATACAATCTATTACTCTCACTTCTTCCAAAGAGATAAGCAATTGAAGACAATAAAAAAGGAAAACCAGAATTTATGCAAAGATACATAGCAAGCAAAAAGGATTTTATATTTTAATAATTCCTATTGCCAATGGAAGATCCATTTATGCAAAATGTATATAAACTATATTTCATATTTCATCTAGCAAACCAAATATGGATACCAGAAAAGTAGATAGAGGTATTTGTTTTTTAAAAAATATAGATTTCTTTTAAAATTTTGTTAGCCTGCCAAAAGACTACAGGGCATAATTTGTCCTTTTTCGGTCGTCAGCACAGAGCAAATATGCCACTTCCTAACTGGAACATAAAAAACCAACCATAGTAGCCTAGACATGTCAGAATACTTTAAATGCTACCAAGAGAATATTTTGTTCATTATTTTAAGGGAAATTAAATGCGTGGGCTGAGTTTCCTCTCCCTGGGTCCAGCAGTTCATCTCTAAAGGCGATCTCTATTGAAACACAAATTTTCTCTGAAAACTGAGGATTTTTTAATCTGGTGATCATAAAACTTGTATTTTTCATTACTATTATAACCATGGTAAAAATTAATATATAAAATTTAAAACTCCAGCTGTAATGAAATTTAACTATAAATTTTAATGATTAAAAGACAGCCTTTCAACTTTATGGTTCCTTTCTTCTTCAAATCCATTTAAGATATACTGAGTGCCCAAAAGCCATGCTAGCAGCGGTATTACTTTAAGTAAGCCTCACCTACTCTTTTCCCTGAAATCAAAACTGTTTCCCATGAAAAACAAACTTTAAAAAGCAGACCTTCCCAAACCGTCTTCCAAACTGATGATGGCTGCTTGCAGCTGATCCTGACTGACTGCTTCAAGAGACAGGCCCGGACGGGAGGACTCGGGGACGAGTGGTGGCAACAGAGCTCTGCTGGAGTGGCCTAACAAGCAGACAGTTGCCACAGTTTGAAATTCTGCTGAATAGCTGGCTGCTGCCCAGGATCATTCTCTGGCCAACATTGTCAGATCCAGTTAATTGTTAAATTGGGGATCCCTGGAAGGATTTATCATTCAAAGGAAGGTGATGGCCTATTCGCACCATTGCAAAGCATGACAAGAACTTGTTCCTGGAGAGGTTAGTGTCTAAGATGCAGAACGTGTAGATGGATATGCAAAGAGAAGGCAGGTAATATGCGTGAAACCAACAGTTATCAGGAAAGAAAAATTAGTAGGGAGATAAATGAGATGAAATTAGTCTTCCAACCCTGAACAATATTAAGACAGATGTAATGGACCACAGCATATCCCTAGGGTTGCAGCATTCATGATCTAATCAAGAAAGTGAACAGCGAGAATGCAATAGGCAAACGGCACTTGAGTATCATCAATACAAGTTTTCAGGGCCGGTTATTTTTATTTTCCTATGTTTGTCATGCACTTATCTAGTTAAGCTTCAGGGAAAGTAACTCACTTACCAATTACTGTTAAAATAAATAAAAGTGTGGCGACAGCTGATGTTCCATAAAACATGGTGCTGATGTTACGAGCCAGCAGTTGTGTGTTATTCTGTGTGCTGGGCACTAAAACTGGTGGCAGCAAAAAGCCAACTGCAGTTCCAAGCTGTAAAATAAACAGTTCTGTTAATTCTTCCTATTATAAGAGAAAAAAGTAATTAATACAACATTTAAAAAAAAACCTACTATGTATAAGGTGCTTTCGTAAGCTCTAAAGAACCATGTTCTAATGTGTTTTTACCATTCTACTATTGAAGGAAAATCGCTGACAAATGTCTTCCCTAGTCAATAAACATTTACTAAGCTCCAATCACACTCAAATGATGCGGCTATAAAGTTGTGTAAGATACACTCCTTACCTTTTGGCAACCTAAATCAGAAAAGAGAATAAAAATACACGTGCACGCACACACAAAATGCTGAGAAAAGACAACCTACAGAATGGGAAAAATATCTGTAAAGCATATATTTGATAAGGCTCTACTATGCAGAACATATAGAGAACTCTTACAACCCAACAACAAAAAAGACAAACATACCAATTCAAAAATGGGCAAAGGACCTGAACAGACTTTTCTCCAAAGAAGATATACAAGTGCCCAACAAGCACATGAAAAAATGCTCAATATTATTAGTTATTGGGGAAACACAAATCAAACTATACCCACTAGAATGGCTATAATTAAAAAAAAAACACCAGAAAATAACAAACGTTATGATGTGAAGAAACTGGAACTCTTGTACAATGTTAGTAAGACTGTAAACAGCGTAGTTACCAAGGAAAACAATTTGGCTGTTCCTTAAAAAGTTAAACATAGAATTACTATATAACCTAGTAATTCCTCTCTTAGGTATATACCCCCCAAACTGAAAACAGGTGTTGAATATTGCACATGAATATCCAAAGCAGCCCTATTTGCAATAGCCAAAAGGTGGAAACAACCAAACTGTCCATCAGTGAACGAATAAACAAAATGTGGTATATCATTCAATGAAATATTATTTAGAGAATGAAATACCAACAGACGCTGTGGCATGGATGAACTTTGGAAACATGCTAAAAGAAGCCAGACACAAAAGGTCACATACTGCATGCTTTTATTTATATGAAATACCAGACTAGGAAAATCCATAGGGAAAAAGCAGATTAGTCGTTGCCAGGGGCTAGAGAGAGGGGGGAAATGAGGAGTGACTGCTTAGTGGAACTGGGTCTTCTTTGAGGGCAGATGAAAATGTTTGGGAACTAGAGGCGATGGTTGTACAACATTGTGAATGGACTAAATGCCACAGACATATACACTTAAAGTGATTAATTTTATGTGAATTTCACCTCAGTAAAATAAAGTTGGGCTGACTATATAAGCTGGAATCAAGATTGCCGGGAGAAATATCAACAACCTCAGATATGCAGATGACACCACCCTTATGGCAGAAAGTGAAGAAGAACTAAAAAGCCTCTTGATGAAAGTGAAAGAGGAGAGTGAAAAAGTTGGCTTAAAGCTCAACATTCAGAAAATGAAGATCATGGCATCTGGTCCCATCACTTCATGGGAAATAGATGGGGAAACAGTGGAAACAGTGTCAAGACTTTATTTTGGGGGCTCCAAAATCACTGCAGATGGTGACTGCAGCCATGAAATTAAAAGACGCTTACTCCTTGGAAGAAAAGTTATGACCAACCTAGATAGCATATTCAAAAGCAGAGACATTACTTTGCCAACAAAGGTCCATCTAGTCAAGGCTATGGTTTTTCCTGTGGTCATGTATGGATGTGAGAGTTGGACTGTGAAGAAGGCTGAGCGCCGAAGAATTGATGCTTTTGAACTGTGGTGTTGGAGAAGACTCTTGAGAGTCCTTTGGACTGCAAGAAGATCCAACCAGTCTATTCTGAAGGAGATCAGCCCTGGGATTTCTTTGGAAGGAATGATGCTAAAGCTGAAGCTCCAGTACTTTGGCCACCTCATGCGAAGAGTTGACTCATTGGAAAAGACTCTGATGCTGGGAGGGATTGGGGGCAGGAGGAGAAGGGGACGACAGAGGATGAGATGGCTGGATGGCATCACTGACTCAATGGACATGATTCTGAGTGAACTCCGGGAGATGGTGATGGACAGGGAGGCCTGGTGTGCTGCGATTCATGGGGTCGCAAAGAGTCGGACACAACTGAGCGACTGAACTGAACTGAACTGATGATAATCATAACAAGAGAAATAAAACCGAGATATTAAAGGAGCTTCAACAGAGGGAGAGATCTGATTCTTTGGATGTGATAAGGAAGGGCCCAAGATAGGTTTCAAAAAGGAGCCTGAGGCAGAGATAGTAACATTTACCAAATATTTCACTTTCTCCCTATAAGAAGCTGGATAGAGACAATTTAGTGGGTAATTAAGAGTGTCCTAAGTACAGTATTGTGATGAGGAGAGGCTGTCAAGGCTGAGGATTGTGTAATTGATCATCCAAGCAAGAATACTAGTTGGAGTGAAGGGGACTCCACGAGCAGTTGCGCTGGACAACAGGTGTACATCTGAACGATTCTAGGCCGGTTGGAACATATGGTCACCTTAGTTAAGAGAGTACTTTGGAGGAACATCTTATATAGACTTGGGGTTCCAGAAAAATTTCTGAAGGGGCAAAGATCCAGATAAGAAGTTAGAGCTTGCCAATTGAACAAGAAATGTTCCCAGTCAAGGACATCATGTACACAGGAAACAGAGAGCATGGCCTTGTGAGAAACTGATCGAACCCAGGTCTCCTGCACTGCAAGCACATTCTTTGCTGTCTCAGCCACCAGGGAAGCCTGAGAAACTGTACGCAGTGCACAGCTTCCCTCAGAGCAAAGGAAGCGGGTGGATGTGAGAAACAGGGGCTGCAGACAGGTGATGCTGAGCAACTGGCAGAAGGCAGAACAGGAAGTCTCACTTAGTCCTTAAGAGAGTTTGACTTTCTTCCCCTAAGGGCAATGCAAGACAATGAAGGCGGGGTGGGGCGGGGGGGGGGGGGCGAGTGCCCAGGACAGATTTGCACATTAGAAAGACCACACTGGATGCATGTGGAGAATTAGAGGGAAGAAAGCAAGAGCACAGATAGGAAAATCCGTTAGCAAAGCTCTAGGCGAGAGCTGCAGATGGCCAAGGCTAAGCTAAGGCCATAGAAATGGAAAGCAATGAGCTAGAAGACAAGGCAAATTTTGATTGGTGGGGTCATGTGGGAGAGTCAAGTGGAAATATCTGGCTGACCAGTATCTATATGAGTCTGAAGCTCATTAATTTATTGAATAAATTCTTATGGGGAAACTACAATGTGCCAGGCACTATAGTAAATGCTGTACATTCAGACTATGTGCCTACTTAATGAAACTGAGCTTCTAATGGTGGGGACAGGAGATGAGCAATAATTAACAATTACTATGGCCCAGATGGTAAAGAATCTGCCTGCAGTGCGGGAGATCTGGGTTTGATCCCTAGGTCAGGAAGATACTATGGAGAAGGAAATGGCAACTCACTTCAGTATTCTCACCTGGAGAATTCCACGGACAGAGGAGCCTGGCAGGCTACAGTCCATAGAGTCACAAAGAGTTGGACGTGACCGAGCGACTAACACTTTCATAAACATATCAGACACTGATAAGCACTACACAGGATTAAAGAACAATGGTTTAATAATAGATTGACTGGGCAACTTTAAATGGGATCCTCAAGAAATGCCACTGAATGATATTTTAAATGAATTTAAACTGAGAGCAGAGTGATAATAAGGTTGTAACAATGTGATCCTATGAGGAAGAACCGTCCAGGCAGAAAGAATGTTTTTGCAAAGGCCCTTATGCAAAATGCAAGCTTAGTGTTGTTTAAGCAACCAAAAACATATTAGTAAAGTACTGTCAGAGTAAAGAATTTAGATTTTAATTACTATGGAAAATCACTGGAGAATTCAAAGCACAGTTATGACATGATCTGATCTATGTTTTACAAAGTCCCTGGTGGTTCAGTGGTTGATTCCAAGCTTCCAACACAGAGGGTGCAGGTTCCATCCCTGGTCGGGGAACTAGATCCCAAATGTCAGGGCTAAGACTAGCCAAATAAATAAATAAATAAGGTTCTCTTGGGAATTCCCTGATGGCCCAGTGTTATGTCTCCATGCTTTCACTGCTGGGGCAATCTCTGGTTGGGGAACTATGATCCCATGAGCTGTGCAATTTGGCTGAAACATTAAAAATTAAAAAAAAATTTTTTTCTTAAAACAGGTTTCTCTCAGGTTAGAGACTTGGTACTGTAGATGGATAGAAAAAAAACAGGATTCAGGAATCAGACAGACCTGAGTGTGAATGCTGCCACTAATGAGGTACGTGGCTTCTGGAAAATAATTTTATCCCTTCAAGTCTCTGCTTCTGTATACATAAAAGGAGAAGACTAATAGTTCCTAACTTATTAAATTAAATTAAATGATACAGTGTGTGTAATGTACTTAGCATGGTACCAGGCTTTGTGAATGTTCAATAATGTTGAATATTATTATGAATGATCACTCTATAAAACAGGCTTAAGACGCATAGCTGGGGGTCGTGAGCAAGTGCACCGCTACCAGAGACAAGAAAGGATAACACTTAGGGAGAATGTAGGAGGAAGGCCCAGAGCGATGCTAAGTGTCAGAGGGAAATCTATCTATAAGAAAACATTTCTATTTACTATTCATGAAATAGATAATCCATAGGTAAGGAGTTGATATTTCTATCATGCTCAATGAAGTATTAATCTTGAACATGATTTTGTAAATGAAAAATATTTTAAAGAACAGTTCCTATCCAAACATGCAGAAGCAACCAACTAAAATATGTCACAAATTATTTTGAATAGACAACTATATTTCAAACTATCCCTTCTTCTCTACTTTTAAAGGAAATAAATAAAAGCAGTAGGCCCACATGTAGAGTTTCTCTTTACACGGATTTTAAATAGATTTTACTCTGATCTTGAAGCAAGTGTCAGATCAGAAGAGAGTAACATTCTTTGGCTGCATAGCTGCTACTGCTGCTTAGTCACTTCAGTCGTGCCCGACTCCGTGCAACCCTACAGACTGTAGCCTGCCAGGCTCCTCTGTCCATGGGATTCTCCAGGCAAGAGTACTGAAGTGGGTTACAGAGCTACATGAAGTGATATATGAATAGACAGAAGTGACGTTTTTGTTATACTTTTTTAACTTGATTCTTCTCAAGCTGAACACTCAATATAATTTACATAAACTATCACAGAACTCCATATGCAAAATTTAAATTATATTAAAAGGACCATTTTGCAAATAACACACACACACATGTGCGCGCGCACACACACACACACACACACATATATTTTACCTAATAATGGAACTGGAATGCTAATGGAATTTGAAACTATGGTGTTGGTAAAGTCTAGGAAACACCTTAATGGAGACTGGGCAAAATAAGCCACCTTTTTACAATGGATTCCATGATCTGCGATTTGTCTTGCATTTTCTCACCATTAAAAGTTGGTAACTGGACACAGTAATGCTGTGAGGTCCTTATCACTAGAACATTTGGCAATCGTTTATAAACGTCTGCTATGTACCAGGCACTCCACTGACTGCTAATACATAAAATTAAACAGAAGTTGTTCACATTGACCACTCAAACTAAAAACAAACTTCTTTGAATCCAATACCTTCCTTTTGCAAAGAATACACTGGTGACAAAAATAATACCTACCTTAGTCTCATTCACAGCTACACTCACAAGTGTTATGCATTTATGGGCATATACCATTAATTACTTTATAGGTAATTCTCAGAGATGACAAGGTAGTCATTTAAAACTGGGTTTGAAAGTTCTGTTTCCACAAATAAACCAAAACTCCTCTTTCATCCAAGACTGCTTCCTATTTTGTGACTACTCATCTCTCCTTCCTTTATAGGATGCCTCCCAAGGGTTCATCCATATTCCTAGACCCCGCAGCCTAAACCGTTTTATCTGGTCCTTCAGGATTCAATTTTCACCTATCACCCAGTCCTTACCTGATTCCCTAGCACAGCGGTGGCGCAAGCTGTGGACACCTCCTTGGGCCCAAACCACACTGAAGCGATGTGAGAGGGCAAGCCGAGGATGAACACTTGGGCCACGGAGCACAGACACTGGCCCAGCATGGTGACCCAGAAGAGATGCTGCTGCACGCTGCCGCACTTGATCCAGGCGCCCAGGCAGTTGAGGCCGGAGCCCAGCAGGGCGGTGAGCCGCAGGCCTCTGGTATCCAGCAGCCAGGTGGCCGGGAAGATGAGGGGCACGTAGGCCAGCATGTACACCATGGACAGCCAGTCTATGTGCACCGAGGAGACGTTGTAGAAGCCCTCGAAGACGTTGCTGATGATGCTGTACTGGATCCACTGGAAGGCGTTCACCAGAGAGTAGGCGCTGAAAGTCAGCAGCACCACAAAGCGCCTCGGCGAGAGCGCGATCCGGGGCACCAGCGTGCCCTCGCCCCCCGGGGTCTCCTCACCCGGGTCCTTGGGCAGCAGCCGGGCCTGGGTCTCCTCCTCCGGGGCCAGCGGAGTCTTCGGCCCGTCCGGGGTTCCCGAGGCGGTGGCCTTGGGGCTGTCCCGAGAAACCCCGTTCAAGGCCAGACACCCGGCCGTGGGCCCGTTCTGCGTCTCCGCGCTCACCTTTCCGGCCGGCGCCTCCCCCGGCACCGGCAGGTATCCGTTCGCGGGCGGGTGTCCGTTCGCCACCGCGGTCCCCTCCTCATCGTCCGGCCGCGCCATGTCCCCGGGCTACCCGGAGCCGCCGGGCACCCCAGCTCTCCTCCCAGCCCTACACCCCTCCCCCAGCTTGCGCCCCAAGGCCCTCCCGGCGCCACCCCCCCCAAAACCCCTACCCCTCGGCCCGGCGCTCCTGCGACGGTCTCCCCAGCCGGGGGAGCCTGGGTGTGAACCGAGAACCGCAAAGCCGTGCCGCCTCAGTCAGCAGGCGAGGTCCTGGTCCCCACGCGCGGCCCTGGCAGGCGTCCCCCGGGTACCAGGCCGGGTAGGTGAACGCAGCGTCACCGCACGGTGGCCCGCGAGCCAATCAGCGGGCGCCCTCGCCTGCGGGAGCCAATCAGGGCGCGCCCGGAGGGGCGGGGCGAGGCACGTTTTGCCGGGTGGCGGAGGAGGAAGGCCACGGTGGAGGTCGCGCGGCTGGGTGATCGCCCCTTGGAAGGATGCCGTGGGCAGAAGTCCTCAGACTCGGGGATGGGCGGACAGGCGGGCGAGAGGCGACCCTTGGATCGAGTAGCTTGGGAGGAGAGCGAGGGGATAGGAGAAACAGAGCAGAGACGAAGAAGCGGTCATCAGTGTTTCCGCTTACAGGGGCTCCCCTAGAGCCAAGTCTGATACTGGCAGAGGACGAACTTGGCCTTCTGGCCCAGTGCAGCTGTCTGTCGATATCAGACCCTGCTTGTAGAGCAGACTGGACCAGGTTTCATGAATTCGTGCTATCTCGACATTGGAAAAACGCAAGAAAGCATTCTGTTCCAAGTAAAGAGATTTCTTCAGAAATCTGCCCTTGTGAAATAGGAGTTTCCTGGGGATGTGTTGTGTCTGAGCAGGCCCAGTTGCTTAACCGTCTCCCGTGCACCCACGCTTGAAGTTAGTAGTCAACTGAACTCATTCTTTGGCTTCCAGGCACCAGACTTACTTTGAAAGGAATGTGCCTCACACCGTCATGGACTCTGGGGAATAAAAAAGTAAAAGGCAGACATATTCCCTGCTCTCAAGAGCGCACGTGGCCTTGTAAGTCTTTTTGGACAACAGAAAATCTCAGCCCTGCTACTTCTTGGGAAACTAAATTTGAAGAAAAAGAGAAAAGACTCCAAGTGGCTTCCCTGGTAAAGAATCTCCCTGGGATGAGGGAGACCTGGGGTTGACCTTGGGTCAGGAAGAGCCCCTGAGGAAGGGAATGGCTTATCAACTCCAGTATTCTTGCCCAGAAAATTCCCTGGACAGAGGAGCTTGGCGGGCTACAATCCATGGGATCAGAAAGAGTCGAGGTGGACTGAATGACTTTCACTTTCACATTGTTTATTTATGTATTTTAATTGGAGTAGGATTGCTTTACAGTGTGTTTGTTTCTGCTGTACAACAATGTGAATCACCTCTTTGTTGTTGTTCATTCACTCAGCTGTGTCTGGCCCTTTTCAACCCCATGGACGAATATATATAGCAGCAATATATATGTATATATATATAGCAGCTATATATATGTGTATATCCCCTCTGTTTTGAGCCTACCCGGCAGCTCCCCATCTCATCCCTCTAGGTCATCACAGAGCGCCAAGCTGAGCTCCCTGTTCCATACAGCAGCAGCTTCCCCCTGGCTATCTATGGACCATTTTTCTAGACACGTATTCATTACTAAAGTGAAATTGAAACTAGGGGTATTTCACAATGGACTTAATATTAAACAGTGTTGCTACCTAGAATGCTAAAACCCGATACACTTTATTGAACCTAAAGGAGATCAGTCTTGGGTGTTCGTTGGAAGGTCTGATGCTGAAGCCGAAACTCCAATACTTTGGCCACCTCATGCAAAGAGTTGACTCATTGGAAAAGACCCTGATGCTGGGAGGGATTGCGCGCAGGAGGAGAAGGGGACGACAGAGGATGAGATGGCTGGATGGCGTCACCGACTCAATGGACGTGAGTTTGAGTGAACTCTGGGAGTTGGTGATGGACAGGGAGGCCTGGTGTGCTGCGATTCATGGGGTCATAAAGAGTCGGACATGGCTGAGCGACTGAACTGAACTGAATATCATTATTTTGGTAGCGTATAAACCTATTGTCAGATACTTCTCAGTGAAAGTGAAAACTACATAATCCTAAACCTTAAGGAATTTTAATGTCTTCCTTAGTCATCCTATGTAAATTGCATATATCACCCTAACCACTTCCCCTGCTTTATTTTTCTCCTTAATGCTTAGCACACTCTAAAATGTCCTATATTTTACTTTTCTTTTCTTTTTTTTGGTTATTTCCTCCTTCCCCACTAAAATGTAAGTTCCTTGAAGGCAGGGCTGAAAGTTTTGTTGCATTGCTGCTGTTGCTGTATACTGAGAACTTGAAACAGTACCTAGCAGTAGGTTTTCAATAAATATTTACTGAATGATTGCAACTAACAAGCTTTGTATATTTTAAATAATTGCTTACTTTGTAAGTGAATCTATTTCTTTTTTTAAAAAAACTTGCAAATTTCTTCTACAAACATGATTTTCTAAACATTGATTTAGTTATAATTTTAGATAACCTAGTAATGTCCCCGAGTGAACAAACAAATAACTAAATCCAAAGGACTTCATTCTGTTAAGAAGTCTGTATGGATTTCTGAGATATGAACTAACTGCATTGCATGATATTCAGCACAACTTACTATTCATTATTCTGAGGCTTTTAAAATACCTTCATGTACTAGGAAACCTTCTACATAGTTCACCAAAAAAACAAAAAACCAACTGTTCAGAAAGTGAATCTGTGCATAGAATTTAAGTTTAGATCCCCTTTTTTTTTAAAGTATAATGACCTACAACATGTTAATTCCAGGTGCACAATATAGTGTTTCCGTATTTCTATACATTTCAAAATGATCACCAGCAATGGGTAGAATTTTAAATGGACCTTTCTTTACTTCCCCCAGTAGTACCTCCAATCCACATGTTTACAGTAAACATTCAGGCATCCCCTTCCTGAAACCAAAAAGTAGCAAAGTACATTAGGGCCCCATTTCCCCATTATCCAGTGAAGGCCCCATTTCCCCATTATTCAGTGAAGGTTGGAGATTGTCTTCTGCCAGATTGGAAAGATAACTTCTCCTTTCCTTGGTAGCTCAGACGGTAAAGCTTCTGTCTACAAAGCGGGAGACCAGGGTTCGAGCCCTGGGTTGGGAAGATCCCCGGGAGAAGGAAATGGCAATCCACTCCAGTACTATTGCCTGGGAAATCCCATGGACAGAGGAGCCTGGTAGGCTATAGTCTATGGGCTCGCAAAGAGTTGGACACGACTGAGCGACTTCACTTTCACTTTTCAGCACAGAGGACTTCCGTGGGAGACCTGGGTTCGATCCCTGGGTCGGGAAGTTCCCTGGAGAAGGAAATGGCAACCCACTCCAGTACTCTTGCCTAGAAAATCCCACGGACAGAGGAGCCTGGTGTCTGTGGGGTCACAAAGAGTTGGACATGACTGAGCGACTTCACTTTCTTTCTTTCTTTCAGCACAGAAGAGCTTCCTGAATGCCCTGCAGGGAGGCCCTTCTCTCTGATTGTTGAGGCTCCATCTGTTTAAAAATAACTTGTCTTTTCTGTGGTCCTTAGCGAGAAGAAATGGGATTGGGAGTCCTCTGAGTGTCCTGGACACCAGTTAGCATGGTATCTAATTTCCTTCCATGGTGGAATTCCCTGGCAATCCAGTGGTTAAGACACCACGGTTCCACTGCAGGGAGCACAGGCTTGATCCCTGGCTGGGGAACTAAGATTCTACATGCCGTGCAACCTGGCCAACAAAATAGAAAATTGCCCTCCACATTATCACCAGCTCAAGCCTGTCTTATTCTTGCCCACTTTATCTTTTGCCTTCCCTGCACTTAACGAAGTTCTGTTTCTGACCCTGTAATTATCATGGAGCATAGCAGCAAGAGGATTTAGAATAGTAGAGAAGAGTATCCGACCTCGAGCCTGGCTACCTGGAGTTGAATTCCAACTTTAGTACTCACTTGGAGAAGCCAATGGCACCCCACTCCAGTACTCTTGCCTGGAAAATCCCATGAACAGAGGAGCCTGGTAGGCTGCAGTCCATGGAGTCGCAAAGAGTTGGACACGACTGAGCGGCTTTACTTTCACTTTTCACTTTCACTTTTCACTTTCATGCACTGGAGAAGGAAATGGCAACCCACTCCAGTGTTCTTGCCTGGAAATCCCAGGGACAGGGGAGCCTGGTGGGCTGCCGTCTTTGGGGTCGCACAGAGTCGGACATGACTGAAGCGACTTAGCAGTAGACTTAGCAGTAACTGTGTGATCTTGGACAAGTTACTGAGCTGATCTGTAATAGCACATGCCTTATTAGACCGTTAACATGAGGATTAAGTGAGTAAAGAACACCTGGCACATGATTCAGGTATTCTTAGTTATTGAGACAGTCTAGTATAGGTTTCCCAGGTGGTGCTAGGGGTAAAGAACCTGCCTGCCAATGCAGGAGATGTGAGAGACGTGGGTTCGATCCCTGGGTCAGGAGGATCCCCTGGAGGAAGGCATGGCAACCTACTCTGATATTCTTGCTTGGAGAACCCCATGGACAGAGGAGCCTGGCGGGCTACAGTCCATAGGGTTGCAAAGAATTGGACATGACTGAAGCAACTTCACATGGGCACACACTCCAGAGCCAAATGAGCTAGACTCAAACCCTAGCTGTTTGACTTACTAGTTGCATGACTGGATTAGTTACTCTGTGCCTCAGTTTCCACAGGGAAAGGGGGGGACGATATTCTTCATAAGATTGTTGTGAGAAATAAATGCCTAATAAATATAAAGAACTTCAGTGTGTCTTGACCCCTGATATATAGTAATACTCAGTAAAATGTTGTCCAGAGCCATTATTATCAACTCGTATCTCCTCAAAGTCATATCTCATGTTCATGTATTCTTAGTTTTCATCCCATCTTGTTTTTTTTCTTTAAGGTGGACCATTTTTAAAGTCTTTATTGAATTAGTTACAGTATTACTTCTGTTTTATGTTTTGTTTTTTGGTGGTGAGGCATGTTGGATCTTAGCACCCCAATCAGGGGTCAAACCCATACCGCTTGTATTAGAAGGTGAAGTCTTTTTAAAAAATTATTATTGTTTTTATACTTGGAGGATAATTGCTTTACAATGTTATATTGGTTTCTGCCACACAACAACGTGAATCAGCCATAAGTATACATACGTGCCCTCCCTGTTGAACCTCCCACCCTCCACCATGCCATCTTACCCCTCTAGGTTGTTACAGAGAAGTGTTTTGAGCTCCTTATGTTACACAGCAACCTCCCACTAGCTAGCTGTTCTTTGTATGGTAATACATATGTTTCAATGCTCCTCTTGCAATTCATCCCACTCTCACCTTCCCCTGCTGTGTCTACAAGTCCGTTCTCTGTGTCTGCCCTGCAAATATTCATCAGTATCATTGGTACTGGTTCATCAATACCATTTTTCTAGATTCCGTATATATGCGTTAATATACAATATTTGTTTTCTCTTTCTGACTTACTTCACTCTGTATAACAGGATCTTTAGACCGAATTTATGGTGGTAGACCTCCTCCCTGGAAGATGATCTGAGGATGTCCGTAAAGGGTAGCACGCAGTGGCATATACTAATTACACTTACCATAAGAGGGAGCCAGCAGTTGCCACATCTAGACAAGAGTTGACCTGTCTAGACAACATGTGACATGTCTAGACAAGAGCAAGAGGCAATGGGTGTTGGACTAGGTATGTCGTGGATAGAATGCCCAAACTCCAAGGAAAAGTGAGCTACGTGAGATTTAAGATTTCTTCTGACTTTAAATTTCTTTGATTTATGAAAAGTAAGGTATTTCCTATGAAAGGATTTGACAAAATTCATATGCTCTTTCAACAAAGTTCCAGAAAGTAATGAATGAAGTACGGAAAGGAGAAAACTCAGTAGTGTCTCTCTGTATTATCATTCTAATGTCTTAACCCCTGCCCCCTATCTTGAGGCTTCATTGGTAGGTACTTATTAACCTATTTAGTATGACTCATACTTTATACAATATCACATGTTTGGATATATAACATAACACGAAACTTTATCTCTGCAAGAGAAGACAGTACTGAGACCATCACTTCGTTGGGAGTCAAGAGGAGACTGAGCCACTTTATGGGTGTGGAATGGCAAGTCTGAGACAGATCTGAATAAGTAATAGTTCAGCCATGTGAGATCTGAATGATACTCAGGAGCCAAGGTCCAAGATACTATTAAGAGTGATGTGGCTGTTCCTGAGCAAAGGTTTCCTGAAGACTAAGAGAGTATGTTACAAACCAGAACAAAGTCACTAGATGTCAAATCCACATGTCACGGAGCGGGGGTAGATTTTAGCAGCATTGTTTTCAGTTGGCACCAGTATTACCATGTCTGTTTCCCTGAGCAGCCAAGGCAATGCTGTTCTACTCTGTGGAAAGGTCAAGTTGGGAATAGAGAAGTGGAGAAAGCTGGAAATTAGAATCCTCCCAGATGTACTTTTCCCCATTGAAATGTATCCCTTCCCCCCTGCCCCCCACCTCCCCCCGCCACTGAAGTGATTTATCTGTATGTATACACTACATTCCTAGAAAAAGAATCCTAGAATTTCCCTTCTATGTGTTTTCATCTTTCTTCTTCTTCATCCACGATGCTAGTTGAATCCATCAGTACCGTAGGTCCCCTACATACGAAACATCAAGCTGTGAACTTTCAAAGAGGCAAGCGGATGTTCCATCAGCATCAGGCATGAATGAAATTGCAGCTTGCCCTCCACCTCCTATTGCTGATAATCCCTCAATTTTACCATCTCCCATCTCCACTCCCTCCTCCAATCAGTAACTCTTCTTGCTCAGTGCCAGCCCCTGAATACTAACTGTACTACTGTATTTTTCAAGGTACGGTACCATAAGATTAAAAATGTTTTCTTCATTTTTTGTGTTTGTTTTTATGCACTATTGGTATGAAAAGAATTATAAATCTGTTACAGTACTATATAGCTGACTGTGTTAACTGGGTACTTAGGCTGATTTGTTTGACTTATAAACAAATTAGACTTATGAACGTGCTCTCAAAATGGAACTTGTTTGTATGTAGGGGACTTAGTGTACAATGAAACCAAACAGACAGGATAGAGCAGATTATTCTGCCATACTTCTAGATCTTTGAGTTGCACACCAAATCTCGGACTGATCACTCCACATTTGTTTAACCACCCATAAGGTTCACAATTTTCCCAGCTCTGTGATCATCAATGACTTCAAATTGACCAATGTAACCATACTTCAGCATCAGTTAGAAACCAGGCAATGACTTTGAAGCAATGCCTAAGAATTTGGCGTTTGGGTCTCTTTGTGACATTGTTGATGCTCTTGAGAGCATCAGCCAAGTAATTCATGCATACCATTGTAGTGGCATGGAAGGATGGTGGGAATTATGTGTACTTTTTTGTGTAGGTGTGCTAGGAATTCAGTGCTGCAGTGGGAAGAACATCCTGCCCTAAAACCTCCCACAGATTTGCTAAATTTGGTCCTGCATTTCCTATCTTGCTTAAAACTTGCCCATTGAGTGATTTAAATATAATCAATGTCAAATCACAGTAAATTGTCCATGTTACATCTTGTTCCTGTTTCCTTTACCTGAATGGATTTATCAGATTTCTGGTTGGCATGTTGGTTTTAAAGATGGTGAGATTCAGAAAAACAAATTTAAAGGTCTCCATTCACACATTCATCTCTGACTGACTGCTCCTTTACTCCAGCTGTGTTCATTTGAATTTATTTTGTTTGTTTTTTAATGGTAAGGGAGGATTTTGTGCTCAGGAAAACAAAACGTGGTTACTTGTGTTTAAATCAATACATAATTTGTTAAAGTTGCTAATATCAGATTTCTACTTCAGCTTCAGTGACATATGTAGATAGCTTGAAACTGACCATAATGGGAGTATCCACACAATGAAAGTGGCAAATGCTACATCTACCCATGCACCAACGCTAAAAGTCTAACAAGACAGATCATTCAAAGCATTTTAAATACTACTTACAAACTTAGTAAGTCCGAAACTTTTGGTTAAAACAAATTTCCTTAAACAGTAAAATACTGCTTACAAAGAAACTTTTTTATAGCTGTGGGATCATAAAATACATATCAGTCTCTTTCACCACCCTGCCCCACACACTGTTCTTGACACAGATCTCCTAAAATTCTTATGATTTCCTAAGTGGTAAGAGCACTAGGAGCATTTTTGTTTTAATATTCAGTCCTTGACCCTGGTTCCTAACACAGAGTTGATAAATCCCTTGGAATTTCCTGGGTAACAGCAGTGTCGCTAGTTGCTTCTAATGAGGCAACCCTTGGTGGGCCCCTCACAGGGCTGATCACCAGAAAGACCAAGCCATGATTAGAAGCATGGACTTTTCAGCCTCACCTCCTATTCTCCAGATAGGAGAGAGGGGCTAGAAACGAAATGAATGATCAATCATGCCTATATGAGAAAGCCTCTATCAGTTCAGTTCAGTTCAGTCATTCAGTCATCTTCGACTCTTTGTGACTCCATGAACTGCAGCACACCAGGCCTCCCTGTCCATCACCAACTCCCGAGTCCACCCAAACCCATGTCCATTGAGTCAGTGATGCCATCAAATCATCTTATCCTCTGTCGTCTCCTTCTCCTCCTGCCCTCAATTTTTCCCAGCATCAGGGTCAGCTCTTCACATCAGGTGGCCAAAGTATTAGAGCTTCAGCTTCAACATCAGTCCTTCCAATGAACACTCAGGACTGATCTCCTTTAGAACGAACTGGTTGGATTTCCTTGCAGTCCAAGGGACTCTCAAGAGTCTTCTCTAACTCCACAGTTCAAAAGCATCAATTCTTTGGTGCTCAGCCTTCTTTATAGTCCAACTCTCACATCCATACACGACCACTGGAAAAAACCACAGCCTTGACTAGACGGACCTTTGTTGGCAAAGTAACGTCTCTGCTTTTGAATATGCTGTCTAGGTTGATCATAACTTTCCTTCCAAGGAGTAAGCATCTTTTAATTTCATGGCTGCAGTCACCATCTGCAGTGATTTTGGAGCCCCCATACAAAATCCCAAAAGTACTGGATTAGGAGAGTTTCTTTAACACCAGGCAAACACCTGAAGCTGTGGAGGAGTAGTGCTCCTGAGAAAGCATGGAAAATCCACATCCTTCCCCACATACCCTGCCCTGTGCACCTATTCCATCTTGATGTTCATCTGTATCCTTTATCTTATTCTTTTGTAGTAAACCAGTAAATAGTAAGTAGACTGTGTGTCTGAGTACTGCGAGCTGCTCCAGCAAGTTAATCAAAACCAAGGAGGGGGTCATGTGAACCTCGATTTTAAAATTTAATCTGTATTACATGATAAATCATGTCCTCTCCCCCTTCTGAAATGTAACTAAAACAGTTAATTTTACATAGTTGGCCACATGCCTAGTACTGTATCCTATAACCTTAGAGTGGGAATGACCTTAGTAAGGTTTTGTAAAATGTATATCAACTGAAAAAATACTGCAACCTGACAGTTATGTTTTATTTGGTGGAAATTTTTAGAGGTAGCATCTTAAGTGATCCTGAGAGAGTGACTCTGAGAGTGGGGGGGGGGGGGCCGGTAAGGGGGGGAGAGGGAGGAGGGAGGTGTGTGTGTGTTGGGGGTAGAACCAGGTTATATAGATGTTTTGCAACAAAGGGCAGATTTTTTTGTAAATTAAAGAAAACCAGATAACCCAGGTTAAGGAATTTAGCACATTTCTGTGTATGGGAATGCAAGAGTCTGGGCTCATTGAAACCATTCTTTTGACATGCACCTCAGCTATTTGGGGCCAGTATCTAGTGTTTTTCACATCCTGAGTTCCTCAGGGCTCCCTGTAGGGAATGGCTGCAGTCTAATGGCTGCTGCTGCTGCTAAGTCGCGTCAGTCATGTCCGACTCTGTGCGACCCCATGGATGGCAGCCCACCAGGCTCCTGGGATTCTCCAGGCAAGAACACTGGAGTGGGTTGCCATGTCCTTCTCCAATGCATGAAAGTGAAAAGTGAAAGTGAAGTCGTTCAGTCATGTCCGACTCTTTGCGACCCCATGGACTGCAGCCTACCAGGCTCCTCCGTCCATGGGATTTTCCAGGCAAGAGTACTGGAGTGGGGTGCCATTGCCTTCTCCGCTAATGGCTGCTAGATGGCAGGTATTACTCTCCTTCTTGAGTTTCTTCGAGGGTGACTAGCTCACCGTGGAGGACTGCAATTGCTGATGATTGTGACACCCTTGTTTACTGATATGGCAGGAAATATTCCATTTCTCATGTGAAAGAAAATGAATTCACTGATAGCAAGGTGTTTTAAAATGGAGCCTGGAGGCCATTAACAAGGTGAATCTTACACAGAGATGGAACTATGACCTTTTGAACTGGGCCAAACCACAAATATTCACAGGACTCTGCAAGAACACCTGAAACCTATCACAATCATGAGCTGAGCTTTCCCCTCCCTCTAGTGTTAGCCTCTGCACCCAAACCTGTTTAGCCTAGCTTCTGCCTCCAATTCCACTTAAAATTCTTTGTAATACGAACCTCCTTTCTCTGCCTTTAAAAGCTCCTGACTTTCACTTCCTAGCAGGACACTGTTTGGGTTGCTATCAGAATCTATGTGACCTTAATTGCAATTCTTTGATCCCCAATCAATTCTGTGAAGTGAGAGTCCCTCGGGTCCCTCAGTCGTGTCTGACTCTTTGTGGCCCGTGGACTATACAGTCCATGGAGTTCTCCAGGCCAGAATACTGGAGTGGGTAGCCTATCTCTTCTCCAGGAGGTCTTCCCAACCCAGGAATCGAAAAGGGGTCTCCTGCATTGCAGGCAGATTCTTTACCAACTGAGCTATCAGGGAAATCCCAATCCGTAGGGAAAGACTAAGTTAGCCAAGATGGTGGTGGTCAGGCTCTCACCCCACAGCCTCTCACTCTGGCCCCACGTTTGGTAAATAATGATTATGTAATGGCTGAGATCATTTGTAGCACTGCGCATGCGTATCACAATGAACCCGCTTGGCCACAGGGCGCTTTTGTTCTGTGTACTTATATAAGCTCCACCTGAAACGCCCGTGAGGGTGCATTATGGCTGCGTAAACCACGAGAGGAGCGAATACAACGTTCTGCGGCAATGGCTGCTCTAGCAATCAGAAGAGAATAAGGGTCTACAGCTCCTTGAGTTTTTTCCCTGCTTCCCTGCTCGTGCCTTGCCTCCCCTGGGTTCAATGAACAGTGAGATACAGCAAAACAACTTGCTTCCAAGATACAAATTCTAAACTTTCTGAAAAGATTTCTCAATTACAAAAGACATAATTCTGTCATCCTTCCTGCTCAAGTCTGTCCTCTGCATCTACCCCCATCTCCCTCCTTTTCTGCTTCCCTTGCTGAACTCCCACTTTACCCCCCAAAACTTGAGGCCCCCTTCTTCAGCTCCACCCCCAATCTCTTTCATTCAACCAATTCAAACTCAACGTTTAGGGAATTCCCGCTTCCATTGCAGGGGGCACAGGTTGCATCCCTGGGCAGAGAACTAAGATCCTGCAAGCTGTGTAGTGCAGCTGAAAAATAAATAGAAAACCCATACATTTAAATCGAAACCTAGTGATGAGGGCACCTTTTAAAATGTACGTTATATACTTTGGACTAAGAGTTGCTAGTTATAGTCAAAGAACTTCCCGGGTAACTGCAGACCCTCAACATTTTACAAAGGAATTTAACATTGTCATTCAAACCTATGAGCCTTTGTTTCCTGATCTTTTATCAGTTTTGTTGAGGGGTCAGGCCCAACACTGGATGGCTAAAGCTGGCTGGAATCCTCCTTTGAAGGATCTACAATGTATCCTGCCAGCTGATAGCCCTAAAGCCCAAGAAATAGCAAAATTTTATACAAAGCCATTTCTCAGGCCTTCCTAACACCTGTTGATTGGAATAAAATCAAAGCATCCACTGAAGGACTAACAAACCTGTGCATGATATTACAACAGACTTGAAACTGTTTCTAAGGAAAACGCTGGACTCTGTTTAGATAATAGTCTTTATGGCCCAGGTGAAGATCTCAATTCGGGCAGAGTGAGCCTGACTTAATTGAGAAATCATGGCAACTCCTGATTTGGTTAATTTGGCAAACCTATTGGACTCTGCCTGCAATGCGGGAGACTGAGATTCTATTCTTGGGTCAGGAAGATCCCCTGGAGAAGGAAATGGCTACACATTCCAGTATTCTTGCCTGGAGAATTCCATGGACCGAGGAGCCTGGCAGGCTCCATGGGGTCGCAAAGCGTTGGACACGACTAAGCAACTAACGTTTTCACTTTTTTCATTCACAATTCAAATAAACTAAAGACCACTAAAATCATTAATTTACTGGTTCAACAGCTATCAGACTCCTCCCAGAGGCTTCAACAAACTAAATCAAAAGCCTTCAAACTTTAAAAATGTCTGCCATTTGAATAAGAAGCCTGGCCATTGGAAAAAGGATTGCCTTAAACTAAAACACTTTAAACAATTGTCTCAAGTTAATCCTTTAGTTCTTCTTATGGACTGTGCTTGCTCCAAGAACAAACTGGGTAACAATTCACTTATGATTGGAAGTGAGCTCCTTCTTGTCTTCCCTGACACTGGAGACACACTTTCTGTGCTCAACCCCACCAATCTCAAACAACCCTTTCCTCTGAGAATTCAAATGGTGAGAATATCCTGAAAACCCTCCATAGTTTTACAAGTCCACTCCCTTCCCTTTCCAACTGGGCTCCCTCCAGGACAATCATTCCTTACCTCTGGTCAGTTCTGCTCCTGTCAACTTCCCAGAAAGAGACCGTTTTAGAGAAATATTGTTGCTGGCCAAAATCTTGGCTTTTTCTGCTCACTGAAGCCGAATAAAAAGTGCAGAAGCAGCGTTTAGAGGGAATAGAAAGGTGGCTTTATTTCCCAGCTGGTGGAGAGGGGAAGCACAGTAGGCTCGTGCCGCAAGGACTGTTCGTCCCCCTCTCCCGCCTCCACAAGGAGTCTGGGGGCTTATATAAGACAAGGGCTCGCAGTCAGGAGTCGGTGATGAGGAACAAAAGTGTTTGGATCTTGATTTCTTCCTCCTGCCCTTTACAAGACAGTCATAGACTGGCATAAGTAATCCTGTGAGTCTGGCAGTTCAGTAGTTCTGCGGCCTTCTTAACTACAAGGCTAAGGGTGTTGTAAGGGTAAACAGATACAAGATGTATTTAGCCTAGAATCAAAGGGAAATAGGTGCCAAGTGTAGCTCCTGCAGAGTTAGAGGGCAAAGCAAACTTAGTTACAGACATGCAGTTAGGAGCAGTTAAAGTAAAAAAAGAAACAAAAAACTAGGAGTGTTCAGGCCTGCTCACTGTTCTCTTTATCTTCTTTGTTCTCAGGAAAGGGAAAGAAAAAAGCCTCATTCCTCTTTTTTCTTCCTTTTTACTGCAACAGTATCACGCTCTCATCTCTTTTTCTCAAAACGGGAAATTATTCTCGAGATTGATTCAGCTCCCTGGACAACTCACGGCATTCCAGCTCCTCAGTTCTATTATTAGCAGTTTTTGCCATTAGGACAAGCTTGAAAGAACTGAAAGTTAAAACTCCTCAAAGAAGTCCCTGAGAAATGCTGGGCAAAATCCACAATTGACATTGCGTGGATTCATCCAGCTCCCCCAATTCAAATTCAAATTGATCCTGGTAAACTTCTTCCAAGCATTAATCAATATCCTTTAACTCCTGAGGCCTGGGCAGGAATTTCCTTAGAGGCTCAGCTGGTATAGAACCAGCCTACAATGAAGGAGATCTGGGTTCGATCCCTGGGATGGGAAGATCCCCTGGAGAAGGGAACAGCTACCCACTCCAGTATTGTGGCCTGGAGAAGTCCATGGACTGTATACTCCATAGGGTTGCCAAGAGTTGGACACGACTGAGCAACTTTCGCTTCACTTCTCTTCAAACCAATAACAAGGGAATATAAGACACAAGGCCCCACAGTCCCTGCACCAACCCTTGTTTTACATCCATTTTCCCTATGAAATCCAAGGAAGAGGATAGAGATTCATCCAAGATTCGAGGGCTATTTAGAACATTGTTATCCCTCATCATTTGACCGCCCCTAACTCTCATACCCTTTTAATGACAATACCTAGAGAGGGTAAATTTTTCACCATAGAAGACCTCTGTGGTGCCTTTTGCAGCATCCCTGTGGATTCTGAAAGTCAATTTTTATTTGCTTTCATGTGGGAAGAACAACACACCTAGCTAGATTGAAAGCCCTTTCTACTTTTCACAGATCCTAAACAGTGATTTAGTAGATCTAAAGGGTCTATCTATCTACCCTCTTACAACATGTTGATAAGCTTCTTCTCTGCTCCTTTTCTAAGGAAACAAGTAAGCAAAATGGCATCAGTCTCCTCAAGCCATTAGCAACTATAGTTCATTAGGTTTCTAAAGAGAAATTACTGGTTGTTCAAATGCCAGTTAAACACCTAGGATGCTGCTGCTGCTAGTTGCTTCAGTCGTCTCTGACTCTGTGCGACCCGATAGATGGCAGCTCACCAGACTCCCCCATCCCTGGGATCCTCTAGGCAAGAACACTGAGTGGGTTGTCATTTCCTTCTCCAATGCATGAAAGTGAAAAGTGAAAGTGAAGTCGCTCAGTCATGTCCAACTCCTAGCAACCCCATGGACTGCAGCCCACCAGGCTCCTCCGTCCTTGGGATTTTCCAGGCAAGAGTACTGGAAAATCCAGTGGGGTGCCATTGCCTTCTCCAAATACCTAGGATACCTGCTATCAGATAAGGACTCCTTTTAGACCCTAATAGGATTCAGTGTCTTAAATTTCCAGTAGCCACAGACCAAAAGACAACACCAATGATTTTGGAGTCTGGCTGGATACTATGGGAACTGGATACCTTATTTTTCCTTAATAGCCTACTCTATACATTGCTTAAAGCTGAAAGACCAGAGCCTTTAAATTGGGAAGAAAACACCTTTATGACTCTCCAGATCCTGAAAATCAAACTTCTCAAACCACCTGCTTTATTTTAAAAAATTATTTATTTTACTTTATTTTTGGTTGGTCTGGACTTTCTCCAGTTGCAGTAAGCAGGGGCTACTCTTCTTTGCGGTGCACAGGCTTCTTATTTCGGTGGCTTTTCTTGTTTCGAGGCACAGGCTCTAGGCTCAAAGGCTTCAGTGGTTGTAGCCCTTGGGCTCAGTAGTTAGGTTACTGGGCTCGCTCGCTGTGGCTCAGGGCCCTGGAGCATGCCGGCTCTAGAGAGCAGATTCAGCAGTTGTGGTGCACGGGCTTAATTGCTTTGACGCATGTGGAATCTTCCCATACCAGGGATCGAACCCATGTCCCCTGAATTGGCAGGCAGATTCTTATCCGCTGTACCACCAGGGAAGTCCTCAGAGCATCTGCTTTAGGTCTTCCTAGTTACCAGCTTCGGAGAAGGCAATAGCACCCCACTCCAGTACTCTTGCCTGGAAAATCCCAAGGACAGAGGAGCCTGGTAGGCTGCAGTCCATGGGGTTGCTAGGAGTTGGACACGACTGAGCGACTTCACTTTCACTTTTCACTTTCATGCATTGGAGAAGGAAATGGCAACCTACTCCAGTGTTCTTGCCTGGAGAATCCCAGGGACAGGGGAGCCTGGTGGGCTGCCGTCTCTGGGGTCGCACAGAGCTGGACACGACTGACGCGACTTAGCAGCAGCAGCAGCAGCAGTTACCAGCTTCTTTTCCCCCTTCTTTGTGTAGGAAAGGGAGGAGAATGCCTCAGGGATGTTTACAAAAAGGCACAAAGGTCAACACTGAGTCCTTGGTCATTGCAGTCAATAATTAGTCCCTGTAGCCAGAGGTCTTCCCCTGTGCCTGAGAGCTATTTCAAAAGCAGCTCTAGAAAATCAACTCAGGAAATGGTTATGGGCTGTCCACTCATCATCTATGTTCCCGGAGCAGAAGAAACTTTGCTCAGTTCTTATCACACTCAATGCCTTTCTGTAAGCCATATTACCTCACATGAAATGCTGTTACTAACGTCTCACAAAACCCTTTCCCAGCACAACAACCTTAACCCTACAAACCTTCTCCTTTTACCTACTGACCAAACTCCTTATGACTGTCTAACCCTGACTGATCAGTTATTAATCTTTGGAGCTGACTTAGAAGAAATACCTAGCTAACGCTGAAATTTAAATTCACTCAAGTTTAAGTTTACTGATGTTTCCTTTTTTTTGTTTTTAACTGATCTTTTGTATATGAACAATGGCAAACGAACACATTGTACGCAATCACTTCCTTCTTTGAAGTAATTGAAGAAGCTCCAGTGACTGCTGCTACTTCAGCCCAGCACACAGGGCTCTGTGCTTCAACTAGGTTTGATACAGTCACTTTGTGGTAGTTTCTAACTTTGGCACTTTGGAAACAAAGATTCCAGGAAACCAGATTAAGAATGGAAATTGGGTGAATGATTTGTTGGAATCAATCCAACTTCCATCTGTCCTGGTCATCATGAAGGTGCTTGGACATTCAAATTAAATTCAAATGAAACCAAAGTAAATAATCTGGTTGATCAGGCTGCGAGAACAGCCACCTTATGAGCCACCCAACCTGAAAGATTTTACTAAATTTTGTCTACATTCTCAAAGAGGATCTCATGGAAGTAATCAAAGAAGGCCAATTGAAAGCAGTGCACAAAGGTTTTATTGGGCTGATAATAGCTGTATTTTTAGCCTATTAACTAATCTATGGTATGGCCCTCAAAGAAGAGCTGTCTTGCCAGAGTCCATGTAAAGACTCCTGATGACAATGACTCATCAGATGACCCACTGGGCTGTGATAAATGAGATAATACTGTTGGGGAATTTTTTTGATTAATTAATTGTTTTGTTTATTTCCTGTTGTTTGCGCCGTGTCTTTGCTGCTTTCCGCGTGGACTTCCTCTAATTCTGGCAGGCAGGGGCTACTCTGTGCTGCAGTGGGAGGGCTTCTCGCTTCTGTGGCTTCTCTTGATGCAGAGCACAGGCTCTAGACACGCTGGCTCGGGAGCACAGGCTCTTTACTTGTGATTCGTGGACTTAATTGCTCTGCGGCATATGGGGTCTTCCCGGACCAAAGACTGAAATTGTGTCCCCTGCATTGGCAGGCAGATTCTTATCTACTGCATCACCAGGGAAGACCCAGGAAATATTTTTAAGGCCTCCAAGGAGGCACAATTAGCTTGTGCTGTACATCCTTTAAAAAAAAAACAAACAAACAAACAGAGAAACTATCCAAACTGTCCCTGGATGTTTTGATTTGCTCCCCAGTGGCTCAGGGTTAAAGAATTTGCCTGAAATGCAGGAGATGTAGGTTCATGGGTTTGATCCTGGGTCTGGAAGATCCTCTTGAGTAGGAAATGGCAACAACTCCAATATTCTTGCCTGGGAAATCCCATGGAGAGAGGAGCCTGGTGGTCAGTGGCGTGGCAAGAGTCGGACACTACTTAGCAACTAAACCACCACCACTACAAAGGGCTTTTAAGATATGGCTGCTGCTGCTACTAAGTCACTTTAGTCGTGTCTGACTCTGTGCGACCCTATAGACGGCAGCCCTCCAGACTCCCCTGTCCCTGGGATTCTCCAGGCAAGAACACTGGAGTGGGTTGCCATTTCCTTCTCCAATGCATGAAAGTGAAAATTCAAAGTGAAATCGCTCAGTCATGTCCGACTCTTAGCGACCCCGTGGACTGCAGCCTACCAGGCTCCTCCACCCATGGGATCTTCCAGGCAAGAGTACTGGAGTGGGGTGCCATTGCCTTCTCTGTTAAGATATGGCAAATGGATTTAATTCAGTTGTGTCCTTCCCAAGGCTATAAATTTGTGCTTGTTATGATATTTATGTTTCTTCATTAGATTGAAGAATGTAGCAATATTGTTAGAAAAGGTTAGGCACTTCTCTGGTGGTACGGTGATAAGAATCCACCTGCCAATGTAGAGAACATGGGTTCGATCCCTGGTCTGGGAAGAGTCCACTGCCTCGGAGCAACGAGCCTGGTGCGCCGTAACTCCTGAAGTCCACATGCCCAGAGCCCATGCTACACAAGAGAAGCCACCGTCACGAGAAGCCCATTCACAGCTAGAGAGTAGCCCCTGCTTTGCTTTCTGAAACTGGAGAAAGCCCAAGTGCAGCAACAAAGATGCAGGGCAACCAAAAATAAGTGAATAAGTATTTTTTTAAAAAAGAGAAAAGGTTACACCTATGTGGCGTGTGCTCTCAGAACTGCATGGTGGCCAGGGAATGCATTCTACTGGCCATATTATGAAGCAAGTCTGTGGGGTTTGGCCTACTCTGCACTTCCTTTGGGAAGCAGTCTGTCACCACTAGAAATCATCACCAGCAGACTTACGCATTTGTCTCTCTCTGCTCTCGATATATTCAACTGATTAAAGGAGACATGCTTCATTATTGCAATGGACTAATCAGAGCCTTAGATAAAAAACATACCCTCATAGTACTATCTGTCCACAGGGTGCTCCTCAGAGACGAGACAACACACATCATATTCTATAAGCAGGTGGCTTTGTCTACTGGAAATAACATCTTCGAAAAGATTATTTTTTTAATTAAAAAAAATTTTTTTTTAAAGACTCTTTACATCCTAGATGAAAAGAACCATAACGGGCACTCTTAACTAAGTCTTGTCCTACAACGCTGGAAGGTGCTAATTTTTGGATTCATGTTTCTTTTTTTTTTTTTTGGCTGCACCACATATCTTGTGGGAATCTTAGTTCACCAACCAGGTATTGAACCCCAGCCCCAGCTTTGGAGGCGTGGAGTCCTAACCACTGGGAATTCCCGTGTTTCTCATCTTAAAAAGGCTCCAGTGCCCAACTGGACTTGTGAAGTGACTGGAGAAATAAAATAAAAATTAACTAGAAAGTGAAGCAGATAATGTCTGATGCTCACAGCTTTCCCAATATTCAGAAGCAGGCTGGCATATACACTCACACTAAAATGAAAAGTTAGTCTCTCAGTCATGTCTGACTCTTTGTGATGCCATGGACTATATATAGCCCACCAGGCTCCTCTGTTCATGGAATTCTTCAGCCAAGAATACTGGAGTGGGTTGCCATTTCCTTCTCCAGGGACATACACACTACTCTAACCTCATTACGGAGCCTTTCATAAAAGCTGCTCTACTGTTCTGATAAACTTACTGAGTTTAATTATACTACTTCAATATCCTTGCTAAAGAAGGCCTGTTCAGTTGGCTGGTGGTCTCAGAATATCACTTAGTGACTTTACTCTGTCCAAGATGATGACCGGTCAGCATTTTGTTGGAATTTGTTTAATGTTAGCTGAATTTTTTTACCTTCCTCGAGGGCACTTTCCTGGCAAATGGGGAGATATTCTTCTAGTGATCTATTCTCAAACTATAGAGGCTGGAGGACTTCTTTCTGAGGGTGGGATATGTTTCCATGACCTCAATCTTCCAGATTTAAGGTCAGTCTACTTATGTGTGTTAGTCACTTAGTCATGTCCAACCCTTTCCAACACAATGGACTGCATCCCATCTGGCTCCTCTGTCCATGGAATTCTCCAGGCAAGAATGCTGGAGTGGGTTGCCATTCTCTTCTCCAGGGGATCTTCCCAACACAGGAGTTGAACTTGGGTCTCTTGCTTTGCAGGCAGATTCTTCACCGTCCAAGCCACCAGGGAAGCCTAGTTACACCTTATCACCAATTTCTCCTTGGTCTGGTAGATTTTAAGCACTTAGCCCTTAAAGTTGTCTACAGGGTAAAACGATAAGATCATGGTCTCTACTCTGTTTCTGTCTGACACTGCTGCTGCTACTGCTAAGTCACTTCAGTTGTGTCCGACTCTGTGAGACCCCATAGACGGCAGCCCACCAGGCTCCCCTGTCCCTGGGATTCTCCAGGCGAGAACACTGGAGTGGGTTGCCATTTCCTTCTCCAATGCATGAAAGTGAAAAGTGAAAGTGAAGTTGCTCAGTCTTGTCCGACCCTCAGCTGTTACAAAACATTTCTCTAAAGTCCTGTTCCTCTTGCATTTCACCTGCTTGGATCTTCTTTTTTCTTTTACCTCTATCGAGGTAAAAGTTGTCTACAGGGTAAAATGATAAGATCGTGGTCTCTACTCTGTTTCTGTTTGACACTGTTACAAAACATTTCTCTAAAGTCCTATTCCTCTAACATTTCACCTGCTTGGATCTTCTTTTTTCTTTTACCTCTGTTGAGAAGTAAATGGCTGACTAAAATGTTTAAGAAATGTGACCTCACAAGCCTGTGTTAAGCCTTTTGCTGCACCGGGGCCAAGTGATTGTTGGCCCCTTAATAGGCTGTAACGGCTGCATGGTCCATGACTGGAACGTACCCCTAAGTCCATAACCTGTCAGTGGAAACATGAATAATCACACTCGTTTTTTTTCGGGGATAATCACACTCTTGACTGGAGACTATGTTCTCCTTCAGGTTCCACCTTTGTAAGTAATTTCAAAGGAGAACCATAGACTTATGAATGTTTCCACAGCTGGTATGTGACAGGATAATGCCTTTTTATACCATAGCATTTCACTTAACTTCAAGTTCTTGTTAGAGAAAGAAATCCAGCCAAAATCTCATTGGTCGAGATGAGACTCGGCTGCCTGCTTTTTATACCCTCATGTACTCTCCGTTGATTGCCATGTGAAAGGATTTGTTCCTTGAACTGGTGCAGTCCATACTGACCTGTTGGACCACAGCTGAATTAACAAAATCTACCACTTGAGGCTTGGCCCAACAACAATGGGAATCCCTGGGTTCCCCAGTGAGGGTTGTATTAGATAATCAAATAGGGCTTCATTATCTCCTTGCAGCATGGGGCAGCCGTTGATAGAATGACCTAGCCAACACCTCCTGCTGCACCTAGATTAACACTTGCAGTGAATTTCGGAACTTCCCTGGTAGTCCAGTGGCTAAGACACCATGCTCCCAATGCAGGAGGCCCGGGTTTGATCCCTGGTCAGGGAACGAGGTCCCACAGCCACGACTAAGAGTTCGCATGCCTCAACTAAAGATCCCAAGGGCCACACCTAAGACCTGGTCCAGCCAAATAAATAAATATTAAAAACATACAGACACACACACACAAACTTTCTGGTGAATCTGAAGTAGAACTTGAAACATTAGAAAAATAGCACAAAGCTTCTCTGTTCCCTGTCAACGTTTTCAGCTGGCTGTCTTCAGCTCTGGGCACTTAGATAAGATCAGGACTTCAAATATTATTTATGATTATTAGAATTTTGCTATGTGTGCTTGTAGCTAGATTTACACTGCTCCTCACTCAGACCTGCTCCAAAGCTTCTACAAACACCAAGACTGTGGTCTCTCAATGGATCGAAATGATAGTAAGGCTTCTGGCATCTGGTCCCATCACTTTATGGCAAATAGATGTGCAAACAATGGAAACAGTGAGAGACTATTTTCTTGGACTCTAAAATCACTGCAGATGGTGACTGCAGCCAGGAAATTAAATGACGCTTGCTCCTGGGAAGAAAAGCTATGACCAAGATAGATAGCATATTAAAAAGCAGAGACAATACTTTGCCAACAAAGGTCCATCTAGTCAAAACTATGGTTTTTCCAGTAGTCATGTATGGATGTGAAAGTTGGACTATAAAGAAAACTGAGACCAAAGAATTGATGCTTTTGAACTGTGGTGTTAGAGAAGACTCTTGAGAGTGCCTTGGACTGCAAGGAGATCCAACCAGTCAATACTAAAGAAAATCAATCATTGGAAGGACTGATGCTGAAGCTGAAGCTCCAATACTTTGGCCACCTGATGTGAAGAACTGACTCATTGGAAAAGACCCTGATGCTGGGAAAGATTGAGGGCAGGAGGAGACAGGGATGATAGAGGATGAAATGGTTGCATGGCATCACTGACTCAATGGACATCAGTTTGAGCAATCTCAGGGAGTTGGTGATGGACAGGGAGGCCTGGCGTGCTGTGGACCATGGTGTTCCAAAGAGTCAGACATGACTGAACAACTGAACTGAACTGAAGGTTTATTTACTTGAACATTCAGGTAACAGTGAAATTTCTGGGTGATGAAATTGCTCAAGTCTTTTCCTGAGTACTTCCCTGTTGGTCCTTATGACACTGACTCTCTGAAATAGCCAGCAGAAATTAAAAACTCCCCTGGCATGGGAGGGATCTAATTTTCGGGGAGAAGTTCATCCCACTGATGTGAGACAAAGCAGGTCTAGAAGCAGTGATGCTTTCAGAGACAAATCTGGATCAAAAGGGGAAAAAATAACTGGGATGACCCAGAGAGATGGTATGGGGAGGGAGGTGGGAGGGGGTTCAGGATTGGGAACACGTGTACACCCGTGGCGGATTCATGTTGATGTATGGCAAAACCAATACAGTATTTTAAAGTAAAATAAAGTAGAATTTAAAGAAAAAAGGGGGGGATATGAAATGTGAAATAAAATGCACTTACTTATGTCAAGGGGTTTTTAAATGGAGCCAAGAGGCCATTAAGGAGGTGGATCTTGTGCACAGCCTTACCTAGTCACACCATGAACTGAGTCAAACCACAAATACTCAAAGGACTCTGCAAGAGGACCTGAAACGTCACAGTAATGCACTTTTACCTCCCTCTGGTAATAGCCTCAGCAAATCACTAGAGGGAAAAGTCACTAATACAAACCTCCCCCTTTTTCCTTTAAAAGCCGCTGACTTACTTCCCACCAGATACTGTTTGGGTTGCTGCCTGAAACTGTGTGTCCCAAATGGCAATTCTTTGATCTCAGATAAACACTGTTTGTCTTGATTATTTCCTTCCAGTTCTATTTAGTTTGAGAATTTAAAGACAGCAGCAAACCCTAGCAAGTCTAAGCAAATAAAAATGGGATACTCAAGAATATAGCCTGAAACTTGCTGGGAGAGTAATCTTTGAGCAAGGAAAATGTGTTGGCTTAAGAATTATTCCAGGGGCTTCCCTGGTGATCCAGTGGTTAAGAACCTGCCTTCTGATGCAGGCGATGCAAGTTCAATCCCTGGCTGGGGAACTAAGAATCCACGTCACATGGTACAGCAAAAAAAAAAAAAAAATTTCAATTGGGTTTCTTTCCTTTCAAAAAAAATTAGTTTTGGTTGCACTGGGTCCTCTTTGATATGCACAGGTTTCTCTAGTTGAGATGAGCCGGGGAGGAGGGGTGGGGGGGTTGCTATTTTTTTTGTTGTGGTGCACGGGCTTCTCATTGTGGTGGCTTCTCCTGTTGCAGGAGCACAGAACTAGGGCGTGTGGGGTTCAGAAGTTACCCACGTGGGCTTCAGTTGCCCTGGGGCATGTGTAATCTTCCCAGAGCTGGGATGGAACCCATGTCCCCTGCATTGGTAGGGGGATTCCTATTCACTGTACCATCAGGGAAGTCCCCAGTTGGGTTTCTTATGTTACAAATAACTGTGTTGTAGACAGACTGTTACTCTTGGGCACAGCATATGTAACTTTATGAATTAAAAATCTAATCTATTATACATTTTAGAAGAACTCATGATGCTTAGATTGTACTTTGTAGTTTAGAAGTCCTTTCATCTGTTGTTTAATCATCACAATACTGACATCCACCCCACTTAACAGCTAAGGAAGCTGAAATTCAAAGACGTAGAAATCTTCCTCCAGATTGCACTCTGAGAATGGAGGATTTGAATACAGCCCCTGCCCTCAGGTGCCAGGACTGTGCCCAACTGGTGAGCTCTCTTGATAAGTCTTTTGCACATCTGGGAGCTTTGTTCTTTAAAAAACGAAAAAAACAAAACAGTTTCTTATCTTTAGCAACTGCCCTGTGTTGGTCTTAATGATTTTTGTATTCTAATCTCATTAGAGTTAGGTGATTTAGTTTCTTTTGCTGACCCTTGATATAGTTCTTTAAGGAATTAATTTCTCTGGCATTGTGAGCTGGTTTCGTCGACACCAGTCTTTCTTCTATCACTAATTCCTGTAAACAGGTGAAGAAATGATGGCTTTGGCCTGCAAGTAACAAATGCTGGAAAGGGTGTAGAGGAAAGGGAACCCTCCTACACTGCTGGTGCTGCCACTGCGGAAAACAGCGTGGAGTTTCTTCAGAAAACTAAAAATAGAATTGCCGTATAATCCAGCAATCCCACTCCTAGGAATCAGTTCAGTTCAGTTCAGCTGCTAAGTCGTGTCCGACTCTTTGCAACCACATGAACTGCAGCATGCCAGGCCTTCCTGTCCATCACCAACTCCCGGAGTTCACCCAAACTCATGTCCATTGAGTCGGGGATGCCATCCAACCAACTCCTCCTCTGTCATCCCCTTCTCCTCCTGCCCTCAATCTTTCCCAGCACTTTTCCAATGAGTCAACTCTTCGCATCAGGTGGCCAAAGTATTGGAGTTTCAGCCTCAGCATCAGTCCTTCCAGTGAACACCCAGGACTAATCTCCTTTAGAATGGACTGGTTGGATCTCCTTGCAGTCTAAGGGACTCTCAAGAGTCTTCTCCAACACCACAGTTCAAAAGCATCAATTCTTTGGTGCTCAGCTTTGTTCACAGTCCAACTCTCACATCCATACATGACCACTGGAGAAACCATAGCCTTGACTAGATGGAATATACCTGGACAAAACCGTAAATCAAAAAGATACATGAACTGTTGAGGTCCTTTAATGGACCGGAACCTGGTGGTCCGGAGTCGACTATAAGAAAGTAAAGGAGAGAGAAAGAGAGGCTGATATTCCTTGGTTTACGCAGAAAACCAATAAAGTCCTTTGACACAGGGCTTGCGTCGCTCACGAAGGCACCTGGCGCCCTCTGGAGGGGGGTGAAGG
The DNA here is from genome assembly GCF_042477335.2 of Ovis canadensis. Lineage (NCBI taxonomy): Eukaryota > Metazoa > Chordata > Mammalia > Artiodactyla > Bovidae > Ovis > Ovis canadensis. The sequence continues at coordinate 81,631,763 of NC_091256.1, forward strand.
CACAGTGCGGCTTCTCAAGAGAGGGTCTTAGAAGCCTGGGTGGGAGAATGAGCACGATGGGTCTCTGTGCTCCAGAAAATCAGCCTTAGAGAGAGAGAGAGAAAGCAAAGCACGGGGACCAAAGCTCTGATGGAGCAAAGGTGTTTTAATCAACATGGTGTGGGCATATATATTGTCTTACAAGGTAGTTATTCTCAGCAAAGATAAAGATTAAAATTCCAGACTTACAAAACATAGGCGATCTCTATTAAAGAGAGAGAGTTGTATACAATCACTTTTACCGTACGGTTCACAAGAACGAAGAGGGTACTTTTCACTGTATTGAAAAACTAACGAAGGAAATACCTGGATCCGTCAGCCCCGGGAGAGGCTTGCCTCTCCTCTTAATTCCCGAGTATTCAGGAATTAATAAGGAACAGAGGATTCCTGACAGATCCAAAACAGCACACAGGAAGCCTCCTCTTAAATGCTTCTTGACAATGCACAACTATGTTCATAGCAGCTCTACTCATAATAACTGAAACGTGGAAACATCTTAAACGTCCACTGACGGATGGATGGATAAAGAGGATGTGGCGCATATATACAACAGAACACTACTGGGCCATAGAAAAGAACAAAATGATGCTATTTGCAGCAACATGAATTCGACTAGAGATTATCATACTAAGTGAAGAAATTCAGAAAGATAAATACCGTATGATATCACTTATCCGTGGGCTCTAAAACATGACACAAATAAACCTATTTACAAAACAGCAACAGACTCATAGATCAGACTTGTGGTTGCCAAAGGGGTTGGGGTTGAGGGAGAGGGATGGACTGGGAGTGTGGAGTTGGTAGATACAAACTTCTATCTTTTGAATGGATAAACAACAAGGTCTTAATGTATAGCACAGGAATTATATTCAATACCCTATAATGAACCATAAAGAATGTGTGTATATAACTCAGTCACTTTGCTGTGCAACAGAGATTGGCACAATATTGTAAATCAACTATACTTCAATTAAAAAAAAAAAAGAAATGATGACTTTTGTATTTCTGAAATGTATTTCTGAAGGTTTTTTTTAAAGGGGGAGGCTTCCTCTTCTGAGAAAAAAGCATACAAATAAAATACCCACATGAAACATGAAGTTTTAATAAAATCAATTTTAAAATAGCAACAATTTACTAAGTACTTACCACAAACCATTAGACCTTAAGTTCCTTGAGGGCAGGTACCTATTTGCCCTCAGTGCACAGAACAGCAACAGACCCAGAGTAGGTGCTCAAGAAATGTCAGTGCGTATAATAAGTTGATGCTGGGCATGTGCATTGTATGCATATCTCCTTTAACTCTGCTAAAAAACAAAATTTAGCCGAACAAATTTGAAAATGAAATTGGCTTTATTAGGTAATTCATGAACTGGGAGGCATTCCATCTAGCAACTAGAAAGGCACTTGGGGGGTTATACAAAATGGAAGGCTTTTATAGGAAGGAAGGTGGGAAAGGGAGCTATTAGCAAAAGGAAAAAAAGGGGGGGGTTGCTTTAGATCAGGGGAATGAGGGGAGAGAGAAAAGCAAAGGTTATCTTTTCTTCCTCTGGGGGATGGAGAGGACCCTCGTGGCAGTTTACTTTATTGAAAATCCCAAACGAGTTGATTAAAACTACATTTCTGGGAGGGGTGGAAGCTGCAATTACATTAGGGATTAAATCTAGGTTTGGCATCATGGGCTTTAGCACAGGTGACGCCATTTAGGTTTTTTTTCTTTTAATAATTCCAACTCCTCTCTCTTTCGACCACATACACACAAACACAGCTTCGTGGTATAGATATCTTTGTCCTATTTCACAGATGGAGAAACTGATATTAAGAGAGATTGAGTAATTTATTCAAGGACATACAGCTGATAACTAAATGGTTTCTCTGACTTTAAAACTTCTCTTAACCAGGATTCTATGACTAGAACAAAGCCAGAATGGCACAAATCGTAACATTCCATTGCCAGGGTAACATATCAGTAGGCTGAGCCACACCAGTGGACTTCACATAGGCTCTGAGTTGCTGTATGTTGAAGGTAATTTATAATAATATACCTGTTATTGTTGTTGTTTAGTCACTGAGTCAGACACGACTCCTTGCAACCCCACGGACTGTAGCCAGCCAGGCTCCTCTGTCCATGGGATTTTTCCAAGCAAGACTGCTGAAGTGGGTTACCATTTCCTTCTCTAGGGGATCTTCGTGACCCAGGGATTGAACCCACTTCTCCTGCATTGACAGGCAGATTCTTCACCACTGAGCCACTTGGGAAGCCCAGTATACCTGTGGAAATAGTAACACGCTTTCAATATATACATATTTGGTTCTTGGTATTTTGGTAGTTATATTCTATAAAGTGCCCTGAACATTGAATTAGCAAATACTGAACCATGGCTCTTAGAGGAAATATAGAGGCTCTGTGACCACAGCCTCTGGTCACAGCATTTTTGTCAACCAATCAGTGTATAGTTGTTTTTTTTTTTTTAAGAGTGTTTCAATTTAGAGACACAAAGTATGTTGTTGATTCATTGATGTTGAACTCACAGTTGACAGCACTATAATTCATTCTTAAACAAGGTTGATCTAACACACATAAGGCGCATCACAGCCTTCTTGCCGTCTAGGAACACCAGAGGGTACTTTAACATGAAACTTGACAGGCATTTCAAACATTGAAATCAATGCAAAGCATCAAAATGTGAGAAACACCACATGTGACCCCCAAAATGAGGAAAACGGCACACTTATGAGAGCTGAAACAAGAAGGCAGAGAGAGAGCCTTGCTCTACTTGGCTGGTGTGCACATCAAGGAAATCCAGGTTTTTCACTGTTATGTGCATGTTTGGGGATGACTGTGAAAGTGCTACAGTATTGATTATTGGATAGCAAATTTCAGTGAGTAGGTAAATTTTCAAACACGGAGCCCATGAGTGGGACCTACAGAGGATCCACTGAATATGCATGATTTAGGTATGACCTATATCAAATCCCTTATACAGTGAAAGTGACAAACAGATTCAAGGGATTAGATCTGGTAGAGTGCCTGAAGAACTAAGGACAGAAGTTTGTGACATTGTATAGGAAGCAGGGATCAAGACCATCAACAAGAAAAAGAAGTGCAAAAAGGCAAATGGTTGTCTGAGAAGGCCTTACAAATAGCTGAGAGAAAGAGAAGCTAAAGGCAAAGAAGAAAAGGAAAGATATACCCATTTGAATGCATAGTTCCAAAGAATAGCAAGGAGAGATAAGAAAGCCTTCCTCAGAGATCAATGCAAAGAAATAGAGGAAAACAATAGAATGGGAAAGATTAGAGAGCTTTTTGAGAAAATTAGAGATAACAAGGGAACATTTCATGCAAAATTGGGTGCAATAAAGGACAGAAATGGTATGGAGCTAACAGAAGCAGAAGATATTAAGAAGAGGTGGCAAGAATACACAAAACTGTACAAAAAAGATCTTCACAACCCAGATAATCATGATGGTGTGATCATTCACCTTAGAGCCAGACATCCTGGAATGTGAAGTCAAGTGGGCCTTAGGAAGCATCACTACGAACAAAGCTAGTGGAGGTGATGGAATTCCAGTTGAGCTATTTCAAATCCTAGAAGATGATGCTGTGAAAGGGCTACACTCAATATACCAGCAAATTTGGAAAACTCAGCAGTGGCCACAGGACTGGAAAAGGTCAGTTTTCATTCCAATCCCAAAGAAAGGCAAAGCCAAAGAACACTCAGACTACCACACAGTTGCACTTGTCTCACATGCTGGCAAAGTAATGATCATAATTCTCCAAGCCAGGCTTCAACAGTTCATGAACCGTGAACTTCCAGATGTTCAAGCTGGATCTAGAAAAGCCAGAGGAACCAGAAATCAAATTGCCAACATCCGCTGGATCATCGAAAAAGCAAGAGTTCCAGAAAAGCATATCAGTTCAGTTCAGTTCAGTCACTCAGTCGTGTCCGACTCTTTGTGACCCCGTGAATCGCAGCACGCCAGGCCTCCCTGTCCATCACCAACTCCCGGAGTTCACTCAGACTCAACGTCCATCAAGTCCGTGATGCCATCCAGCCATCTCATCCTCTGTCGTCCCCTTCTCCTCCTGCCCCCAACCCCTCCCAACATCAAAGTCTTTTCCAATGAGTCAACTCTTCACATGAGGTGGCCAAAGTACTGGAGTTTCAGCTTTAGCATCATTCCTTCCAAAGAAATCCCAGGGCTGATCTCCTTCAGAATGGACTGGTTGGATCTCCTTGCAGTCCAAGGGACTCTCAAGAGTCTTCTCCAATACCACAGTTCAAAAGCATCAATTCTTCGATGCTCAGCCTTCTTCACAGTCCAACTCTCACATCCATACATGACCACTGGAAAAACCATAGCCTTGACTAGATGGACCTTAGTCGGCAAAGTAATGTCTCTGCTTTTGAATATGCTATCTAGGTTGGTCATAACTTTTCTTCCAAGGAGCAAGCGTCTTTTAATTTCATGGCTGCAATCACCATCTGCAGTGATTTTGGAGCCCAAAAAAATAAAGTCTGACACTGTTTCCACTGTTTCCCCATCTATTTCCCATGAAGTGATGGGACCGGATACCACGACTATGCCAAAGCCTTTGACTGTGTGGATCACAACAAACTGTGGAAAATTCTTAAAGAGATGGGAATACCAGACCACCTGACCTGCCTCCTGAGAAATCTGTATGCAGGTCAAGAAGCAACAGTTAGAATTGGACATGGAACAACAGACTGGTTCCAAAACAGGAAAGGAGTACATCAAGGCTGTATATTGTCACCCTGCTTATTTAACTTATATGCAGAGTACATCATGTGAAATGCCAGGCTGGATAAAGCACAAACTGGAATCAAGATTGCTGGGAGAAATATCAATAACCTCAGATATGCATATGACACCACCCTTATGGCAGAAAGTGAAGAACTAAAGAGCCTCTTGATGAAAGTGAAAGAGGAGAGTGAAAAAGTTGGCTTAAAACTCAACATTCAGAAAACTAAGATCACGGCATCTGGTCTCATCACTTCATGGCAAATAGATGGGGAAATAATGGAAACAGTGAGAGAGACTATTTTCTTGGGCTCCAGAATCACTGCAGAGGGTGACTGCAGGCAGGAAATTAAATGACTGCTTGCTTCTTGGAAGAAAAGTTATGACCAACCTAGACAGCATATTAAAAAGCACAGACATTACTTTGCAAACAAAGGTCCATCTAGTCAAAGCTATTGTTTTTCCAGTAGTCATGTATGGATGTGAGAGTTGGACCATAAAGAAAGCTGAGTACCAAAGAATTGATGCTTTTGAACTGTGGTGTTGGAGAAGACTCTTGAGAGTGCCTTAGGTTGCGAGGAGATCCAACCCCAGTCCATCCTAAAGGAAATCAGTCCTGAATATTCATTGGAAGGACTGATGCTGAAGCTGAAACTCCAATACTTTGGCCACCTGATATGACGAACTGACTCCTTTGAAAAGACCCTGATGCTGGGAAAGATTGAAGACAGGAGGATGCCAGAGTCATTTCCTAGGCAGGTTGATAATAAGTCTAGGGGTCCCCAATGAGAGAGGGGTCTGGAAGTATGAGAGGAAGAAAGGACAAACTTGTTTTCCCTTCTACATTCCTTAGGATTATATAACAATAATGTATCCTGCCTGAGGACAGTCTCTGGATTAAACCTTCTGGCTAATCCTGTTATCTTAAAATGTAAATTATGGGAGTAGGTCTGGTGAGGTCTTTACAACCTCCAGACATTCTTTGGATTCATTGGAGAGTATATAACTCCATTGCTAACACTAGCAAGCGGGTACTATTTCTGCCCGCTTCTGATGCCTATGTCAGAAGCTTTCCCTATCTCCTTTATACTTTTTTTTGTTTGTTTGTTTGTTTTTTTTTAATTTTTAGTTTTTTATTTTTTACATTTTAAAATCTTTAATTCTTACATGCATTCCCAAACATGAACCCCCCTCCCACCTCCCTCCCCATAACATCTTTCTGGGTCATCCCCATGCACCAGCCCCAAGCATGCTGCATCCTGCGTCAGACATAGACTGGCGATTCAATTCACATGATAGTATACATGTTAGAATGTCATTCTCCCAAATCATCCCACCCTCTCCCTCTCCCTCTGAGTCCAAAAGTCCGTTATACACATCTGTGTCTCTTTCCCTGTCTTGCATACAGGGTCGTCATTGCCATCTTCCTAAATTCCATATATATGTGTTAGTATACTGTATTGGTGTTTTTCTTTCTGGCTTACTTCACTCTGTATAATCGGCTCCAGTTTCATCCATCTCATCAGAACTGATTCAAATGAATTCTTTTTAACCGCTGAGTAATACTCCATTGTGTATATTCCCTATCTCCTTTATACTTTAATAAAATTTTATTAGACAAAAGCTCTGAGCGATCAAGCCTCGTCTCTGGCCCGGGATTGAATTCTTCTCCTTCTGAGGCCAAGAATCCTGGCGTCTTTGCATGATTCAAGAACAACCGTTCAAGGAGAAGGGGACAACAGAGAATGAGACGGATGGCATCACAGACTCGATGGACATGAGTTTGAATAAGCCCTGGGAGTTGGTGATGGACAGGGAAGCCTGGCATGCTGCAGTCCATAGAGTCACAAAGAGTCGGACATGACTGAGCGACTGAACTGACTGTATATGCATGCTTAAAAATACATACCTTTAAAAAGTCATAGGTTAGGTGCATTATTTACCTCCATTTAAGACACTAAAACTAGGTGATTTAAGCATAGAAATTGACTTGTTCCTATGTCACACATACAGCCAGTTTCATAGACATGTGACCTCTCTCTACCGGCACACAAGCGCCAGCCGCCATCCCTAAGAAGGGGCCCACTTGGTTTAATGCTCTTCTGTCACCATCTTAAAATTCTCAGTGATTTTTCAACAAGGGCCCTTGCCTTATCATTTTGCTCTGGCCACCACAAATTATGTAGCTGAACCTGCTACTGCTGCTGCTGCTAAGTCTCTTCAGTCTGATCACATAGCAAATAGATTAATAACTGAGGGGACAAAACTACTATTTATTTATCCAATTAAACAAAAATGTTTTTACAGTGACTAATAGATATTTTCAAGTTACCATTTATTGAGTTTTGTTTATATTAAGTTCTTGATAATGTATTAGCTCATTTAATCCTTATGGTTCTCTGTGATTTGGATATTATTTCCATTAAACATGTAAGGTAACTGAGGGCCAGAGAAGGTAACTTAACTGAGGCCACACAATTAGCATAGCTTGAGCAGGAGTCAAACCTTTTTGACTTCAGATTCCATGCTCTTACCATTAGACTCTTGCTGTGTCTAATTTTAGTTGGCTCCTGCGTTCATGTGCTCTATAATGAGTTTTATTTTCCTATGCTGCTTTTAATAATTTTTCTTTGTATTTAATTTTTATTAGTTTGATTAATATGTGTCTTGGCGTGTTTCTCCTTGAGTTTATCTTGTATGGGACTCTCTGTGCTTCCTGGACTTGATTGACTAGTTCCTAATGCACTGTGGTGACTTGAATGGGAAGGAATCCAAAAGGGAGAGGATAGATGTATATGTACGGCTGATTCATTTTACTGTGCAGTAGAAACTAACACATTGTAAAGAAACTATACTCCAATAAAAATTAGTTTAAAAATAATAAAACACACGTAGGGTGAGAATGCACAGTGATATCAAATAAATTAGTCTATTAGTAAAACAGTTTGAATTCTGTGATCTTCTTAGTGAATTTGTGACTAAGACATCTACATTTCATTTGCAGTAAATCTATATAATGGGCTTTTAACAAAATATAAATTAGCTCAAAAGTACATGAGACAATTACCTTGTTTTCTACTTCCTTTAGTCATGTCCCCACTTGTTTTTCATTTGAACATCTTGCAGAGAGGATGATAAACAGTAAAAGCAGTAAAGGAGACAGAATTCAAGGAGTTTAATTTCCAACAAATTAGTATCTCTAGTAAAAGTAACTTGAAATTAATGACAAAAATGAGATACAGGAGGTATTTGTAGATTTATTTCATTCATATCTTCTTGTTTTTACTACTTTGGATAATTAACAGGTGATCAAAATAGAGTTAGCAAGATTGAGGCCAGTTTAATTATTTAGTGTTAATTGAGTGCATAAAATATTTTATCTCCCTTCAGTTTAAACTTGCTAGATCCAATGTTGAAAAGGTATCTTCTCTCTTCCTTGTTCACTTCTGCAACTGACATCTTGCCTAAAGAATTGCTTACTTGAAAACCAAGGGATCATTTCTTGGTGGGTTGTATATCTTTTATATTTGTGAGCTAACATTACTGGATTTATACTTTTAGGAAAGTCAACTGCTTTTTATTGAGCTCCTACATTATACTGAGCTCCAACTCCATATTACTGTAAATAATATGCCTGAAATCAAGGATTTTCCCAGGGAGACAGGAAAGAGAAAGATAAAGCAGAAAGACTGTGTATATGCCAGAGATGGTGCAATACAATTGTCATTTAGTAAAAAAGCTTTTCTTCTCATATTCTTAAAACAGAGTTTATGTTCTTAAAAATTCCCAGAAATGAAGTGAATATAGGAGAGTTAGATCTCATCTGAGATATTGGATTAGAGAAAAATAGCTTTACTTATTTCTCTTAGTCCTAGAATTGCAGGACCTTCACCCTCAGCGGGGAGCCAGTCCCAACCAAATTCCCCTGAATCTAAACAATCTACTACTGAGCATGAGAATAAATGTTTATTGTTGCATGCCTCTGAGTTTTGCATCATTATTGTGGCAATAACTTCCTGAGACAATTCTTTATGATTGTTCAGAATATCTGAATCTTCCTCATGGCTCTGGGCAGAGGGAGGAAAAAAAAGTCAGGAATTTCATTCTCCATTAAAGCATTTGCTTTTATTCCAAGCAACTATTTTCTTCAAGTAACTTTTTGCTTGTAAGATTTATTTGTTAGCCCAGAGAACTCTGAAACTATACCTCTTATCCTTTGTGTATTTAGGAATGGAAAACTGATGTCTTGTGGGTTTCCTAAAATAATATATGTTTGCAAGATTTTTGTCACTTGAAAGTGTTAAAGGGTAAACAATCTAAAAGTCTAACAATAAAGAGACTAATCAATTAATTGTTATAAATCCATGTGATAGATTGCTGTCATCAAAGAGTACCTTTTTTACTACGAATGACACGTAGTGATATGAAAAATTCTCACAATGTTAAAGTTAAGTGAATAGAAATTATCTGATAAATAATATACTTTTTATTCATTCAACAAGTTTATTTATTAACCACTTGCTTTATGCAATGTGCTCAGTGCTAATCCCAATTTTATTTCACAGCTTTATTGTGATATAATTGGCATACAATAAACTGCATGTTTAAAGTGCAGACGGTCTCTAACTTACAATGATTTGGTGTGCAATTTTTCAACTTTATGATGGTGCAAAAGCAATATGTATTCAGTAGAAACCATATTTCAAATACTTCAGATTTTGAACTTTGATCTTTTCCCAGGCTAGTGACTTGTGGGACAATACTCCCAGCTCCCAGTCAGCCATGTGATCAAAAGTGAAAACAACTGATACAATTACAACCATTCAGTTTTTCACTTTCAGTAGAATGTTCAATTAACTACATTTGAAAATCAGCACTTTATTATAAAATAAGTTTTATAATAAGTGTTAGATGATTTTGCCCAACTGAAAGCCGATGTACATGTTCTTAGCACGTTAAAGTAGGTGAGGCTAAGCTACCATGTTTGGTAGGTTAGGTGTATTAAATGCATTTTCACCTTAAGACATTTTCAATAAACAATGGGTTTATCTGGTTGAAACCCCACCCTAAGTCAAGGATGATCTATATACAATTTGATTAGCTTTGATATATGCAAAAATATGAAACCATCACCACAATCAAGATAACATATTAATCACCACTACAAGCTTACTCATACAGTGTATTACTTTACAGTCCTGCTTGCTGCCATTGTTCTTAACCCCTCCTCATTTCCAGACAACCATTTATCTGCTTTCGGTCACTATAGAGTAGTTCATATTTCATAAAATTTTGTATGAGTAGAATCATACAATGCCATTTTTTTTGGTCTGACTTTTCTTCACTCAACCCAATTTTTCTGAGAGTCAGCCATGTTATTATGAGTATCAATAGTACTTTTTTTTTTTCTCTTACTAACTGCATAGTATCCATTGTGTGGATATACCATTATTTATCCGCTCAGCTGTCGATGGACATTTGGGTTGGTAGGACTTTAGGGCTCATAATACTAATTTTCTAAAATGAAAACGTTGATTTCAACATGAGTTGTATTCTATTTCTAAATTGTGGTTTGTGTGGTTTTTTTTAATTTGGCTATGCCACATGGCTTGTGGGATCTTAGTTCCCCAACAAGAGATTGAAAGACCACTGCCCCCAGCTGTAAAAGCATGACGTGCTAACCTCTGGATTGCCAGAAAATTCCCTAAATTGAGTTATTTTTGTATAAAGAATGATCATTCTTATTTTTCCTGCAATTAATATTTAGTTACTGCTACTGCTAAGTCACTTCAGTCATGTCCAACTCTGTGCGACCCCACAGATGGCAGCCCACCAGGCTCCCCCGTCCCTGGGATTCTCCAGGCAAGAACACTGGAGTGGGTTGCCATTTCCTTCTCCAATGCCTGAAAGTGAAAAGTGAAAGTGAAGTCGCTCAGTTGTGTCCGACCCTCAGCAACCCCATGGACTGCAGCCTACCAGGATCCTCCGTCCATGGGATTTTCCAGGCAAGAGTACTGGAGTGGGGTGACATTGCCTTCTCCGAATATTCAGTTAACCCAAGCTGAAAAGACTAAACACCTCGAGTAGTATATTTACAAACTTAGTTAATACAAATCCTTAAAATATTTTAAATCTCCTTTGTAAATTTAGCATATCTGATTTTTAAGTGCTTCAAATCCCTGAAAAGACAAATTTACTGGACTAACAAAAGCTTCCTAAACAGTTAAAAACATATATTTAAAATTTGTGTTTTCGTATGACCAGTTTGATGTCTTCTATATTTGTTTTTTTTAATTTTTGGCTGTAGTGCTAAGCCTGAGGGATCTTAGTTCCCTGAGTAGGGATCCAACGCAGCCTCGCCAGTGGAATCTGAGTTTTGACCACTAGACAGCCAGGGAACCCCTTGTACTTTCTATAATGAAATATCTTTGGATATTTATTAGCAAAGAAACATCCAAAATGTTAATTTAGCTGTGTCAGGATTACAAGTGATTTTAGCTTTTCGACATTATACTTTGCTGTATTTTCTTCATTTCCTGTAATAAGTTCATATTATCTTTATAATCAGAATAAGCAATGAAAGTTCCTAAAAGCAAAAATCAATGCATAGTATCACTTTAAAAACCAAAATATATTCTCTCACTGTATCCTCTTTCTCTGGTCTTTTCTTTCTCCTCAGGGAATATCAAGACCTTAGAAAGCAATGGTAAGAGATGCAGGGAGGTTGGGGGAGGGGCACAGTGGTGGTGGTATCTGCAGGAGGAGAAATACTTGACATGAGGTAATCACTTGATAAAATAACTGGAGATGCTGGCAAATAACTGATTGTGAATATTGGATTTGAAGTCAAGCGAGCAATTGATTTGTTTTTTTTTTTTTTTTCTGCATTTGTTTGCAGGACAGCAGGAACCACTTGATGATTAGTTTGTCAGCATAATGGTATCTGTAAACAGAAACAGTGAAATAATTAAAAAAGTTAAAATAGACAAACGTCTCCTGGAGGAGATAAACGAAAGGCGAGAATCCAACTGCCTGGTGGAAAGAAGCAATCAAGTCAACTTATTGAGAGTTCAAAAGAGGCATTTCCATGGTGCCTACAAGTCCCTTACTCACGACGAGGTCAAAAAACCTGTTCCTGACAGTGACAGGAGCTCCTGGGTCAAACTGAGTCTCTTCGTTCACAAGGAGAAAAGGCACTTTCCACCAAAAAGTAAGATGCTGCGGTAGGATTCCTACCCAGTTGACAGGAGGGGTCTATAAGTAAACTTAGGAGTTATTTCTAGGAATGAAAGAGGTTCATACATATTGCTCTGGGATAGTTAAAAGGCAATCTGTTTGAAGTTAAATGTGCATCAGTAAACTAGGCTAGTCGATGTAAACTAGGCTAGTAAGATCTACTATAGACCTGAGATCCTCATTTCCTCATGTTTACAGGATTTGAGGGATCATCTCCACACTGGCTCATTCAATAGGCTCTAGTTTGGGTCCTGGAATATTCATTCTCAGGCAGGCAGAGGTGATACTGAGCCTGATGGCCTAAGAACCATATTTTGAGAAGGATCCAGAGGCCTCCTTGTCCATCAATTTCTGTTACGTCTGCAAAAATGTTATATGCAAAATTGAGATACAGTGGAAATGATTTTGATGACAAATATCAAGCAAAAAGACCTGAGACACAACAATAAAATGTGGAGGAAGTTTGGGGTGAGGTGGCATGTGGTGTTGGTGGTATTATTTTGCAGGTGGGAGGAAGAAGAACTGTTGGTAAATATTTTAATTGTTAAATACTTGTTTGTAAGTCAAAACAAGTAACTGATGGTATTTTTCCATTTATTTTGAAAAAAATGAAAAGAGTATAATTTATGTTAAACATAACCAACAAATGATTAAGTTAGGTCACAAACAAAATAATTGCCATATTGGAAATGTAACTTCTTTGATGACAAGGCTGTGACTATACACCTGACCTACCACGTTCATAAGCAGGGCAGAGAGGGTGGCCTGGAAACCTGAGATTCTCCATTGTGTTTTAAAGTTAATCTGTAACAGTCATATGTTAACTTTGCTCAAAAAATAACTCTTTTACAAGGAGGAAGTATTCCGCTTCCCTGGTAGCTCGGTTGGTAAAGAATCTGCCAGCAACGCAGGAGACCAGGGTTCTATTCCTGGGTCGGGAAGATCCCCTGGAGAAGGAAATGGCAACCCGTTCTAGTATTCGTGCCAGGAAAATCCCATGGACAGAGGCACTTTGCGAGCTACAGTCCATGGCATCTTAAGAGTCAGACACGACTTAGTGACTGAACCACCACAATTCTAAGAAAACCCACACAATCTCAACCACAAAAAAGAATGAAATAACACCATTTGCAGCAACATGGGTGCGCATAGAGATTATTGTACTAAGTGAAGTAAGTCAGAAAGAGAAAGACAAATGCCATATGACATCACTTGTATGTGGAATCTAAAGTAAGACTCAAATGAACTGAAACAGACTCACAGGTATTTTGAAGTTCTCTCTTTAATTTTCCATTTGGAGATAGATCAGTCAAAAGAAGTGAAGTGAAGTGAAGTCGCTCAGTCGTGTCCGACTCTCTGCGACCCATGGACTGTAGCCCACAAGGCTCCTCTGTCCATGGGATTCTCCAGGCAAGAATACTGGAGTGGGTTGCCATTTCCTTCTCCAGGGGATCTTCCCAACCCAGGGATTGAACCCAGGTCTCCCGCATTGCAGGCAGATGCTTTAACCTCTGAGCCACCAAGAGGGAGAATCTTACTTAACCATGCCTTAAAAATGGAAGACTTGGTGTCTTACTCAGTTTGGGCTGCTATAACAAATTACTATAGACTGAGTGGCTTACGCAACTAACTTTATTTCTCACAGTTCTGGAGGCTGGAGGTCTGAGATCAGGGTGCCAGCATGATTGGGTTCTTGGAGTTCCCTCTTCCTAGTTTTCAGAGAGCTGTTTCTTGCCGTATTGTTACACAATAGAAACAGTTGGCTAGTTTTGGGGGGCCCTTCCAGTAAGGGCACGAATCCCTTTCATGAGGACTCCACTCTCATGATTTAACTACCTCCCAAAGGCCCCTCCTCCAAAGACCATCCCATCAGGATTAGGGTTTCAGCATAAGAATTTGGAGGAGCACAAACATTCAGCCCGTTGCACTTGGGTTCAAGTTCTGCTTCTGCCACTGAGTAGTCTCATGCCTTCAGTTATTTAGTGTCTCTAAACCTTACTCCTTGTATCTATGAAGCAGTACTTCTCTCTGCCTTCAGGGTTATTCTGGAACTATGAAATGTATTATAAGATATGTAATAGATACTTATTCTTTTATTTTTCAGATAATGCCGTATTTGGATAGAGTCCATCTACAAAGGCACATAGAAACACAATCTCTTTGATCCTTCTTCAGTATCTGTCTAAATTATTTACAAATATTAATTATAAGAGAAGCCAAAGAAAACTATTGATTAGATCATCAAGAAACCATTGAGCCACACAAAACGTATTACATCTTCACTGCCTCCCATCATTTAGACTTAAACGTTTTGAAGAGAGGATTTGAGTTATTAAAGATACTTTCAGAGATGGATGACCTAAACGTTCACTTAATAGCGATCTCTTTACTAATTTAAAATTTTCAAATAATTTATATTGTTTCCTTTTTTTAGAGTTACAGGTGTTTTACTTTTATTATTTTAAAAAAAAAGGCTTTTTTTTTTTTTTTTAAATTTAGAAGGAAATGGCAACCCACTCTAGTATTCTTGTCTGGGAAATCCCCTGGACAGAGGAAAGCCTGGCAGGTTACAGTTCATGGGACTGAGAAAATGTCAGACACGACTTAGTGACTAAACAACAAACAACATAGTTGATTTATAATATTATATAAGTTTCAGATGTACAGCACAGCAACTCAAACATGTATGTATAAAATATACATATATGTAAATATATATATATATATATATATATATATATATATATACACTTTTCTCGGATTCTTTTCCCTTACAGGTTATTACATAATATTGAGTATAGTTCACTGTGTTATACAGAAGGTCCTTGTTGGTTATCTATTTATATTTATACATAGTATAAATAGTAGTGTGTATATGTTAATTCCAGCCCCTAATTTATCCTTCTTCCCACACCCAGAGTTTATATTATTTTTGTAAATCAGTGGAATGTGTTGACCAACCACACCAATCAAGTTGAAGGCTAAAGTTTCCCGAAGTTTGCATTTGCTTTTATTGATGACTTATATTACCTTACTCTGTTAGAGCAATGATTTTGATAATCTGAATAAGTACATACTTGAGAGGATACTAGAAGATTTGATATATGCAGAATACATCATGAGAAATGCTGGCCTGGAAGAAGCACAAGCTGGGATCAAGATTGCTGGGAGAAATATCAACAACCTCAGATATGCAGATGACACTACCCTTATGGCAGAAAGTGAAGAGGAACTTCACATCAGAAAGCCTCTTGATGAAAGTGAAAGAGGAGAGTGAAAAAGTTGGCTTAAAGCTCAACATTCAGAAAACGAAGATCATGGCAACTGGTCCCATCACTTCATGGCAAATAGATGGGGAAACAGTATCAGACTTTATTTTTCTGGGCTCCAAAATCACTGCAGATGGTGATTGCAGCCATGAAATTAAAAGATGCTTATTCCTTGGAAGGAAAGTTATGACCAACCTAGATAGCATATTCAAAAACAGAGACATTACTTTGCCAACAAAGGTCCATCTAGTCAAGGCTATGGTTTTTCCAGTGGTCATGTATGGATGTGAGAGTTGGACTGTGAAGAAGGCTGAGCGCCGAAAAATTGATGCTTTTGAACTGTGGTGTTGGAGAAGACTCTTGAGAGTCCCTTGGACTGCAAGGAGATCCAACCAGTCCATGGATTCTAAAGGAGATCAGTCCTGGGTGTTCTTTGGAAGGAATGATGCTAAAGCTGAAACTCCAGTACTTTGGCCACCTCATGCAAAGAGTTGACTCATTGGAAAAGACTCTGATGCTGGAAGGGGTTAGGGGCAGGAGAAGAAGGGGATGACAGAGGATGAGATGGCTGGGTGGCATCACTGACTCGATGGACGTGAGTCTGAGTGAACTCTGGGAGTTGGTGATGGACAGGGAGGCCTGGCGTGCTGCGATTCATGGGTTCGCAAAGAGTCGGACACGACAGAGCGACTGAACTGAACTGAACTGAACTGATGGAGGCTTTTGTTGTATATCATTGCTGTTGTTCAGTTTCTGCTAAGTCATGTCTGACTCTTCAACCCCATGGACTGCAGCACTCTACGCTTCCCTGTCCTTTACTCTCTCCTGGGGTTTGCTCAGATTCATGTCCATTGAGTTGGTGATGTTATCCAATGATCTCAGTCACTGTCAGCCCCTTCTCCTCCTGCCCTCAATCTTTCCCATCATCAGGATCTTTTCCAGTGAGTAAACCCTTCTCATCAGGTGGTCAAAGTATTAGAGCTTCAGCTTTAGCATCAGTCCTTCCAATGAATATTCACGGTTGACTTCCTTTAGGTTTGACTCCAAGGGGACTCTCAAGTCTTCTCGAGCACCACAGTTCAAAAGCATCAATTCTTCGGCACACAGCCTTCTTTATGGTCCAACTCTCACATCTGTACATGACTCCTGGAAAACCATAGCTTGGCCTCTACAGATTTTAATCAGCAAAGTGATGCCTCTGCTTTTTAATATGCTGCCTAGGTTTATCATAGCTTTCACCCCAAGGAACAAGTGTCTCTTAATTTCATGGCTGCAAGTCACTATCTGCAGTGATTTGGGAGCCCAAGAAAATAAAATTTGTCACTGCTATCACTTTTTCCCCTTCTATTTTTCCATGAAGTGAGGGGACCAGATGCCATGATCTTAGTATTTTGAATGTTGAGATTTAAGCCAGCTTTTTCATTCTCTTCTTTTGCCCTCATCAAGAGGCTCTTTAGTTTCTTTTCACTGTCTGCCATTAAAGTGGTATATATCTAAGGTTCTTGATATTTCTCCCAGCAATCTTCATTTCATTTTTTGATTCATCCAACCTAGCATTTTGCATGATGCATGATGCCCTCTGCCTATAGGTTAAATAAGGAGGGCAACAATATACAGCCTTGTGGTACTCCTTTCCCAATTTTGAACCAGTCAGTTGTTCCTTGTCTGGATTTAACTGCATATAGGTTTCTCAGGAGACAGATGGTCTGTGTATCATTGCCCATCCCAAGTGGGCATTGCTTGAATCATCTCATGGTCAAATCCTATTTGGCTAGGGTCGCCTATCTTTCACTGATACTTGGATAGCAGACTAATTTTCAAATTTTATCCTGGCTTATGTTCCTTATAGTAGTTTGAGTTAATTGCTATTCGATTTCTATTCAGAGCCTATTTTATATGGCAAGCTGAGCACTGCCTGGCCTGGAACACAGCTGTTTCTTGGCATTTGTCTTTATATTAGCGAAATATTCACCTTTTATTTGGCTGCCCTTTGCCTCCATAGGGAGCTCAGATTCATTAGCCAAAGGATTTTAATGTTGAAGGGAGATGAACCAGGCAACTGGCCTACAGCCCTACCGCACAAGGGCAGAGTATGAATAAGATCCATCAGATTTGAGGGGATGTGAAAAAAAATAAATAGACCCAAACCTAAGCTTTTGCTTTTCAAGAAGGCAAATACCTAGTGTCAGGAGCTGCGAAGGGTTAGCCTGCCACAGCTTCATGGGCATTGACAGAAGATATAAGACTCCTAGTTCCGAGGCAAAGGACTTGTTATTTGGAGCCCAGCAAGTAGCACAAACCTCACATACCTGTTGATTCCTCTTGCCTTCCCCTCCATCTTCCCTTTCCTAAAATCCACAGGACAATATGGAGCTGTTCAGACAGATGACACACACACAGAGGATCTGCCTCGCAGCTAAAGACCACTAAGCTCAAGAGAGCCAGTCTTTGCCTGGTGGAAGACATTCTCTTTATTATACTGGACAGGAAATAAACCCTCCCTTTGATTCAGTGGGGACATGATCTCTGTCTACCAAGACCCGTGGTAATACAAACACCCTTGAAGAGATAGCCTGGAACAAAAGCTTTTGGTGCCTCTGGCACAAAACTGCAGAAATGTGAGACCTGTGTATGGGGAGTGATCTCCCAACACCTGGCAGCCCAAGTAAAGGCTAGAAATACAGCGTCAATCTATTTTTGGCTGGAGCCTGGTGGGCTGCAGTCCATGGGGTCACTGAGAGTTGGACTTGACTGAGCGACTTCACTTTCACTTTTCACTTTCATGCATTGGAGAAGGAAATGGCAACCCACTCCAGTGTTCTTGCCTGGAGAATCCCAGGGACGGGGGAGCCTGGTGGGCTGCTGTCTGTGGAGTAGCACAGAGTTGGACACGGCTGAAGTGACTTAGCAGTAGCAGCAGCAAGATTTTTCCAGTAGTCACATATGGATGTGAGAGTTGGACCATAAAGAAAACTGAGCACTGAAGAATTGATGCTTTTGAACTGTGGTCTTGGAGAAGACTCTTGAGAATCCTTTGGACTGCAAGGAGATCAAACCAGTCAATCCTAAATGAAATCAGTCCTGAATATTCATTGGAAGGACCGATGCTGAAGCTGAAACTCCAATACTTTGGCCATCCAGTGTGAAGAACTGACTCCTTGGAAAAGACCCTGATGCTGGGAAAGATTGAAGGCAGATGACAGAAGATGAGATGATTGGATGGCATCACCGACTCTATGGACATTAGTTTGAGCAAACTCCAGGAGATGGTGATGGACAAGGAAGCCTGGCATGCTGAAGTCCATAGGGTCGCAAAGAGTTGACTAAGCAACTGAACTGAACTGAAGATGAATCAAAGGATAAAATAGTAAGTAAGTGTCTGGTTGTGTACAATATACTTAACTTTTCTAACCGCGTTTCAGTCCCCACTACCTCCTCCCCAACTACTTGTGGTTTTCTGCCGTATTCTGTCACCACCCACCTTCCACACATTCTGTTCACTTGGCCAGCTTTAACTTTACAGTAGTCCCCCAACCCCAGTCCACAGTTTCACTATCCATAGTTTCAGTTACTTGTGGTCAACCATAGCCTGAAAATATTAAACAGAAAATTCCAGAAATAAGCCATTAATAATACATTTAAAATTTTGCACTGTTCTGAATAGCATGATGAAATCTCACGCTGTCTTGCTCCATCCTGCCTGGACATGAACCATCCATCCCTTTGTCCAGCGTATGCTGCCCAGTAGTCTCTTGGCAGCTGACTTAACTAACAGACCAACTATCTCAGTATTGCAGTGCTTATGTTTAAGTAACCTTTTGCAATAACAGCCCCAGAGCACAAGAAGTGCTTCTGTTAAGTGACAAGGTAAAAGTTCTAGACTTAATAAGGAAGAGAAAAGAATCGTTTGCTGGGGTTGCTAAGATCTACAGTAATCTTCTGTCTGTGAAATTGTGAAAAAGGAAAAAAAAATTTGTTTTCCCTTTGCTGTCATACCTCGAACTGTGAAAATTACAGCCACAGTGTGTGATAAGTTGAAAAAGTATTAAATTTGTATAATAAGACACTTTGAGAGAGTCCATATTCACATAACTTTTATTACAGTATACGGTTATAATTGTTCTATTTTATTATTAGCTATTGTTAATCTCTTCCTGTGCCTAATTTATAAATTAAACTTTATCATAGATATGTATGTGTCAAGGAGGAAGAAAATTTACTCTGCCCTTCTAGGCTTTTCTGGATGGCCTAAGAACTGACATGAGACAGATTAACAGGAGAAAATCAAATAGATTAATAGCGTGTATACATGAGAGAGACCCAGGAAACTTCAGTAGCTTTCCAGAATGGCTGAAAACCTTACCTTAAATACCATCTTCAGCTAAAGATTAAAGAGGATATTGGGGGTAGTGGTTTGGGACCTCAACTGGGAGGAAGGCAATTCACATGAAGATGAGAAAAAGTCCTCTATCTAAATTCTTTCAGGCAGGTAGGACAAATGGTCTTCTTGAGTCCTCTGGAAATTGTTTTCAGTTTGAATTAACCCATGTGTTGCAGGAAGGGGGACCCCTTTCAGGGCTGGAAAAGGGGCTCTTGTCTAACACTCAGAAATGAATTGTCCAAGGAGACACATATGCTGGCAAAGCAAGAGACATTATTGGGAAGGGTCATCCAGGCAGAGAGCAGGAAGGTGAGGGAACCCAGGAGAACTGCTCTGCCACGTGGCTCGCAGTCTCAGGTTTTGTGGTGACGGGATTAGTTGCCGGGTTGTCTCTGGCCAATCCTTCTGATTCAGGGTGCTTCCTGATGGCGCATGCATTGCTCGACCGAAATGGATGCCAGTGAGGAGGATTCTGGGAGGTGGAAGGACACATGGCATCTCCTTTTGACCTTTCCCAAACTCTTTTGATTGATGGTGGCTTGTAGTTCCATATTCCTTCCTAGGGCCTCCTGTTGTAAAATCACTCTCACAAATGGTTATATGGTGCCTGGCCAAGGTGGGCAGTTTCAGTTAGTGTGTTTTCCCTGACTCGTGTGCCAAAGAGACATTTTGGGGTGGCAAATTTTGCTCCCCTGATATGTATAAGGAAGATTGTATATATAAGGTTCTATGCTAGCCTCGGTTTCAGTATCCAGTGGGGTCTCGTAAACTGTCCCTGTAGATAAGGGGAAACTACTGTAGGTTAAATACTACCTCCTTCAGGGACTTCCCTGGTGGTCCAGTGACTAAGACTCTGCACTTCCTCTGTAGAGGGCTTTGATCCTTGGTCAAGGAACTAAGTTCTCGCATGCCGTGCAGCCAATCAATAAATACCATCTTCTTCTGGAAGCCTTCCCTTCCTCACCTTCTTTCCTTTGTTAATGAAAAAATGTTTCCCGCCATAACAATAAACAAAGAATGTTGCAGCCATCAACTTGTCACATTACAGCTGCCCTTCGGTCAACCCTGAGGGCAAACCAGACAAAGACACTAGGATAGAAGAAAATTTCAGGCCAATAGAGATCACTTTCATGCATTGGAGAAGGAAATGGCAACCCACTCCAGTGTTCTTGTCTGGAGAATCCCAGGGACAGGGGAGCCTGGTGGGCTCCGTCTATGGGGTCGCACAGAGTCGGACACAACTGAAGCAACTTAGCAGCAGCAGCAGCAGAGATGTAAAACTCCTAAACAAAATACTAGTAAACGGAGTCCAACAATAAGGACCACACACCATGATAAAGTTGGATTAATTCTAGGGTCACAAGAATGTTATAACATGGAAAGCAATCACTGTGACACACCACATCAAGAAAAAAAAAAACCACATGAAAAGACAAATTCCACATGATTTCCTTGAACTTAGTTTCCAAAAAAGGTACTTTAGTTACTTCTGTTGAAAAACACTGGGGCAATTTTACTCATTGAGTAAAAACCAAAATTCATTCGGCTGAGTGATTTGGTAAGAGACTGGCCTGTCACTCTTCCTTGAATTGGCTACTTTAATAAAGTGTGTCAGAATGAAAGTGAAAATATCACGTGAGCGCTTTCAGCTCCAAAGAAGAAGGACATATCTCCTTGCAGCCAGCAATGGCTTCCTCAGGCAAGTGAGAGACTTGAAGACTGGTGGAGGTAAGTCCTCACATGGTATGTAATGAGCCCATAGGAAGCTTCCTCATTTAAGTTAAAAAAGGCAGGAATTCCCTGGTCATCCACTGGTTAGGACTCAGCCCTCTTACTGCCAAAGGCCTGGGTTCAATCCCCCGTCAGAGAACTAAGATACCACAAGCCAAGCAGTGTGGGTGGGGGCGCGGGAAAGGGGGAATGAGGAAACTTCCTCATCCAGGGACTACATATGAGAGCTGGCCACTCGGTGATCCAAGCAACCACAGTGGTTTTAGACTGCCAGAGGGAGGAACTGAGAAGCCAGAGAGTGGAGTTGACTCTAGAGTGACACCTAGAGAAGTTAACCTCACAAGCAGCGCATTGGTTCACCATAAAATAGTCATTAACAGTTTTAGCTTGGCAAACTGATATCTGAATAGGCAACAAAACTTTCAAAATAACAGAAAAAGGAGTGAAAGATTGCCAACCTCCAAACTATTAATAATGTCCCAGTACGGTTCTTCAAGGGGCTTCTCTGGTGGCTCAGAGGTTAAAGCATCTGCCTGCAAAGCGGGAGACCTGGGTTCAATCCCTGGGTTGGGAAGATCCCCTGGAGAAGGAAATGGCAACTCACTCCAGAATTCTTGCCTGGAGAATCCCATGGACAGAGGAGCCTTGTGGGCTACAGTCCATGGGTCGCAGAGAGTACGGACACGACTGAGCGACTTCACTTCACTTCACGGTTTGTCAACCAAGGTCCATCTACTCAAAGCTATGGTTTTTCCTTCAGTCATGTATGGATGTGAGAGCTGGGCTATAAAGCAAGCTGAGCACTGAAGAACTGATGCTTTTGAAGAAGGTGTTGGAGAAAACTCTTGAGAGTCCCTTGGATGGCAAGGAGATCCAACTAGTCCATCCTAAAGGAAATCAGTCCTGAATATTCATTGGAAGGACTGAAGCTGAAGCTCCAATACTCTGGCCACCTGATGCAAAGAAATGACTCATTTGAAAAGACCCTAATGCTGGGAGGGATTGGGGGCAGGAGGAGAAGGGGACGACAGAGGATGAGATGGTTGGATGGCATCACCGACTCGATGGACATGAGTTTAAGTAAAATCTGGGAGTTCGTGATGGACAGGGAGGCCTGGCGTGCTGCAGTCCACGGGGTCACAAAGAGTCGGACAGCCTGAGCGACTGAACTGAACTGAACTGATGGTTTATATGGGGTCTTCCCAGAATCTGCCTGCAAATGCAGGAGACCCAGGTTCGATCCCTGGGTCAGGAAGATCCTCTGTAGAAGGGAATGGCAGTCCACTCCAGTATTCTTGCCTGGAGAATCCCATGGACAAAGGAGCCTGGCAGGCTACAATCCATGGGATCGCAAAGAGTGGGACATGACTGAACGACGAACACTGCTACTACTACGGTTTATATACATGAGGAATTTATACTTACAAGTTATTGCTTAATTGAGAATTAAAGGAAATCTCACCCTGAAAATGGACTCTGTCCAAAACTTGTTAGAGAAAGCCAATTGGATAAAACACATTTTCAGAATTTTGACCTTAAAGAAACAAAAGGCCTTCCAGGAGAAATTTCTGTTTCTCTCCCTGATCCTTTGAAATGTAAAGTTTTCTACCTGATTTTAGGCATTTTTATTGTGTTTTGAGAGCTTGATCTCTGCCATTCACAATATATACATATGATATACATTCGGCAGCCAGTCAAACAGCCTGGGATTCTGAGCAGCTGTTTCGATTGGCTGTGCCAGCAAATTTGTCACAAATGGCCCCTGACCATAAGGGGCTTTGTCATCTCAACCTTTGTTGTGCCTGTCTATATAATGGGGTGGAAAAGGGTCAGACATGACTGAGTGACTGAACAAATAAAATGAAGTCTTTACTTAAACTATTTTGACAAGTAAACTTTCTGGCTCTTGTGAAGGCTGCATCTTTGTACTCTCTTGTGGGGACACATCCTGAATTTTATGGTTTGAGTTGCTAACACATGGCTCGTCAGTGGCCAGACAGGGATCCTTTAAATTGGAGAAACTTCTAAATTGGCAAGGTTTTACAGGACTCTCATTATAAACAGCTGTTTTACTAGTGTCTATGAAAAGACCAAATTAGAAGGTGGATACAAAATATATAAATATAATAATGGCTAACCTTAAGAACCTCTACCTGCCAATGCAGGAGATGCAAGAGATGTGGGCTTGATCCCTGGGTCGGGAAGAACCCCTGGAGGAGGGAATGGCAACCCACTCCAGTATTCTTGCCTGGAGAGTCCCATGTTCAGAGGAGCCTGGTGGATTACAGTCCATGGGGTCGCCAAGAGTTGGACAGGACTGAAGTGAGTGAGCGTGCATGCATGCACAAACTAACAGATGTCATCAGATCGAGAGGCTTTGTGATAGCTGAAAGAAAGTGCTACAGTGGAAGTCAGGGGATTATAATTCTAAACGTGTCACACAGTAGCTGCAAGAATTTATACAACTTATTTAAATTACTTGGACTTTAGAAGTAATCCCCAGAAAATTCCTGTACTGAGGATACTGGACTTCTAACACTTAGTGTCCTCACATGCTATGCATGATTCTCTAATACATTAAGTAACTGAACTGGGAAATGAGAAGTAATTTACACCATTTTTAACTCCCAAGGTATAAATACCACTCAGGTTATTCATGAATTACTTGAATTGAGATGCTCACCAAAGAAGTCATCTTTTTTTTTTTTTAGGATATGCTTGTTTTGGAATTAGGCAAAGATAAGGGGGATAAAAAGGCTTCTCAGGTGGCTCAGTGGTAAAGAATCCACCTGTCAGTGCAGGAGACATGGTTTGACGTCTCAGTCGGGAAAATCCCCTGGAGAAGGAAACGGCAACCCACTCCAGTATTCTTGCCTGGGAAATCCCATGGACATTGGAGCCTGGCAGACTACAGTCCATGGGGTCACAGAAGAGTTGGCGGCAGCTTAGAGACTAACTAAAAGGGGGATAAGGAGTATTAGGATGTTTTTCTTGTGATATTTGAAAAAAAGAGCTGGAATGAAAGTCATTCCATGTTTAAACTTATAACGTTGATAATCCCTGACTTATCTAGTCTTTTCCCATTCTATATTTTTGACTGACTTTGTAATCTTAGCACAAATTTAGTCATAGTTAAAAGGACAGTGAGGGAGTTCCCTGATGGCCCGTGGTTAGGATTCTGGGCTTTCACTGCCTTGGCTCAGGTTCAGTCCCTGATGACGAACTGAGATCTTACAAGCCATATGGCATGGTCAAAAATTTAAATAAATAAATAAAATTAAAAAGACAATGAGATTTGCATATTCATGAAAAGCTAAGCTCTAAAAAACATAGAACCAGTCTCTGGAAACCCTTTTTAAATTACTCAGATCTTATAAATGAAATGTGAGTTCACAATAAGCTGCTTTGAAGTATTCAATCAAAAGCACGAAAAGGGCAAGAAAGGGCAAAGCAAGAATTAAACTTTGAAGTGTGACTGTAGCTCAACCATGCAAAAACAAGGCTCTTCTTTATGTTTAGTTTAGAAGAGGGATCTGAGAGAGGGGAAGACAACATGCAATAGCAAAAGTAAAGAGGATGACTATGACAGACAGGGAGTGAGCAGGAGCGAGACTGAGCTCCAGAGTGATAATGCGGACTCTTGCTTGCATCAAAATGAAAGAAAAGGACTGATATTTTTCTCATTTAAAGAAAGATACTAAAAAAAATAAAAAATTAAAAAAAAATAAAGAAAGATACTATTCTATCTGTTTCTTACTAGAATAAAAAAAGATGACAGCTGGAATAAGAAATGCTTCCTCCAGTATGGCAGGTCACCATATATAGAGAGGGCAAAAGCTCTTTTTACCTTTCAACTGGGGAACAGCTCCTGGATAAGGCAAAGACTTGCCTTTCCAGACCAAGAGAGTTTACTCCTATTTTTCAAAATATTTAACATTAAACAAATCTTTGAGTAGCAGTTAATGCATTTATAGGTTAGAGGAGAAAAATAAGCATATTTTTAAAAATCAACCCACTGAAGAGGTATGTAATATTCAATATCCATTTGAAAGAGTAGATTGAAAGATAAAATATTGACTTCTCAACTGCCATCAGTTGGACTTACTGCCTCCATACCTCTTATTTACTTATTCATTTTCTCCCAGCTTATTGAGATACCATTGACATAACAGCGCTAGGTTGAAGGGTGCAGCATAATGAGCTACATACACAGTAAGCTCAGTGAACACCCGTCATCTCATAGACACAAATTAAAGAGAAAAACATTTTTTCTTATGATGAGAACTTTTAGGATTTACTAAAAGACTAACATGTATATAACACACAATAGGGTTAATTAAATTTATCATGTTGTACCTTACATTCCTAGTACTAAGCTGGTTTACAACTGGAACTTCGTACCTTCACTTTGGCCTTCCCCCACACCCACCTCCAGGCACAAATACAATCTCTTTTTATGAGTTTGTTTGTTTTTAAAGTATAATTGACCTCCAACACTATGTTGGTTCCTTTTACACACAGTGACATCTATACATTTCAAACTGATCGCCATGATGTCTAGTTATGATATGCCACAAAACAAAGATATTACATGGTTACTGACTAAATTCCCCACACTATTCATCTCATACCCATGACTCATTTATTTTGCAATTAGAAAGTTGTACCTCTTAATATCTCTAATTTATTTTTTTCCTCCCTCAAACCCCTTCCTTCTGGAAACTACCTATTTGTTCTCTGTATCTAGAACTGTTTCTGTTTTATTATGTCTGTTAATTTTTTTTTTAAGATTCCAATAAGTGAAATTATGCAGTCTTTCTTTCCCTGCGACTTGATGACTACCTTCAGTGTTATGTTTGGTTTCCTTTCTCTTTTCTTAATAATTTCTTCTTTTTTATTTTACTTATTTTTCTTATCTGTTTTTCTTTCTCTTTTTTGGTGTGTGTCTATTACAGATTTTTGGTTTGTGGTTACGATGAGTTTTATATATAGCAATCTCTCAATGTGATTGTTGTAATTTGTGGATTTCTTAAGTTCAAATTCATTTTTACAACCCAGAATTATAACGCCACTCCCCCAATGTTTACTGTTTTTGACATCATATTTTATATCTTTTTGTGTTGTGTATCCCTTAACTGTTGTGTGTATAGATAATTTTATTACTTCTGTCTTCTAATCTTCCTTTATACATGGTTGATGTACCACTGTTACTGCATACTTGCCTTTACCAATGAGCTTTTTTCTCTTGTAACTTTCATGTTCCTAGCTGTGGGCCTTTTCTTTTTCACTTAGAGCAGTCCCTTTAGCATTTCTTGTAAAGCTGGTTTGGTGGTTCTGAACTCTTTCAGCTTACACTTGTCTGCAAAACTTTTGATCTATCAAATCTGAATGAAACACTTGCCAGGTAGAGTCTTCTTGGTTATAGGATTTTCCCTTTCATTCTTTTGAATATATCATGCCACTCCCTTCTGGCCTCCAGAAGTGGTAGTTTCTCAGTCATGTCTGATTCTTCGCAACCCCATGGATTGTAGCCTCCATGGACTGTAGGCTCCTCTGTCCACGGGATTCTCCAGGCAAGAATACTGGAGTGGGTAGCCATTCCCTTCTCAAGGGGATCTTCCCAAACAAGTGATCAAAAGTGTCTGGTAAAAAGTCAGCTGGTATCTTTAGGGGAATTCCCTTGTAGTATGCAACTTGTAGGTTTTTCCTTGCTGCTTTCAATATTTTATTTTTAATTTTTGTCATTTTAATCACAGTGTGTTTTAGTGTGGTCCTATTTGGGTTGATCTTGTTTGAGACTCTCTGCTTCCTGGACCTGGCTATGTGTTTCCTTTCTCACGTTAGAGAAGTTTTTAGCTATTATGTCTTCAAACATGATCTTTACTCCCTCTCTTCTCATTCTGGGACCCCTGTAATGTGAATGTTAGTACACATGACGTTGTCCCAGTGGTTAACTATCCTCACTTCTTTTTATTCGTTTATCTGGCCAGCGTCAGTGATTTCCACTCTGTCTTCTAGCTCACTAATTCATTCCTCCATATCATTTAATCTACCATTGATTTCTTCTAATGCATTTTCATCTCAGTTATTGTATTCTTCATCTCTGTTTGATTTTTTGTTACATTTTCTAGCTCTTTGTTAAAAACCTCGAATCTCTCTTTCTGTTCCTACAATCCTCTCCTGAGTTCTTTGAACATCTTTATGATCATTACCTTGAACTTTTCATCAGGTAGATTGCCCATCTCCACTTCACTTGGCTCTGTTGAGGTTTCATCTTGCTCCTTTGGAACATATTCCTCTGTTACCTCCTTTTACCTCACTTTCTGTTTGTTTGTTTGTTTTTCTGTGTATTTGGTATATTGGATACATTTCCTAACTTTGGAAAATTGGCCTTTCATAGCTGCTGCTCAATCCCTTCTGGCTACCAGAGCTATGTGCTCTAGGGGTGCCCCCTATGTGGACTGTGTGCTCCCTTCTGTTTGGGAAGTTGAGTACTGGGGAAGCTGTCGTAAGGTGTGGCTGGCCCCTGGTCTGGTTGGCTGCCAGGCCCTGCCTTGTGTAGAGGCTACTAGGTGTTAGTGAGCAGGACCAGGCCATGAGGTGCTTGCTGCAGAGTCCTGGGGGGTCTCAGGGCTAGTGTTGGCCTACTGGTCAGTGAAGCCAGGTTCTGGGATTGCCGGTGGTGGGGCTGGGGTTCCCCAATCTAGTGTCAGCCTGCTGGTGGGTGGGGCTGCTTCCACCCACCCACATGGCTGCTTGTGAGTTCCAGGCTGTCCCAGTGCTGGTGCTGACCTGCTGGTGAGTGGGACTAAATATTGGAGTGGCTGACTGAGGCGTTCCAAGATGTCTCTGAGCTGGTGTCAGCCTGCCAGTGCATGGGCTGGATCCTGACATGGAAGGTTATGGGGCTGCAGGGGTCCAGGGTCTGGTGTCTGCCTGCTGGTGAGTGAAGTCAGGTCCTGGGTCTAGAGCTGGCCCACTGCTGAGTGGAGCTGTGTCCTGGGATCTCTGGCTGCAGGGCCCTGGGGGTCTTATGGTTGGTAAGATGGTTTGCTGATGGACAGGGCTGGGCTTCAGCCCAGGTGATCATGAAGCTGGTGCTTGCCCACCGGTGGATGAGGCTGGTGTTGGTGTCCTGGTGGGCAGGGCTGGGTCCCAGGGTAACTGTGGGTTCAAGGAGTCTTAAGACAGCAGGCCTTCTGGTGGGTGGGGCTGTGTCTCCCCCGAGCTGGTTCTCAGAGCTGTGTCCTGGTACTGGGGCTGACAGGCTGGTAGGCAGGACCAGGTCCTGGTGCTACTAAACTTGAAGGAGGATTCCAAACTGGCACTTGCCAGTACCAGTGTCCACCAGGTAGAAGCAGCTCTCTAAAATCTGCTGCTGCAGTTCCTGTGTCCCCAAAATGAGCTCCAGTTGCCTCCTGCCTCTCTGGGAGGCTCTCCAAGGTCAGCAGGAAGGTCTGACCCAGGCTCCCTTTTAACTACTGCTTCTGTCCTGGGTCCTGGAGTGTATGAGATTTTGTGCTCTCTCTTTGTGAAGTCTCTATTACCCACAGCCCCCTTCAGTTTCCAGAAAGTAAGCCCCCCTGGCCTTCAAAACCAAACAGTTTGGGAGCTTGTCTTCTTGGTGGAGGACCCCTGGGCCTGGGGAGCTTGATGTGGGGCTCAGACCCCTTATGCCTTGAGAACCTCTGCAGTTGTAATCGTCTCTCGTGCACGAGTTGCCCACCTGGGTGTACGGGTCTTGACTATACCGTCTCCACCCTTCCTACCTGTCTCATTGCGCTCCTTCTTTATATCTTTAGTTGTAGATCTTTTCTGCTAGTCTTCTGGTCTTTCTCCTCAACTTTCTGGTCTTTCAACTATTTACCTGCTCTGTAAACAGCTGTTATCTGTGTGCCTGGGAGAGGTGGTGAGCTCAGGGTCTTCCTGTTCTGCCATCCCACCCTCCTGTTGAAGACCATCTCTGTTCACTTATTTAAAAAGTATGTGAGAGCATATGGATATTGCAAACCTTGCTTCAGGACACGAAGAAGATGCAAAACCAAAAAAAGTAGTTTGCCATCAAAAGGTTTACAATCTCTGGAGGTGAAAAACATAAAGTAACCCTAGCAA
This sequence comes from Ovis canadensis, assembly GCF_042477335.2. Lineage (NCBI taxonomy): Eukaryota > Metazoa > Chordata > Mammalia > Artiodactyla > Bovidae > Ovis > Ovis canadensis. Next base: position 81,661,292 of record NC_091256.1, read on the forward strand.
AAAGGATTTATGGGTTACATGTCATCAGACTGGTGTTCACAGCATTGCATTTTCCCTTGATTATAGTACTATTCACATTGCTTTGCAATTTGTCCACTTGTCAATCTTCTTTATTAAACTGAGAGCTGAAGGCAAGAACTGTACCGTGTTTGTTCCTAGCCTACAGACCTAAGACCAGCGGGCAACCTGTAGGAAGAGCTCAGTAACTAGTTGTATAACAAAAGAAAGAAACTGATCAATACATGAAGGAAATGGCTACACAGTTTAGAGGGCAAGGATCATGTCTGGCTGGGGTGGCTGTGTAGGCTAAAGTCATGTAAGTTGGCTCTTAAAGGATTTAAAGGTGAGAAGACGTCCGACAAAGGGATTGTGAGCAGATGGCGGTAGGAAACGGGCAAAAGAGATAGAGTTAAAAGAGAACTCAGAAATCTAGTTTTAATACAACCTCCCACTAAATGTAGGAATTTCATCTGATATCATGGTGATAAGTGGCTGAATATCTCATAAAGGGTCCTGTTCTGCTTCTTAGATGGTCTAGCTTGATTGGGGACCCTCTACCCCCACTCCTCCATAAATGAATTCATTTCAAAATATTGAAGATTATGTAAAAATCACTTTGATTTTTAGGAAGTTGTTTCTCTGGCAGGTACTTTTTCCAGTGTTTGCTGCTTATAAAATTAAACAAAATTAAATACTCAGGTTTTGGTATGAATCACAATACCTTGCAAACTATATTTAAGATTAAAAAAAAACTGTAGTAAAGTACACATAACAAAATTTACCATCTTAATAATCTTTACGGGTATAGTTTATTGGCATTAAGTACATTTGCATTATTGTGCTACCATCACCATTAGGTACAAGACTCTCTTTACTCCTGAGATTTTCAAAACTTATTACTGCATGCAAAAATGTCAGATACATTTTAAATGAAGCTATTTACATTTTAAACATGTGACAAAATTCAGCCTGGAACTTAAAATCAAGTTATTAACTAAACTTTGGGGCTTAGTGTTTAATGATGATTGTACAAACCACGGGCTTCCCAAGTCAGAATCTAAGATCAACATAAAAACCATGATCATTCTTCTCTTAAAGAGAGAGAGAATTCAAAATGCAAAGTTCAGTTTTGCAAACCCAGAAAAGACAGGACTTTTGACAGGATAAGAAACTAGATACTCTTCTGTTACTGGATAAATCCTGTGAGAAGTCAAAGAGGTGGTCAAGAATCAGACTGGGGCCTGTTCCATGCCATCACAGGAGCGCGTGTTTCTTATCTGTGGGAGCCACCCCCGCCAGAAGAAACGGTTTCAGTTCATGCGGTAGCTGCTCTTGACGGGCAAAGAGGCAGCAGTGTTCCCAATCTCCTGCTAAGAGTTCATTAACTGAAAAGCAGTGCAAGGTAGAATCTGAACCCAGGGTTTCAGGACCTAAGCCCAGTTTTACTTCTGAGAGAAACTCTTCTCTAAAATCATAATCTTCTCTATCTTGATACTCCTCCAGTGGCTTCTGCAGTTGAGACTTGTCAGGATACTTATTTTTCTCAAACACTGCCCTCTGCAGGTGGTTTTGTTCGGAGGCTATTTCGGGAGCAGCAGCTGAAGCTTGGGAAACAGTTTCAATGCATTCTGTGTTGTCACTTCTATAACTTCTTCCACTGAGACCCCTTTCACCTGGGCAATATATTCTGCTGAAATGGAAATGTTCCGGGGCTCGTTCCGTACCTGAAACAGAACAAAGAGACACTGAATCAAACGTGACGCTTGACAGAAGCAATCCTTGGAGACTGTCGATAAAAGATGAAAATGAGTAGGTTAAAACAACTGATGGGTTCTTGCCTTTTTTTTTTTTTTTAAGGGGGTGGGGAGAAGGCCCTGAACTTCAGCCTGAAAGATAAGGCTACAACACTGATTTTAAGTCTATGCTGCTCTTGAAACATAGGGCTCACAATACCCTAGGGCAGGGAATTAACAACTGAGGTCCCAGAACCTCGCACGTGAAGCAGTCTGCACAGTGGATACTTGGTGACCTGACCGAAGCACTAACTGTCCCTTGGTCTGCTCCTCAAGCAAGTGCTTATAAAGACTGTGCTCTGCTGCGTGGCCACCACACCCCACAGGCTGCAGTACAGTTTGATTCAAGCAACACCATCGTGTGTCTGAAGACTAAATGGGTTATGCACCCGTATTTCACTGATTCTAAGATGCATTTCTCCCCTATCTTAACGTCTCTGAAACTGATAAATATTTTACTGACATCCAATGGCATGTGAAAGTATAATTGGTAGTGTTTTTTCCCTTAAGGGTCACAAAATAGTGGTCCATCTTCAATCACTGGCATTTAGATATGATGAAATATATTACTGTTGTTATTATTTACTCAGGATGATAATGTTCCGAGGAATACAACAACTGTTAAGAGTAAAAAAAAACAAAAAGCCTTGATAATGTAGGCTACTAAAAAAACAATGAAAAATGTGCACCCAGATTTAGGTTCAAGGACATTCTTTTATATTGTGAACAACATGGTTTGAACTGTGTGGGCCCACTTAAACACAGATTTTTTTCAATAAAAATTACAGTACCGCACAATCCAAACTTGGGTTGAATCTGTGAATGCAGAACCATGTGAAAGAGGGCTGGATCCAGGGATGTAAAACTGAAGACATGGAGGGCAGATAGATGCGGACTTTCCATGGTATGGCGCAGGGCTGGAGAAGGTGTCAGTACCCCTAACCACTTCGCTATTCAAGAGTTAATTGTACCATGTTGGAAACAAACAACCTACATGGCAATATCCGGTTAAATATACTCACATGCTAAAATTTATATAGTTATTAACCAGGATGAGGAGAAGTGTTTATTGATGAACACATATGTTCACCACATAAAAGCAAGTTATGAGATGATGTGTTAAGGTTAATTCTGTTTTTATGAAAAACATCTTATGTGTACATATACGAATATAAAAAAGTGTGGAAGGACATAAGAACCTGCATTTATTTAGTGCTTATCGTAGGCAAGGTTTTGTTCTAAGTTTTCCATGGAATTTCTCATTTAATCCTCAAAATAACTCTAGGAGATAGGTACTATTATTATTACCATCCTTTTTTACAGATAAGAAGGGATCCTAAACAGCTAGTAAACAGCCCAATTGAGGTTTCAACCTGAGCAATCTGACATCAGAGTATATACTTTTAACCAGTATACTATAGTGGTAACCTTTCAGTGGTAGATGGTTCTATTTTCTTATTATTTTCTGTGTTTTCTATTAGTCTAAGATAAACACATCTTACTCAACAAAAAACATATTCACTTTAAAAATTCATTTATTCAATAAATATTTTTGAGTACCTACTGTGTCTTCCCTTCAGGTAAATATAATTTATAATGGTAGCAATATTTACTTATTTATTTAGGCTGTGCTGCAAGGCTTGTGGGATCTTAGTTCCTAGATTAGGAATTGAACCTGGGCCATGGCACTGAAAGCACCAAGTCCTAACCACTGGACCACCAGGGAATTCTTAGCAATATTGAAAATATGATTCTTTATGGCCTATAATAACAAAATGTAGAGCAAAAATTTCATAAATCTATGACTATATCAATACATACTTGTACTGAAAGACATTGAGGCTAATTTTAGCATGCTAATTAAAAACAGGAAAATGAACATTTATTGAGCATTTACTATATATCAGACACACTGAGCACTTTCGTATACATAACTTCATTTAATCCCCACTGTAATACTTCAAAGCATTTTACTATTATTTCACCCACATTTTATAAATGAGAAATAGTTTCAGAGAGATTATGAGACTTGACCAAAGTCACACAGCTAGTGGGTACCATCACACACCAGATCTGAATCCAGGTCTTTCCGACTCTAAACACTGGGGTTTTTTTTTTTTTAACTTTTTTTTATATTGGAGTACAGTTGATTAACAATGTTGTGGCAGTTTCAGGTGTAGACACTAAGCTTTTCTACTATACTGGTCTGGATTTCAATATTACATAAACTAGGTTGTGACCCATAGCAAATAATATTCTTTGGAGCACTACTGCCATATTTGGAAAAGACCTGATGAAATTTAAGTCAATATAACCTTTCAACCTAGCACTACAGTAAGATTCCATTGTATTTACTCTGTAAGGAGAAACACAGCTAAATTGAAAATATTTCAAATGAAAGATACACTAAATAATGTAGAAATAGGAAAATCATTTACCTGTTTTTCTGGTCCCAGTGCAGGGGAATCCGTTTCTAAGCAAATTGAAGTTAAAGGCAACTGTTTCACAAGTTTCTGCTTCTTAAAGAAAAGAGAAAGCTAGTAAGTTTAAAACATGAGAAGTAAAGATAAAATAAGAAGCATTAAACCTACCTGGCAAAAAAAAAAAACCAACCTACCTGGCAATGCATTCTATTCGGCAGGAATTTAAAATTCATGCCTGAATATTCAACTAATAAATGTCCACTATGTTCTCATCATTCTACACTAACAGATTTAAAAAGACACATTTTTGGGAATTCTCTGGTGGTCCAGTTGTTAGAACTCTGTGCTTCCACTGCAGGGGGCCCAGGTTTGATTCCTGGATGGAGAACTAAGATCTCACAAGCACTGCAGTGTGGCCAAACAAAAAAAACATTCTTTGCCAAAAATTATCTGAAGCCTCTAGGAACTCAAGAGAGTAGCAACCAAGAGCAGAAAATGAGGTACATCCAGCAAGAAACCAAATATCTGGTATCACATGCTCACTGAAAGATCCACGGAGAGATTTCTATTGTTTCTCCACCACTACCGTACTCGGGGTTTCTTCCTGCTGTTCACTTTAGGTCAGTCAAGGTTTTATGTTTATAAATCCAAGTTCATGTGCATATTTTGAATTTTAGATTAGGAAATAGTTTTATATTCTGTTTATGATTTTGCCTGGATTATAAGGACTTCAATTAACTCAGTGAGTTTTACACCAAGAGCAATTCTCTTGTTGCCACTGCACTTTTTAAGATAAAAAATGGAAAGGAGATACATGATGCAGAGTGGAACAATGATAAAATAAATTATTTTAAGAGTAAAATTTCAGGGCTTCCTTGGTGGCTCAGTGGTAAAGAACCACCTGCCAATGCAGAAGACACGGTTTGATCCCTGGTCCGGTAGGATCCCACACGCGAGGGGCAACTCAGCCCGATCACCGCAGCTAGGAGCCTGCACTCCAGGGCCTGGGAACTGCAACCGCTGAGCCCGCACACCCTCAAGCCTGTGCTCCCCAACAAGACAAGGCACCTCGAGGGGAAGCCCACAGGCTGCAGCAAAGAGAAGTGCCTCGCCCACAACGAGAGGAAAGCCAGCACAGCAACGAAGACCCAGCACAGCCAAAAAAGAAAGAGCAAAACTGCAAAAGCCCAGGAGTATGTATGCTCGTGCACTGCTGGCAGACAAAAATTAAACTGGTATAAATTCCTCAAAGGAAATGTGACTATTTAACCACATATCTAAAAATACATACCCTTTTTCTTAATGGTTCCATTTATACACAGTAACTGCAAAAGTTATGTGAACAACTGTGGATGTGCAAAGCTAGTCACTGAAGTGCTGTCTGTTAATAGTGAAAACTAGAAACAATGTAACCTTTACTTAAGGTAATGCTTAGCTAAATTAGGTACATCCATATTGTGAAATATTGTGTAATTATTTTAAAGGAGAAATAGGTCTATGTTTATAGATACAAAAAATATCCATGAAGCTAACTCAAAACAAAAAGAATATGATATCTTCGTATTTTATATGAATCAGATGTTAACAATGATTGTCTCAGTGGTAGGACGAGTTGGGTTGACCGGAAATTTGTCTTTTTCTGAAGTGTCTCTATTTTCTATAATGCACAAATATTATCTTTAAACTTAGAAAAAATAATAGCATTTTAGTTTAGAAACGGAAATGATAGCACTGCTAAAAAGTACTACTGAATAAGAAATTTCTCCATGAATGGTAAAAGTAGGAAAAATAAAAGTAATCTTGGATCAACTATACTTCAATAAAAATTAAAAAACAAAACTAAAATGCTAAATTGGTAAATAAAAACATAAATTTGGACTATTGCCTCCCCTGAGTCTTAAAAGGCTGGTTCAAGAGTTAATGATAAGGAAATGTGAAGATATAGAAGTAATGAATAGCTGTCGGGTTGGAAAACTGGTTAACAACTTAGAGTACAAATCAATCATATAGGAGAGTCACCAAATTTCCAGTTCCCTGAAAGATACACACAGAGGTCTGATACACATTCCTAAGTTGTTTTTACAGGAAGCGGACCGTCACCAGATGAAACTGCTGACCTCAAGCATGTAGATCTCAGGCCATTTGAAACCAGAAGATTGACTGATGATGCTTAAAACTGTATCTTGATGTCAACCAATTCGAGCACTGGGTACAAGCTGATCACATGCCCTGCAGCCTCCTCCCTCACATGGCCTTTAAAAACGCTTTTCTGAAAGCTATCGGGGAGTCAGGTCTTTTGAGCATGAGCTGCCCAGTTTTCTTGTGTGTGGATCCAATTTATCTATTTTTTTTCTTTGGTGATTAGTGCTTTCAGTGTCATGGCAAAGAAAACCACTGCCTAATCTATGGTCACCAAGATTTGGATCCGTTTTCTTCTAAAAGTTTTGTAATTTCAGCTCTTACATTTAGGTCTCTGATCCATTTATGAGTTACCCTTGATGTAAGTATGAGGTATGGACTTAAGATTAATTTTTGTAATGAAACCAGAACAGTACATAACAGTACAGTACCGTAAAAATTACTGAACAGGAAAAGTTCACAGCAGTAAAGTGAAAGTTCCTATTTTAAAGTGTTATGTCACAAAGTGTAGAACCAAGTTTAATGAAAGATTTTACCTGCCCACTTCTTACGATGGAAGGAGGAATTGAGAAGAAGTATCCGGCTTTTACCCCTTCCATGGCTACAGATGGCTGACCGTCAAACGCATGCAGCAACACTTTGTCAGCACCTCTCAAAAATTAGATCAGAGTGCATTTTATTTCCTTAATGAAAAGTTTTCCCACTAATCAAATTGAACAACACAGACTTTAAGTAAATGTTGGTCACTAGAAGGTTCTGTGGTTTCTAAAGGGTAGATAAACGTACAGTGTTCAACCAGTAGAATAAAAATAAATTCTTATTCTGCAGAATAAATTATATAACATTGAAACAAATTTTAAACAATTAAACTTCCCATTCCAAACCTTCTTGAAATTTGTGAACTGTCAAATTATTGTTCCTAACAGGTCTTTAAATGGTTAAACTGTCCTTAAGAAGGATGCTAGTAGAAATGAGGAACTGAATGATTAACAAATTCAACAGTACACATACACATACATATGTACTGCTCTTACTTGATCCAATTAAAAAAAAACTTATTTTACTTGATCTAATTTTTCATTCGCTTTATCCTCGTCTGATGAACATTACAATCACACTGAAAACCTTATAAATAGTAGGCTGACTTGCAAAACCATCTTAATTGATTTCCATCACTACCCTGGCCTGCTCCCTTCTCTTTAAGAAAACAAATAAAAATGTCTTTTTCTATGAGAACATGGACTAGAATTGTCAAACATTAGGCACATTTTTCTCAGGAACCTACATACCTTGCTCATTTAAGAGGCTGATGGTAGGTCTTCCGGCTGAGCGTGAGTGAACATTTCTGTTGAACAACAAAAAAACCTCCTTTTAAGTATTTACTATGAACATATTATTTTTGATCTATTAAAGTAGTTAAGAGAAAAAGAAAAGTAGAGCTCCATTTCAGGAGAATCATTATTTATCACTAATGTGCTTTAAAACTATTAATATAGAAAGATGATAATTAACCTACAAAGGCAAATTTAGTCTTTTGGCTAATTGGACCTGTCTGATTAGGACTTGTCTTTGCTCTTCCTTCTGTTCATCAGTGCCAGCAAATCTGGGGGAGAAATCCAGTCCAACCTATAACAGAAAAATAAAACAGAATCACGTTTATGGTTTAATGAACCCCCAAAGGCAGATGATGGAGCAGTACTGTCCAAGAGAAATATAACGCGAGTCATACACACAAGCCACACACACAGCTTTACGGCTTCCAGTAGCCACGTTAAAGACACTAACAAGAAACAGGTGAAATTAACTTTAATATACTTTGTCACAATTCCTAAAACATTATCAATATATTACAGTCACTCATATTATTATCTTAACACATAACCTATGTAAAATTACTGAGTTATTTTACATTCCTTCTTTGAGGTACTTAGACTTTGAAATCATCTGTGCATTTTATCCTGATAGCACACATCAGTTTGGGCCAGCCACAATTCAAGTGCTCAACAGCTGCATGTGGTCACCACACTGGACAGTAATGATTATAAAGGACTGCTTCCCTTGATACTATTTTGGCATGCACTGCTATAAGCTATATTCTGAATGTGTTATTCTTATCTTTTATCTTTACAAGTGGAATTACCAAGTGGTAAAATGTCTTACAACTTTAAATTATTTAATAAGTTTTTTATTATAAACTCTAACCTATTAATATCTAAAGTATGCTTGTACATACTATTTCAAGTAACCAGAGAGATGGCCTTATTTAAGCAAAAGGAAAAAAAGCAAAGCATATTGAAATGTTAATAAAGCATCCATTAACAAGGCCATGGGGAGGTATTCTATTGTTTTATCCCTAAGTGCTTTTGCTTACTGAGAAAGTACTGACAAGTTGTTATTCAGCTGAGCAGGGTGAACATAATTATCTAAGTCTGTTCTAATCACTGACACTGAATTAGGGACTGCCTTCATGTATCACATGGAGGTCTGAATTAGAAATCACTTGATCAGCTGGTGGATATTTACCTCTCCAATTGCCAATAACTGATCCTTATAATTCTCGATAATGGGCAAAGCTACATCCAAATCCTGGGATGAAAAAAAAAAAAAGTAAATTCATTCAAATAGGAGAGAGGAATGTCATAGGTTTTGTATCAACACCTATTATATGCCAGGCACTATGCTACGCTGGGTCCTTTACATACAAATCCTTTACCCAGTTGAGGAGCTAGGAATGGTAATCCTTCTATAATGGTGAGTAATTCTAGCTGGCAATTTGAGCAGAAATGTCCCATACCCAATTAGTTATAAGAACATTACTTCTTATGAAGATTCCCACTTCAACACTTCCTTCTGTCTAGGAGGCATTTCCTGGTATTTAGGAGGAGTGATCTGGATTTCCTGGAATAGCTGAGCAAGAAAAAACAAAGCCACTCACCTTGGGGAGTCTGGGAGTACGCTGTTATATTCTCCTCTTAGGGTACGGATGAATGACTTGTGAATATTAACAGTGATAATCCCAAACATCTTTTGCACTATTTTCACTGATTTCATCTTTATAGTTCTGCATACCCTATTTTTGTCCTAAAGTTTCAACCATATAAATACTAAATATCACGTATATGGCTGTTTGTCAACTACTGAAGTAACTGAATAGTTAATTCCATAGTTTCCATATCACTATTTCCACTTAAAGAGAATTTTCCCTGTAAGGGTTTCCTTGTAAGAGAAAAACAAATATATGGAAAACTTGGTTCCAGATATTTTAAATTACTTTGAGGATTTCAGAGTATGTAAATTCAAAGTATTTCTAGTGAGAATAATCAGAAAAAGGAGAATTAAGAAAAGGGAGGTAAAACAGATGGTCGAGGAACAGGAGAAGACGTTATAATTATGCCTCAAGAGAGAGAAAAGAAGATGAGGGAGGATAAATCAAGGCCTTACAATTCCAGTAGACTCAATGGAGCAGAATTAACGTTGTCAAGAGGAGCTAAGAGTACATAACCCTAGTTATCAGAGAAGGTGTCTGACAATAGCTAAGTAGGTCAGTGTCAGGAAAAGATCTTCTGTATCAAATGTTCAAACTAATCTGTGTGTCTGGGACCTCAAAGGGACTGGAGAAGTTGGAGAGATTACCCAGGAAATGTAGCACACTTAGAAACCTTAAGACAAAGAAATTACACATTTGGATGAAGACCAGATATAGGGAAAAAAATCTTCCTGGGTATATGTATCATCTATAAAAACAAGGAAAACAAACTTACAATGAGATTATTTTAATTCCTTGTGAAATAATTTGGAAGTTTCTGGCAAGTCAAGGATAGTAAATTGTTAATAGAGATACTACTTCATACCACTAATATGTATAAATATATGTGGTCTTCATCATTTTAATAGATGTAAAAACATTTCAAAGGACATTCATAGGTCTCTTTCTGACTTTAGCTCTATTCCTACTTTCTTCATAAGGTCTCAAGTTCCTTAATAGCTAGTGATTCTATTGTGGGGTTTTAAAATATTCTATACCTTTATACTCTATGACTGGGAATACAGCAAATAATGATTCACCATTTACAAACGAGGAAACTGAGACCTGGCAAGGTTAAGTGCCACAGATCGCAGAAGGGAGAAGGCCAAGTCTCTCTGACTTCAAAGCTCATGATGTTTCCACTATGCTGTTCAAAGGAGGGAGAGAGAAGGAAAGGAAGGGCAAAGGGGAGGGAGGAGAGATTTATTCTGACTGACTTAAAATAATTAGAATATTTTTTATTTAATAAAGAAAATATTTAGCCTTTAGAACCGGGGTCAGGCTTGTAACAGAAATGAGTGAAGTGGGTTAAGTAGGGACAGGAGCCAATGTATGGCTCAGTGGGGAAAGAATCTGCCCAAAATGCAGGAGATGCAGAAGATGTGGGTCCAATCCCTGGGTGGGGAAGATCCCCTGGAGGAAGGCATGGCAACCCACTGCAGGATTCTTGCTTGGAGAATCCCATGGACAGAGGAGCCTGGTGGGCTACAGTCCATAGGGTCACAAAGAGTTGGACATGACTGAAATGACTTAGCACTCGTGCACATATACCTTATAACCCACATTTTCTATAAAGTTATATTTAACATTGTAGCATCATATTTAACACTGTATAAGTTAACTATTTATTTTTGAACTGCTAGGCTGTTCCCTCTTTTTCTCTATTACAAATAATGCTGCAATAAACCTCTTTGTGAAAGAAGATAGAATTTCTTTCTTTTGGATTATTGCTTTAGAATAAAAATCAGAAAGAGGAGGATTACTGAGTCTAAGGGTAATACCATTTTTTATGGCTCCTGTTTTATAAGACTATTACCTTTAATGTGACACTTCTTTGGTCTTCTGGTGAAACTCCTTGAACTGGGTGAACACCCAAGCATGGCAGGACAAACCCATTATACCTAAAAATGTAGAATGAATTAAAAAAGCAGGATTATTAGACTAGGAGACAATGTTACTCTGAAGAACAAGTAGGAAAGAATTTTTTTAAGGCTGTTAATGTAATTTTTTCCCTGCTCATTCTCTTTAAAAATGGATGATCTTTGAGATTGCAAACATGACACCATATATGCATCCTTATCAGCAATTCTATTTCTTTACGAGAAGTAGCACCTTTCTGAAAGCTGGATAATCTTTTCAAATTCTCCTGAATGTTCAGCGACCACGACAAGAGCCATAATATTGGCCTGAAACAAACATGAATAGAATTCAGTTATAGTCTCAAACAATATCCATCCAATACAACTAAATAACAATTTAAAGTCTTCTGTGCTTTTAGTTATCCTTGCTCCCTCACACTCCATCAATATCATAATGGCCATCACTAATTAGCTACATATGTTTTGGACATATGTTCAGTGAGTATAAATATTACCCCATTTAATCTGCACACCCTTCTGACATAGGCATTGCTGTAACCCATTGTTTGGATCAAGAGACATTTGGATGGAGTCAAATAACCTGCCCAAGATCATTAGGCCTGTGTTATTCCAAATACCACACTCCTAATTAAACTGCGATGGTGAAACATGGCTACATATAAAAATGGCAACCATTTCTATAAGTTTGAAGGAAGACCACAAAATGCTAGTTGTAATGAATTTCATAAATGCTTCCCAAAATTAACAATTTTCCTCCAAACAAACCCAAAATGTTTCAGAAAACTTTTATAATTTTTCCAAGATCTTCAGAATAATGCTAATTTAAGAGCTGACAGACGCACTGACCTGTTCTATATAGCTGGCACGCCTGGTGTCTGCGGGCATGTGTTTTGGATTCAGACTATCTTGTCTGTATCACTTTACTAGTGATGCATCTTTGGAAAAATTAATCTAGGCCTTAGCTTCCTCATCTATAAAACAGGTAACGGCTGCCTATAAAATAGTAGCTTCCTTAGAAGGTTGTTGAGAAACATTAAATGAGATAATGTACAGAATGGGTTTAAGTTCAGTGCCTGGCACATAGCAAACAATAGATGCTGCTTATTGTTAATGCATTTTTTACTGAAGCAACATCAACATATTATACCAACATTTCAAGCTATCTTAGATCAAAATGAGTAGGAAGATAAAAACAACGAAAAAAGAGCAAGTATAGCTATTGGCTTACTTTCTTGGCTTTCTCCAGCACATCATCCAGATCCTAAAATAAACATAAGTAATCATGATCATTTTAGATGGATAAGTAACTATCCTTTGCTTGTGTATACCAATGCAGTTGAGGCACCATAAAGACTGACAATGATGGCAAGGAACAGGGTGGTGAGAAGGGCCTAGCTGATGCACCTTCCATTTACTCTCTCCGTAAATTCTGGCTTATGTTCCCACTCTACTGGAACAGAAACTGTTATTGTCAAATATAAAAGACAGTTCTCTGTCCCACTCTACCCTTCAGCAGCATTAGAAACTCACTTGTCTACTCTTTCCTTCCCCAAATATTTTCCACTTTTGGCTTTTGCAAATACTTCTCTCTAGCTGTCGGCTACTTATCAAGTCTCCTTGACTGGCTCTTTCTCCTCTGATTTCAGGACCATAGGCTTCTCTTCCTGTACTTCCTGCTAAGTGATTTCATTACTATACTCATTATGCCAGTGAGTCCCCAGTTTTTATCTCCAGCCTGTAATTCTCTTCTGAACCCAAGATTCACATTTTAAAATGACCATATGACATTTCCACTTGGATGGACATCAGGTTTCAACATATGCCAAGCATAACTATTTTCTCCCCAACAAATCTGTTCCTTCTGCCTGCCTTCTCCAACCTGTTTTCCCTCATCTCAGTAAACAGCACCACCATCTCTCTCCAGCATCCTCAAGTTCTTCCTCTCCCTCTCTCTGCACATCCAGTTCCTCTTAGTATGTACTTTAGAATCGATCTCCAAAATATAACTTGAATCCATCTGCTTCTCTCGCTTGCAACTCCCCTGTAACCTCTATCATCTTTAGTCTCAATACTGCAAAAGCCTCCAAACCGGTTTTCTAACTTCTAACCCTTGCTTTCCTCTATCCATTTACCACACATCAGCAGAAAGGTTTTTAAATGGATTATCAGATCATATCTCTCTCCTTCAACCACCCACCCACCCACCAAACCGTTCTACAGGATCCCCATTGTGATTCTAGTGCGAATTCGTGCCTCACCTATCCTATGCAAACTTCTTCAGTCCGATTTTATGCTTCTCTCTTTTTAGCTCATCGGAAGCCACCCAGCCTTTCGACAGCTTGAATGAACCAAATTCTGTCCTGTCGGGGGGGCCTGCAACCCGCCTGCTTTCCTCACCACCATGCACCCACAGCTTTGTTCTTCTTCCGCAATTTAAGCGTCACCTCTTGAGAGGTTTACCAAACAGAACCGCCTCTTCTTTCTCTAATACTAGCCTCTGGTTTCCAATGCAGCAGGTAAAACACGTTGACATTACGCGTGGAACTTCGCCCCCCGGGAGGATAACTCGAAGGGTAAGGACGGGGGCTGCCCCGCTCCCACGGGCCCGACCTCGTCCTCACGTACGTGGTCAAAGTCCGGGGCGGAGAGGTGGCAGTGACAGTCCACCAGCCCTACGCCCATCGCCCCCATCGTCGCAGCCACCGAAACCCCTGGACTCGCCGGCGGAACCGCAGCCGGAACCCAAGTGCCGCGGTGGGCTGAGTTTCCGGCCGGACGAGTGCTCCTTCCTCCCGGGAAACCCGCCCTTCCGCCCTCAGAATTCCCGCCCCCAGTTCAAGTTGGAAAAATGGAGCGGGTCCTTCGGTCGGTGGCTCGTTCTCCTTCTCGGGACGTGGGGAGAGTGGCCAGGACAGAAGACAGGGCCTCGGTCCCTGCCACATACCGAAAAGACTTCCGTGTGCGCTGCACCTCGAAGCGGGCCGTGACGGAAGTGCTAGAACTGTGCAGCAGCTTCGTGCAAAAGCTCGGGGACGCGCTGCCTGAGGAGATTCGGGAGCCCGCGCTGCGAGATGCGCAGTGGGTACGGGCCCAGTAGCCATCTCTTGTCTTTTCACCCGCTTTCTCCAGACCCCGGTCTCAGTGGTCAGGAGGGGCCCACGGCCGGCTTTGGCAGAGTTTAACGGTGCCCGGGAACGCGAGGGAACGAGATAGATGCTGGAGGCAGCCAGGTGTTTTAGTTAATTTAGGCCAGTGCTGTCCGACCGAAAAATTCAAGGCGAGCCATGTATGTCACTTGAAATTAAAGGAAGAAAATAGGTGAAATTAATTTTAATGATATTTATTTTAACCGACTGTGTCCAAGATACCATTTTAACTTGTAATAATTTTTAGAAAAGGAACAGCTAGTTTACATTCTTTGGTTCATACCAGGCTTTTCACATCTGTCTTGAACCTGATGTCTTTTTCCACTAACTAAATTTTAAGGCCTCAACAGCCACAAAGTGGCTGGATTGTCCCCTCTTGGAGGGTGTAGACGGAGACTCAAAGGAGAATCCTGGAAGTCAGTCACCAGGCTAGCTTTTGGTTTGTCTTTTTGCTTGTTTTTAGAATATCTTGTAAAAAGAGCGAAAACATTTTCCCTATGAGGCTAAAGTAGATAAGGAAGCTTCCCATTATAAACTTCACTAATATCACACTGACCCTTATAACTCGTTTCCCCTTCCTTTCTCAAGTATATTGCAAAGCTGTGTAGAAGATGAGGTTTTTTTGCCGGGGGGGCGGGGGCGGGGGCGGGGGGTGGCCAGGTGCGGGGCGTGGTGGGAAGACACAACAAATTGAGGGATTCGTGCCAGTCTGAAGAAAGCACACAACCTATTTATATACAGGGGAAAATGTTAAAATGTTTGTAATGCAGTACAGTTTTACTGACCACAATGCAAACAAAATAAAGGTTAAGTGGATGAAGAATGTAAGAACACTCCCTGGGTTGTGATTCTGTGTTCCAGTATTGTATACACTGACTTTTATATCATTCCCCCCTTGCTAGCAAGGGAAGGATAGAGACATACCTGAGGACATTTTTAGTAGTAGTTTGATGGGAGAAGACTTGTTTGTGTAATGATCTTAGAATTTACCCCTTTCCAGGAAGTGCTAAGGTACTTAGAACATTAATTCTCCTTATAGGAAAAGAGGAACGTGGCTTAACTGATTATACTTTATTAATGGATGAGAAAGTAAATTAGAAGATAAAAGATGTGAAGATTTAAACTACCAAGGGAATTCACTTGTGTTTTAGTTAAGAAAACAGATAAAAAGGTGGAGGCTTCAGTAATGTTGCCTCTCTATCTAAAACCACATAATATAGTAACATTTTTTGTGATAGTTTTTTAAAAACTATTTTATTGAAGTATAGTTGATTTACAATGTTGTGTTAATTTCTACTGTATAGCAAAATGATTCAGTTATACATATATATGCTTTCTCTTCCATTATGGTTTATTGCAGAATATTGAATATAGTTCTCCGTGATGTACATTAGGACCTTGTTGTTTATCCATTTTACACGTAAAAGTTTGCATCTGCTAATCTTAAACGTCTAATCCATCCTTCTCCCTCCCACTTCCTGCTTTGTACCCACAAGTCTCTTCTCTGTGACTTTGTTTCATAGACATGTTCTTCTGTGTCATATTTTAGATTCTACATATAAATGATACCATATATCTTTCTCTGTCAGACTTCCCTCACTTTAATATGGTAATGTCCAAGACCGTCCATGCTGTGGCAAATGGCTTTATCCCATCTTTTTTGCGGTTGAGGAGTATTCCGTTGTGTATGTGCTGCGTCTTTATGCTTTCTCTGTTGGTGGACATTTAGGTTGTCTCCATGTCTTGGTTATTGTAAACAGTGCTGCAGTGAACACTGGGAATTGCATCTTTTTTTAAATTTTTAAAGTTATTTATTTAATTTTGTGTTTGGCTGGATCTTTGTTGCTGCGCGAGGACTTTCTCTACTTGCGGCAAGTGGGAGCTACTCTTTAGTTGCTGTGCTCGGAGTTCTCTTTGTGGTGGCTTGCCTTGCTGTAGAGCCCTGGCTCTAGGGCACATGCGCTCCAGTAGCTGTGGTGTGTGGGCTCCGTAGTTGCAGTTCCTCGATTCGAGAGCATAAGCTCAGTGGCTGTGGTGCACGGACTTGGTTGTCTCATGGCATGTGGGATCTTCCCAGACCAGGGATTGAGCTCATGTCCCCTGCATTGGTGGGCAGATTTTTAGCCACTGGACCATCAGGGAAGTCCTGCATATCTTTTCAAATTTTATTTAGTACTTTTCTCCCAATATATGCCCAGGAGTAGGATGCAGATCATATGGCAACTGTTAATTTTTTGAGGAAATTCCACACTGTTTTCCCTAGTGGCTGTATCAATTTACATTCCCACCAATCATGAAAGAGGGTAGCATTTAAAATTTGTAGACTTTCTATTAAAGGCTTTCAAAAATTATTTAATTAATTTTGGCCGCCCTGAGTCTTCACTGCTGTGCTTAGGCTTTCTAGTGGCAGGTGCGCTTCTCGTGGCAGTGGCTTCTCTTGTTGCTTAACACAGACTTGAGGTGCACCTGCTTAGTTACCCCACAGCATGCGGAGTCTTCCCAGACCAGGAATCAAATCTGTGTCCCCTGAATTGGCAGGCGGATTCTTGTCCACTGGACCACTAGGAAAGTCCTGTGTATTTTTTTCTTTTAATATTTTAATTTATTTATAATGGGTGTAGTTAGTGGGCTGGGGACAGAGATTGAAAATAACAATCCCAAAACAACAGAGATGGAGGATGTGGACAGCGTATTCATCTCCTGTTGTTGATACAACAAGTTACCACACTGAGTGGCTTAGCCATAAGTGAATCAGCCATAAGTACACATATATCCCCTCCCTGTTCAATCTCCCTCCCACCCCTCTACCCCACTACACTACACCCCTGCCTTCCCACCCCTCTCGGAAGTCACAGAGCACCAGGCTGAAAGTGAGTGAAAGTGAGAGTCATTCAGTCGTGTCCGACTCTTTGCGACCCCATGGACTATACAGTCCATGGAATTCTCCAGGCCAGAATACTGGAGTGGGTAGCCTTTCCCTTCTCCAGGGGATCTTCCCAACCCAGGGATTGAACCCAGGTCTCCGACATTACAGGCAGATTCTTTACCAGCTGAGCCACAAGGGAAGTCACAGAGCACCAGGCTGAACTCTGTGTGTTATATAGCAGCTTCCGGGGCATGTACGATCTTCCCAGACCCGGCACTGAACCCATGTTCCCTGCACGTGCCAGGGGATTCTAAGCCAGCATCTGCTGTGCACGTGGGAAGGTGTGTGTCAGGGCTGCTCTCTCAGTTCACCCCACCCCTCCTTCCCTTGCTGTGTCCACACGTCCGCTCTGTACGTGTGTCTCCATTCCTGCCCTGCAGATAGGTTCATCAGCACCATTTTTCTTGATTCCATATGTATGCGTTAATATACGATATTTATTTTTCATTTCTGACTCGCTTCGCTTGTATAACAGGCTCTAGGTTCATCCACCTCAGTTCAGCTGACTCAAATTTGTTTGGTTTTATGGCTGAGTAATATTCCATCGTATATACGTACCGTAACTTCTTCATCCTTTAGTCTGTCGATGGACGCCTAGGTTGTTTCCATGTCCTGTCTATTGTAAATAGTGCTGCAGTGAATATTGAGGTATATGTGTCGTTTTGAATTATGGTTTCCTCAGAGCATATGCCCAGTAGTGGGGTTGTTGGGTCATACGGTAGATTTATTCCTAGTTTTTTAAAGGGCCTCCATATTGTTCTCCACAGTGTCTGTATTGCATTCCCACCAACAGTGCAGTACATTCTCTCCAGAATTTATTGTTTGTAGACTTTTTAATGATGGCCATTCTGACCATCATTTAATGATGGCCTTTCTGACCATCACCTCACACCAGTTATGGTACGTAACTGGTGTGAGGTGATACCTCGCTGTAGTTTTGATTTGCATTTCTCTAATACATAAATCACTGCAGATGGTGATTGCAGCCATGAAATTAAAAGACGCTTACTCCTTGGAAGAAAAGTTATGACCAACCTAGATAGTATATGCAAAAGCAGAGACGTTACTTTGCTGACTAAGGTCCGTCTAGTCAAGGCTATGGTTTTTCCTGTGGTCATGTATGGATGTGAGAGTTGGACTGTGAAGAAGGCTGAGCGTCGAAGAACTGATGCTTTTGAATTGTGGTGTTGGAGAAGACTCTTGAGAGTCCCTTGGAGACTCTGCAAGGAGATCCAACCAGTCCATTCTGAAGGAGATCAGCCCTGGGATTTCTTTGGAAGGAATGATGCTAAAGCTGAAACTCCAGTACTTTGGCTATCTCATGTGAAGAGCTGACTCATTGGAAAAGACTGATGCTGGGAGGGATTGGGGGCAGGAGGAGAAGGGGACGACAGAGGATGAGATGGCTGGATGGCATCACGAACTCGATGGATGTGAGTTTGAGTGAATTCCGGGAGTTGGTGATGGACAGGGAGGCCTGCGTGCTGCGATTCATGGGGTCACAAAGAGTCGGACACGGCTGAACGACTGAACTGAATACTTAATAAAGTAACATTTTAAAAAATTGATACAACTATGCAATGAATATTAAAAAGAATTTGGATAATCCTTGAATAGAACTGGATAGAGTAAGGATTTTACTTTATAAAAATCTTCAAAATGTAGAATACATACTCTAACTCATAATTATCAGTTATCATTTGACTTAAGCTTATTTTTTCCTTTTTAAAAAATTTATTTTTAAATAGAAGGATAATTTTAAGCTTTTAATTATATAAAATGTATTCTCTTTATGAAAAATGGCATAAAGCAAAAATCTTTGAATTCCTCTCTCCTATCCCTCTTCCTTTTTGGAAATAACTTATTATTTTGGAGGATATAATCCTTCTTTTTTTTGGCTTTAAAGCTGTCTCTCTGTTTTAAAAAGTGTTTGTTTTTTTTTTAATACTAATCGTGTCATGCTGATGAATTGTTAACATCCTGCTTTTTGTTTAAAAAAACCAAATATGTATTTGGTTATTTGTTAATGTTATATATAGATGTATTTCATTCTATTAGTATTATATGATATGGGTATATTGTATATTTAGCCATTCTCCTAATTTTGAATTTAGATATTTTTCCCTCAATATTTCATAATATCAAACAGAACTGAAATAAGCATTCTCAGTTTATCTTCTTTATGTTTTTATGAGAATGGTCCTTTAGGTTATGTTGATAGACGTGAAATTGTTAGGCTATAGGGAATGTGCATTTAAAATTTGGATGTACCATCAAATTTCTTTAGTTTTTTACTTTTTAATGTATTATAAACATTTTTAATGTTACAAAAAATAGACTAGCACAGTGAACATCCATATGTCTATCACCAAATTTAGCAGTTATCAAAAATATGTTATACTTCTATTTTAAAGCAAATTGCATCTCTCATGTCATTTCATCGTTATATACTTCAAAGTACATCTCAAAAAAAAAAAAAAGAGTCCTAGGACTTTCCTGGTGGTCCAGTGGTTAAGAATCTGCCTTGCAATGCAAGGGATGTGGGTTCAACCCCCAGTGTGAGAAGAACTCACATGCTGTAGAGTAACTAAGCCCAAGCACCGAAACACTGATCCCAAGTACCGCAACTAGAGAGTCTGTGTAAATCCATCTACCATAGTGAAAGATCTCCAGTGACGCAACGAAAATCCCATGTGCTGCAACTAAGACCCAACGCAGTCCCCTCCCCACCAAAAATACAGTCCATTGTAAAGTAGAAATTAATTTCACTTTCTTTTAAGCCTGTGTATTTTCCCACTTGTTAATACTGACTCTCATTCAGCAGCAAATGTATTACACCCTTGAGATTCATTTGAGCCCAATTTGTTAGCTTGTTTTCCTTTCATTTACTTCCCTGGTGGCTCAGACAGTAAAGCATCTGTCTACAATGCGGGAGACCCGGATTCGATCCCTGGGTTGGGAAGA
Source organism: Ovis canadensis (assembly GCF_042477335.2). Lineage (NCBI taxonomy): Eukaryota > Metazoa > Chordata > Mammalia > Artiodactyla > Bovidae > Ovis > Ovis canadensis. The sequence continues at coordinate 81,681,588 of NC_091256.1, forward strand.
TCCCCTGGAGAAGGAAATGGCAATCCACTCTAGTACTATTGCCTGGAAAATCCCATGGACAGAGGAGCCTGGTAGGCTACAGTCCATGGGGTCGCAGAGTCGGACACGACTGAGCAACTTCACTTTCACTTTCCTTTCATTTAAGAAGTAAATTTTTTTTGTTTGTACCAATATAGTAAAACTTTTCATCACATTTTCTCATGGGTAGCTTAATGGCTGTTGGAACTAAAATGTAGGTAGAATAAATGATTGAAATGGAATCTCACATCATTGAAAAGCAAAAGCTTAGCAGTAATCTGGTCATCTACTTTTTTTATATTCTCTATCACAAATCTGAATTGTCCAAATGTTTGAATTCAGTATTTAAAGTTATTTTTAGTAACTTGATTTTTGTGACTTTATTGCAGACTTTCGAATCAGCTGTGCAAGAGAATGTCAGCATTAATGGGCAAGCATGGCAGGAAGCTTCAGACAGTTGCTTTATGGGTATGTGACTTCACTTTGTCCCTCTGTCATTCATTTCTGAGTTATTTTTGTAGCCATTCCATTTTATTTCCTGCCATGTCACATGGAAGATTCCTTCCAGGATCTTAGTTCCCCAACCAGGGATCAAGCCCATGGCCCCTTTAGTGGAAGCTTGAAGTCCTAACCATTGGACTACCAGGGAATTCCTACCTGTTTTCCATGTCACCTCTTTACTGGCAGAGTCCCTTTACTGGAAGAAAAGAGAAAATCAATGTAGAAGACTATTAAGGTCATACACTGAGGCAAACAACGTAGTGGTTACCATGATCCTTTATATATGCTATCTGGCATTCCCACAGGACTTTCATTTGATCAGTCTTCAAAAGTACCCTTGTCAATAGCTTATTGGAAAATACTGTAGAACTGTCATGAGATGAAGCAGGCCCAGAGAATTCCTATGCTTAATACTTTATAAATCAAGTTATATATTTATAAGCGATCCTTTGGGTATTTAGTGAAATACTCTTAGAAATGTGAAGTTAAACTGTGTAAGTACCATAAAAAGAATGAGTTTAATATTTGCAGAAACCTCCTTAAAAAGACAGAATATTTTGCTGGTCCAGGCAGACTAGATTGCACCCTACCTAATGAAGGTGACATATTTAAAGAAATTGAAGTTTTAATAGAAAGAAAATGGTCAGTGTAGGAAGGAAAAATAAATGGTAGAAAAAGAATGATCAGTGTGGGAAGAGAGACAGAATTCTCCAGCAACATCCAGGAAAAGGGCTGTCCTGACAGGAGGACTGGAGTGCCTCTTGGTCACCATGGTGATGGTACAGAGATCTGACCAGTGTAGACTGATGTCTCTGCTCGCTGTTAAGATTAACCACTTAAACCTTTGAGCATATGCCAAGCCCTGTCAAGTAATTCTCTGTGGCTACAATTTTTCTTAGCATTAAGACAATTTGCCCAGAAGACTTTACTCTCTACTCCTTGGCATTATTATAATTACCTCTTCAAAGACGCCCAGAGTTCACTTTGTGGCTTACATTTTAAAATGGAAAAAACAACATCAGATTTTTCACCTATTAGCAGAGTGATTGCCAGTTAGTGGGGAAAGGCAGCATATGAGAATCACCTAGGAGTATTTTCAAACTAGACAGCCTTTACTGAGTGTTTTTATGACTGTTGTTCTCTGAAGTCAGTTTGGAACTGCTGTATTGTTTGGTCCAGACTGCCTTTAGCATATGATTCATCAGTTTATAGATCAACATGTATATTTTCTGACAGGTTGGCAGCATGAGTGTGTGGCTGAAACCTGGATGTTCTCTGTCCCTTTCCCTACCCCTTATAACTCTGAGGGGAAATAGTAGAGAATACTGCAGTTTTACCTTCTTTCATGGGCACTCAATCAGTGTCAGACACCATACCAAGTTTGAGGAAATAAATGAAAAGATACAATTCTTACCATTTAGGAACTCATCATTAAAGGAAGGAAATCAACAAATACACATTACTCCTCAGAAAGTGGGAGAAGACATAACAGAGTAGGTTGCTATTAAACGCATTTAATGAATAAAAGTATAGACAGAAAGGAGGTTGGAAGGACGTTTGAAGCAAAGAAAAAATCATGTGCAAAGGCACAAAGTGAAAGTTGCTCAGTCATGTCCAACTCTTTGCCACCCCATGGACTGTATAGTCCGTGGAATTCTCCAGGCCAGAATACTGGAGTGGATAGCCTATCCCTTCTCCAGCAGATCTTCCCGACTCAGGAATCAAACCGGGGTCTCTTGCATTGCAGGTGGATTCTTTACCAACTGAGCTATCAGGGAAGCCCTAAAGGCACAAAGGAGTGATATGTTTGGAAAATGGCAGAAGTGAATTGAGACAGATGAGGCCAAGTTGGGACCAAATCACATAAAGCCCTGTAGCGTATGCTGAGGAATATGCACTTTATCCTGTGGATCAGGGGTCCCCAACCTCTGATGATCTGAGGTGGAACTGATGTAATAATATGTAAATAAAGTGCACAGTATATGTGATGCCCCTAAACCACCTCCCCATAGTGCCCTTTTACCTTAAGGGGATGTATCCAGATTGTCCAGTCGATGCCTGAAGTCCAGATAGTACCAAACCCTGTGTATACTATTTTAAAAAATTTTTTATTGAAGTATAGTTAGTTTACAATGTTGCTGTTCTTCTGTACAGCAAAGTGACTCAATAATATACATATATTTGTATTCTTTTTCATTATGGTTTGTCACAGAATATTAAGTATAGTTCCCAGCGCTAGTAGGCCTTTGTTGTTTATCCAACCTATATACAATTATGATAAAGTTTAGTTTAGAAATTAGGCTCAGTGAGATTAATAACAACTAACAATAAAATAGAACAATTATAATAATCTGTAATGAAAGTTATGTGAACATGGTCTCTTTCTGTCACTCTCAGAATATCTTACTGTATAAATTTAATGCCTTTTCTGTCTGAACTAAAGACTTAACCATGCACTGTGGCTGTAACCTTTGCAGTTTGAGGAATGACGACAAAGCTAACACAAATTTCTTTTTTCTTCTTCACAGTTTCACTGATAGAAGATTTATTCTTACTATAAATCTTAGCAACTTCAGCCTACAATTTTTTTCCTTATTAAGTTGCAGACTTCTGCCTTTTCACTTAATGGAAGCACCTTACAGCTTCTCTTTGCCATATTTGATTTTTTAATAGTTCATTTATCATGTTTGGCTGTGTTGGGTCTCCGATGCTCCATGGGTTTTTCTCTGTTAATAGATGCAGCGAGCAGGGGCTGCTCTCTAGTTGTGGTGTGTGGGCCTCTCCTTGAGATGGCTTCCCTTGTTGCAAAGCATGGGCTCAGGGCTCAGGCTTCAGTAGCTGCGGCTCGCGGGCTCTAGAGCACAGGCTCAGTTAGTTGCGGGCTTAGTTGCTCCACAGCATGTGGGATCTTCCCAGACAAGGGGTCGAATCAGTGTCGCCTGCACTGGCAGGCAGATTCTTTATCACTGAGCCACCAGGGAAGCCCTTCTTTGCCCTGTTTAAATTGCCAGCATCACAACTCTAGTGCTTTGGGGCCGTTATTAAGTAAAATAAGGGTTAGTTGAACACAGACACAGAGATACTGCAACAGTGGATCCGATAACCAAGGTGGCTACCAAATGACCAATGGGCAGGATAGATTGGACAAAGGGATGGTTCATGTCTTGGGTGAGGTGAAGCAGGACAGCCTGAGATTTCATCATGCTGCTCAGAATGGCACACAATTTAAAACTTAGGAATTGTTTATTTTTGGAATTTTTCATTTAATATTTTCAGACTGTGGTTGACCATGGGTAACTGAAACTGCAGAAAGTGAAACCACGGATAAGGGTGCACTACTGTAACGAGAAAAAGTGTGTGTTTTAGAATCTAACTGCTGACTGTGTCAGGGACTGATTGGAGGAGGGAGAAATTCAAGTGAGAACCTCTCAGACCTTAGGAGGTTATTGCAGTAATACAGCCAAAGACGGTGAAGACCACCCTAAGAAAGAGGAAAAAAAGATGGGTTCGAGAGATGTTCAGAAGATAGAATTAATAGGGTTTGTATCTGATCTAATACATAGAATCAGTAAGTTTCACAAGGGCAGAGGCTTTTGTGTTTTGTTCACTGAGATTATTGTGCAAATGAATGAACAAATGAAAGAAGGAACATACAAGTGAAACCAACTTTCTCCCTGCCCCTCTCCTCTGAGAGGGCTATCCTCCATGCCCGAATGAAGATCAAAGATCTTGCATGCTGCAGCTGTGCCCTGGTGCGCCAAATAAATAAATACATATTTTTAAAAAGAAAGTTCCTTGAGAGCAGGCAATATATATATTTTTCTCATCACTATGTTTTCAGTACTTGGCTTGGCACATAGTATATGGTTGGCTAAAAGTTCCTTTGGTTTTTTAAGTAAAAAATAAGACAGTCTTTCATTTTCACCAAGAACTTCACTAAACAACATATTCACTGTTTTGTTCCACTACCTTCTGCCATTTTTCAGGCAACTTCATAATTCCATCTTCCCAAAACTTTTTATCTTTTTAAGCAAATAACTGTTCAGGTTCCTTTTACAGTCTTCCAGGAAACTGAAATTTTTTCCATTTAGAGAATTTTGTGAAGACTGAAATAAATGGACACCTGAAGGTGCGGTGTCTGGTGAACATAGTAGATGAAATCAGAACTTCCCAGCCAAGCTGTCACGGTTTCTGTCTGGTCATCAAAGGAGCATTGTGGTCTTGTGTTATCAGGATGGAAGATGATGTGTTTTCTGTTGACTGATTCCAGACACTTTTCACCTATTGCCGCCTTCAGTTGGTTTACTTGGAAGCAGCACTTGTTGGAATGAATCGTTTGGTTTTCTGGAAGGAGCTCATAATAGAGGACTCCCTTTCAGTCCCACTATATATACAACCTTTGGATGAAGACCAACCTGTGGTGTGATTTGTGGTGGTTCATTTCACTTGCCTCATAATCTGTTCTATTCCACACTATTGTACAATATCCAGTTTGCATCTCCTGTCACAATTTGCCTTAAAAACATGATATTTTTCATTATGTTTCATTAGAGAATCACATATGGAAATATGCTCAATAAGGTTTTTTCACTTAACTTATACGGAACCTAAACATCGAGTGATGAACATAACCAAGCTGGCGCAAATGATTTTCAGTGCTAGATTTGGATATTTTGAGTATGTTGACTATCTTCTGCATGGTGTAATGTTGACCATTCTTGATTAATGTCTCAATTTGGTTGCTCTCAACTTCAATTGGTCTACCCACCCGTGGAGCATTGTCCCTTTAGAAAACTCCAGCATGAAACTTCACAAACTACTTTTGACACGTTCAGTTGGTCACAGCATCTTCTCCATACACTGCACAAATTTTTCTTTTCTGTTTCAGGTGTGTTTTTATGTTTCTTGAAATAATAAAGCAAAATACGCTGAAAATGTTGCTTTCTTTTTCCATGATCAGTATTAAAATGGCTACTCAAAAATTCACCAATTGATAAGCTTTTTTAAAAAATACTGATATGACAGCTGTCACAGTACACTCTTAACAAAATTGTTTTTAATGAAATTTAAGACAATTAATCACTACTAGAGCCAGTTATAGGAAAAACCAAACAAACCTTTTGGCCAACCCAGTGCATATTTGTTTAGTCGCTAAGTTGTATCCAACTTTTTATGACCCTGTAGACTGTAGCCTGCCAGGTTCCTCTGTCCATGGGATTTCCCAGGCAAGAATACTGGAGTAGGTTGCCATTTCCTTCTCTAGGGGATCTTCCTGACCCAGGGATTGAACCCATGTCTCCTGCATTGAGGTGAATTCCTTACCCCTGAGCCAGTGGGGAAGCCAGAGTAATGACAAATTCTTCCCTGCTTAAATTTATGCCAGCAAATTTGGAAAACTCAGCAGTGGCCACAGGACTGGAAAAGGTCAGTCTTCATTTCAATCCCAAAGAAAGGCAATGCCAAAGAATGTTCAAACTACCGCACAATTGCACTCATCTCACACACTAGCAAAGTAATGCTCAAAATTCTCCAAGCCAGGCTTCAACAGTGCATGAACCATGAACTTCCAGATGTTCAAGCTGGATTCAGAAACACAGAGGAACCAGAGATCAAATTGTCAACATACGTTGGATCATCAAAAAAGCAAGAGAGTTCCAGAAAAACATTTATTTCTGCTTTATTGACTATGCCAAAGCCTTTGACTGTGTGGATCACAACAAACTGAAAAATTCTGAAAGAGATGGGAATACCAGACCACCTGACCTGCCTCTTGAGAGGCCTGTATGCAGGTCAGGAAGCAGCAGTTAGAACTGGACAACAGACTGGTTCTAAATCGGGAAAGGAGTATATCAAGGCTGTATATTGTCACCCTGCATATTTAACTTATATGCAGAGTACATCATAAGAAACGCTGGGCTGGATGAAGCACAAGCTGGAATCAAGATTGCCAGGAGAAATATCAATAACCTCAGATATGCATATGACACCACCCTTATGGCAGAGAGTGAAGAACTAAAGAGCCTCTTGATGAAAGAAGAGAGTAAAAAAGTTGATTAAAACTCAACATTCAGAAAACTAAGATCATGGCATCTGATCCCATCACTTTATGGCAAATAGATGGGGAAACAGTGACAGACTATTTTGGGGGGCTCCAAAATCACTGCAGATGGTGACTGCAGCCATGAAATCAAAAGATGCTTGCTCCTTGGAAGAAAAGTTAATGACCAAGCTAGACAGCATATTAAAAAGCAGAGACATTACTTTGCCCACAAAGGTCCGTCTATCAAGGCTGTGGTTTTTCCAGTAGTCATGTGTGGATGTGAGAGTTGGACTATAAAGAAAGCTGAGTGCTGAAGAATTGATGCTTTTGAGCTGTGGTGCTGGAGAAGACTCTTAAGAGTCCCTTGGACTGCAAGGAGATCAAACCAGTCCATCCTAAAGCAAATCAGTCCTGAATATTCATTGGAAGGACTGATGCTAAAGCTGAAACTCCAATACTTTGGCCACCTGATGTGAAGAACTGACTCATTTGAAAAGACCCTAATGCTGGGAAAGATTGAAGGCAGGAGGAGAAGGGGACGACAGAGGATGAGATAGTTGGATGGCATCACCAACTTGATGGACATGAGTTTGAGTAAACTCTGAGAGTTGGTTATGAACAGGAAGGCCTGGTGTGCTGCGGTCCATGGGGTCACAAAGAGTCGGATATGACTGAGCGATTGATCTGAACTGAACTAAATTTATACGTTTCTGTTTTTAGCTTTATCATTAGGTGGCGCTAAGAAACCATTTTCTTTACACAGAAGATTTAGCTGGGAGATTTGTTTTTGATAGCTGATTGTGAAATAGTAACAATATTCCTTTCAGGCTAGTGATTGAACTTTTTAAATAATTAAAATATAGGGAAGGCTGCTCATTTAAATGAATATTCAAAGTAATAATGATTATATCTTATAATACTCTCAGAAGTAATTTAGTTGGACTTAGTGAATATTTTTTTGATGAATGAAAGGTCATACATGACCTCATTAATCTTTACCTGATATGTATTTTATGCTGATGTATGTCAGCAGTGTCTCAAAATGTTCCCCAGTATGTGTTTAACATGTTTCAGACTTCTCCATAATGAAGCTCTCTACTCAGTAAGATAAATAGATCTATTTCTGCCATAGAATTTGACATAGCAGAACACACAGGATGCAAAATTAGTTAAGCTGAGGACATAGCTTTTTAGTATTTTTAACTACTTAATGTTTGCTACTTTAAAAAATAATTTCCAGGGACTTCCCTGGTGGTCCAGTGATAAGAATGTGGCTTGCAATGCAGGGAACCAGGGTTCCTTCCCTGGTCAGGAACTTAGATCCCACATGCCCTGGGGTAGCTAAGCCACAACTGGAGAGCCCCCATGCCATCCAATACAGCCAAATAAATAAGTAAAAATAAAGAATAAATTTCAAAATAAGGTTAATGTATTCCCTGCGTTCATTTCATCTGAGGCGCTTAATTTCTGAGCCTCATTCCAGAGATCTCTGTTGAGACTTCCCTGGTGACTCAGAGGTTAAAGCGCCTGGCCGCAATGTGGGAGACCTAGGTTTGATCCCTGGGTTGGGAAGATTGCCTGGAGAAGGAAATGGCAACCCACTTCAGTACTCATCCCTGGAGAATTCCATGGACAGAGAAGCCTGGTAGGCTACAGTCCACAGGGTCGCAAAGAGTTGGACACGACTGAGTGACTTCAGTTTCTTTCACTTTCTGTTGAGAATCAAAATTTCTGCCCTTCTCCTTACAAAAGAATGTGTACTATATGATTTCATTTATATAAAATTCTAGGAAGTGAAAACTAGAATATAGTGATGAAAATTTGATGAGTGGTTGCCTGGGATAGAGAGCAGTTTGGAAGGAGCTGGAGGGGGACATTACAGGGGAACAGAAGGAAACTTTTAGGGTGATGGTTATGTTCACTATCTTGACTGTGGTGGTGGTTTCAAGGATATACACATGTCTAAACTTATCAAATTGTGTATTTTAAATATGTGCAGTTCACTGTATGACAGTTAGACCTCGATATAGCTTTTTTTTACTTCTGACAAGTTCTCCAGGTGATTTTTCATTCTCCAGGAGTTTGAGAATCAGTACAGTTGACTTTTGAACAACACAGATTTGAACTTCAAGGATCCGCTTATATAGGGATGTTTTTTTCACCATATATATACTACAGTACTACATGATTTGTAGTTGGTTGAATACACAGATGTGGAAACTATAAAGTTATGTTTGGATTTTTGATGGTGTGGAGGGTCGGTGCCCCTAACTCCCACATTCTTCAAGGGTCTACTGTATTTTAAAACACAGGAAAGCAACTGATAAGATAGCTTTAGCCAAATCAAAGAAATACTAAAATCAAATGTTAAATGCTTTCAGTGTGGTTCTTTCATTATATTATTATCCTTCTTTTCTTGTACTTTATCCTGCAGCCATTTAGAACTTTTTCCTAAAGACTCTTGATCTTGCCGATGCTGTTTTCTCTGCCTCGTGTGCTTCTCCGTATTATATTTTCCCTACCTTTTTTTAATGCAGTTTATTTACATTTATATCAATATTTCAAGATCCAACTCAAATGTTACTTTTTCTTTAAAGTCTCAGATTCCCAAGGCATAGTTATTGTTCAGGTTGTTCTCTGTCCTGGTAGCATTTTGTTCATACCTCTGTTGCATTCGTGAAGTTGTGTTGCAGTTATCCGTCAGTTTCTTCCAGTGAACCATAAGCTTTTAGAGAACTGGGGTTGTGTTATATTCATCTTTGTATTTCCCTCTTTTTTTTTTTAAGTTGTTTTTCTCTCTTGTCATTAAATTTTACTACTACAGGGTTAGTTTTATGTCATTAGTTATTTGATACAGATTTTAAAATTGTATTTATCTTTAATTTCTAAAGCTTGACATTATAAACTGATAAGGCTTCCAGGTACAACTATATTTTTCATTTTTAATCAGTAGTTCTTCAGAATATATTGTTACTATATTGTTTGGAACTGACACATTATATTGTTAGATATTCTCTTACTTAATATGACTTCATGAAAATTTATTTAACATAATCATAACCTTATTAATTTTTCTTAGTTTTTTGCCATAAGAGAAAACTCTAGATTTTTCCTTTATGCATTTGCACAGATACTGCATGCTTTAAATTATTTTGTAGATTTTAGCCCACATATATTTTTGTGTGTCTTCTTTAGGCATTATGTTTTTGGGTTTTGTTTTAATGCCAATCAGTATGCTGTACTTTATATTAGAATTTAGTTCATTTGCTTTATACACTTTAATTGATAACTTTATTCTAATTCCTTTGTCCTGTAAGTTTTCCCTCATCGTATCTTTTTTTTTTTTTTTAATTATCTTTATATTTCTCTGATTTGGGGTTGGATTCCCACAGGGGCTCAATAAGTAATTGACTTTTAAATGAATAGATGAATCAGTCACCAAAGTGAGGCATCCATTAACTTGCCATATTTGTTTTCCTTAAATTTTGTGTTTTCTAAATTCAGTTTATTTATGTTACATTTTCATATAGAATATAAACTCTGTGTTTTAAAGAATTTTTTATATTATTTTTTCCCTTGAATTAGATTCTGATATCAAAGTCCTTGAAGACCAGTTTGATGAAATCATAGTTGATTTAGCCACAAAACGTAAGCAGTATCCCAGAAAGATCCTTGAGTATGTCATCAAAATCATAAAGGCACAACAAGAGATTCTGGTAAGATGATTTACCTTTAAAATAGTAAATTTTATGTAATGTCTGTTTTACCACAGTAAAAAAGTTAAAGTATAAGATCAAGAGGAGATAAATGTTTTCTTTGTTTTTCATGCCTAAATTACTACTGTTTGTCTATTATAAAACTTCCCCCCTTCTAAGTAACACTAGGTTTTGAATACAGCTGATAATAAAGTAGAATTTGAAGATGGAAGACTGACAGTAACTTAATTCTGAGTCTAGGAAGGAGAAAGAAATTTATTTTTTAAGCTTCTTCCTTCTATTTGTGATTTGTATGTGGCACATTATTTGTATATAGTTATGTATTTTGTGAGACCCTTGTCTTTGTTACATATTTTGGTGATGAAGATTGAGACTACCTGTTTATAATGCCAAAATTTGCTTTATGAATTGTGTTTAATTTCTTTTGCTCCAAAAATTATGACGAGGCAGAAGGAGGTTTGTTGGAATGGCATTGCCTCTGGAGTGAGACATACATGTGGCTTTCAGCTTTGCTTAATGGTTTGTCCTTACTTTTTGAAATTAGCATACTTTCACATATAAATTTTCCAGTTGCTTAGTTTTCAGGAATTGCTTCAGAGAGTGAAAGCAGGTACTTTATCTAAAAATATTTTGCTTATCATTCTATGAGAAAAAATAGTTATAAGCAAAATTTTTCTTTTTTATTTCTTCCACAGAAATGTCAGTTCTCCAAGAAATACCCCACTCCCATCTCCCTCATCTACTTTTAAAGTTTTCTCAGGAAAAACATTACAAATATATTTATTTTCTAGTATCTTTCTCCCTGTTACTACCCTTCCTCCCTGCTCCCACCTCCCTACCAAAAAACCTGTAGTCAGTATTACATTAAAGAAAGTTGCTGACCTAGACGGGGTGTTGCTGTGGAAGTTTAAAAATTGATGCAAAAATGAATGAGATGAGGATACTAAAGACAGCTTTAAAACAAACAAAAAACCTTTTTGGCTCCTGCTGCTTTGGGCAAGAGAAAGGACATTTTCCACTTCCTTTTTGCCTGAATTATGGATCTTGTTCTTAGAGTTCTGCTACTGCAGTCCCAGTGTATCACAGGTAGGCGTTAGTGTGCTGACACTTTCAAAAACAGATTTCTGTGTGAATATGAGTTCGAGTTCTAACCACTCGTCCTAAAATGAACTTTTGAAAACCAGTCCGTTAATAGTTTGAAAACTACCTTATACTTTAAGATTCTTTCACTGTGCCTTTATTTTGCTTCTATGCTTCTTTCTTGTATGCTGCATCTTAGTGTATGCAGTAGGTGGCAGTACTCTAAAAGGCATAATTCAGACTTAATTTGATCTGTTCTTTTCTCCTCCCTCCCCTACAGGATCTGATTTGGACATTTGTTTTGTTTTGGGTTTTTTTTTTGTTTTTTTTTTTGCAAAAGAATGATACTGCTGACTAATATTTGTTTATATTAGCCAAAGAAAATGTTTCTGTAAGTCACCTAGTTGTTAATTTAAATCTGTTTTATTTTATGTTTAGAAGCAGTACCACCCTGTTGTACATCTGTTGGACCTAAAATATGACCCTGATCCAGGTGAGCCCCAGTATTCATTTGTGGTAAAAATGAAGCATGAGCTTGTAATTTTAGGAGTTCCTGATATTCCTTTAAAGGTTTTAGCATCAGGGGTATCTTCCCTTTGATGCTCTAACTCACTCCCAGTCATAAGCATTTCAGTCTTTTTCTCACTTAGGTTTATGAGAACTAGCTCTGAACCTGCCATCTTAGAATTTCTAGGGTCAGGAACCAGGGATGTGGACTTCCGTTAAGCGGTCTCCTGACCTAGAGTGTTACACCTTCTCCATCCACCTTCTCCTATAATACCCTCCTGTCTTTAATACTATTATATTATCCATTCTTTGCATTACAGCCAAAGTGGTACTGTTAAAGCACTCATAGTATGTTTTCTTCGTGTGATAACCATCATTGGTTTTTCATCATTTACAGAATAAAATCCAATAAAAATATAATATTGAACTTAAGAGATATGTACACTTGTTACACCTTGGAATTCAGTTCTGTTTTCCACTTAGGTGCATCTTGTAAAACACAAATAAAAAGAATATAAACTGTAAATCCAGCAACAGAACTAACATTGCTAAAAATGTGGATCATGCGTATTTTTAAAGAACTCTATTCTTACCTTTAAAAATTTGTAACAATTTTCCCAAGAGACATTTTGGAATTTGCGTTTGGCTCTCTAACGTACCAATTTTGAAGTCTTTGTAAAAACACTTAAGATCTTGATTTATTTGTATGGGATTTCTATACTTATGGCTTTAAATACCTCACCCTTGTTGAATTCTGATTGACCTTCTAACATGTCCCCTGCCCTTTCAAAGTGTCCCAAGCCAATGGGATAAACTGAGAGGGGGAAGCAAATGTAGACTGAAGTTGGTTAAAATCATAGCAGTCACTGTATTTGACAGTAAACATTAACCTAGTAGCACTTACTTTGTCATTGGTTTGGTTTGGTTCAGTTCAGTCGCTCAGTTGTGTCTGAATCTTTGCAATCCCATGGACTGTAGCACACCAGGCTTCCCTGTCCATCACCAACTCCCAGAGCTTGCTTAAACTTATGTCCATTGAGTCGGTGATACCATCCAACCATCTCATCCTCTGTCGTCCCCTTTTCCTCCTGCCTTCAGTCTTTCCCAGCATCAGGGTCTTTTCCAGTGAGTCAGTTTTTCGCATCAGGTGGCCATAGTTTTGGAGCTTCAGCTTCATCATCAGTCCTTCCAATGAATATTCAGGACTGATTTTCTTTAGGATGGACTGGTTTGATCTCCTTGCAGTCCAAGGGATTCTCAAGAGACTTCTCCAGTATCACAGTTCAAAAGCATCAATTCTTCAGTGCTCAACTTTCTTTATGGTTCAAATCTCACATGCAGTCATAACTAATGGAAAAACCATAGCTTTGACTAGATAGACCTTTGTCAGTAAAGTAATATCTCTGCTTTTTAATATGCTGTCTAGGTTGGCCATAACTTTCCTTCCAAGGAGCAAGCATCTTTTAATTTCATGACTGTAGTCACCATCTGCAGTGATTTTGGAGCCCCCCCAAAATAAAGTCAGCCACTGTTTCCACTGTTTCACCATCTGCCGTGAAGTGATGGGACCAGATGCCATGATCTTAGTTTTCTGAATGCTGAGCTTTAAGCAGCTTTTTCACCTCTTTCACTTTCATCAAGAGGCTCTTTAGTTCTTCACTTTCTGCCATAATGGTGGTATCATCTGCATATCTGAGGTTATTGATATTTTTCCCGGCAATCTTGATTCCAGCTTGTGCTTCTTCCAGCCCAGCATTTCTCATGATATACTCTGCATAGAAGTTAAATAAGCAGGGTGACAATATACAGCCTTGACATACTCCTTTTCCTGTTTGGAACCAGTCTGTTGTTCCATGTCCAGTTCTAACTGTTGCTTCCTGACCTGCATACAGGCCTCTCAAGAGGCAGGTCAGGTGGTCTGGTATTCCCATCTCTTTCAGAATTTTCCAGTTTGTTGTGATCCACACAATCAAAGGCTTTGGCATAGTCAGTAAAGCAGAAATAGATGTTTTTTCTGGAACTCTCTTGCTTTTTCGATGATCCAGCAGATGTTGGCAATTTGATCTCTGGTTCCTCTGCCTTTTCTAAAACCAGCTTAAACATCTAGAAGTTCATGATTCATGTATTGTTGAACCCTGGCTTGGAGAATTTACTTACTTTTAAGGGCTATTCATATTTTGTCAAACTTGGGTCAGATCTTCCTAGGAATTAAAAGGTATGGATACAGTTGAAACTTTGTTTTTACCCTTTTACCATCCCATTCCACTCCCTCTTACTTCAGAATAACCACTGTGCTCAAGTTGAGAGGATCCTTCCTATCCATGTTTTTGTGCTTTTACTTTATAGATGTATATCCATAAACACTGTGTGGCATGTCTTTTAAAATTTTTACATAAGCTGTATCATACCAGTCATATCATTCTGCAACTTGTTTTTCCCCATTGGTATTGTATACACATTATCTGCATTCAGTTAGTTTCTATATAATCTGAGCATGAATACTTCTCTGTAAGTCCGTTCCTCTACTGAGGGACACTTGGTTTCTTTTTCCTTTTTTGGCTGTTATGAACAGTTTTACAATGAATATTTTTACACCTGTGTCTTGTAAACTGTGGCATACTTAATGTTGCAGATTTTCTGAGGCAGATTTCTGGAAGCAGAGTTTCTAGGTCCAGAGAGCTTGTCTCTGTTCAGCTTTATTACATTTGAGCTTTACTACCCCCTCCAAAGGTCATGTCAGTTTATGGTTCCACCAGCAGTGTTTGAAAGTTCTTGCTTCTATACAGTTTGCCAAAAATTAATTGCTGTCAGGGTTTCTATACTTTTTTTTTTTCGCCAATGTGATGGGCATGTAGAAGTTTTTAAAGTGAGGTTGTTCATCTTGAGTTACCTATTTATATTCTTTGCCTGTTCTTTGGTTGGGTATTACAGCTTTCCTTATTCGTTTCTAAGAGTCATATACACAGGCACATGAAGATAGACACATGCACACACACATTACAGACATTAGTGTTATAAGCACTGTAAATATTTGCTCTCAGTTTTGGGTTGTCTTATAACTATTTATAATGACTTTATATATACATAAGTTTTTAAAATATATATAAATTTATTGCGATATAATTTATGTATAATAAAAGTATGTACATTTTATGCATACAGTTTGAGTTCTGGCAAATGTATACAACTCTGTAACCATGACCACAATTCAAATACAGAATTTTTCATCACTCATGAAGTTCCCTTATGCCCCTAAATTTTATGCTTTTTGTCTCTAACTCTGCTAATATGGTGAATTAACATTGACAGATTTTTCTGATGGTTATCATTGCATTCACACGGAAAACCCCACTTACTCATTAGTATATTTTTTCTTTTATATACTTGAATTAAAGTTACCTATATTTTATTTATATTTGTATACTATGTTAAACTATAGTATATTTGCATCCATAGTCATACAAAAAATAAACCTGTTTTAAAACATCCTGTCCCTTTCCAATTTTGTCAGCAAGGTTATGCTGCCCTCATAAAACAGTTTCTAAATGTCACAGGGTTTTTGGTCTTTGAAGAGTTGGTGAGATTCATGTATAAAACTGTCTGAGCCTAGTTATAAACTGACTTAGTATATTTAATGGTTATTGATTTCTTCAGGTTTTTTTTTTTCTTAAGTCAATTTTGGTAATATTTGTTTGAAAAACAGTCTGTTTCATCCATGTATTCAGTATATTGGCATGAAACTTTATGGTAGTTACTTATAATTTTAAAAATTTCTGTTCCACATATGCTTATTTCTTAATGTTGTTCATTTTTGCTTTCTCTTTTTTCTTGATATCTTGCTCTAGATTTCTTTGTTTTTAATTGGTCTTTTCAGAGAGTCATCTTTTAGTTTTGCTGAGTTTTTCTATTGTTTTTCACTTTTCTGGTTCCCTGAGTTCTGATCTTATCTTTAGTGTGGTCTTCCTGCTTTCTTGAGTTTTATGTGTTACTTTTAACTTCTTAAATTAAACACTTCATTAGTTTACTTCAGTCTTATTTTTTAGTAAATAAGTACAGATTTATCTCCAGGTCCTGCGTTAGCCATATCCTGAAGACTCAACATATAGAACTTTCATAGTTTAACTCCAAATATTTTTTCATTTCCAAATGTAGGAATCTTACTTATTTTCCTCTTTTTTGCCATCTGCCATGTTGATAGATTTTTATCTCTTATTTTCCTTTTTTTCTGGTTTGAAAGCTATCTGCTATGCTTCTTTTCCTTTAGTGTTACCTGTTAAAATTTTAGCATACTATAGTTCTAAAATTATCTAACATAGTCAGGAGTTATACAGTATTTCAGGTTCCCTCCTAGGCAAGAAAAGGGCTTTATTATACTTTACCCACTGAATAAGCACATCCCTCCCTCAATTTTCCTTCTTATTTGTGTCTAGAACTTTATAGCACTCATCTGCCTTTTGTCCCTATAGATTTGACTATTCTAGACATTTCATATAAATTAAATCATGTAATATGTCATCCTTTAAGAATGGCTTCTATGAATTGGCATAATGTTTCAAGGTCCATGTTATAGCATGTATCAGTATTTTGTTGCTAATGTAAATGGAGTTAAAAAATAGTTTCAGTTTGTTTATTGCTACTGTATAGAAATAGGATTGATGTTTATATCTTGATCTTGTATCTTTCAACCTTGCTGATCTCATTTATTAGTTCTAATAGTTTTTTAGTGGATTCTTTAGAGTTCTCTACATAAAAGATTATATCGACAAATCAGAGTTTTACTTCTTCCTTTCCAGTCTGGAGGCCTGGTACTCATAGTTGATGATAAGTCTGCTCAGAGACTAATTGCCATTCTTTAATGGATAATCTGTATTTTCTCTCCTGATTTTTCATAATTTTTTTGTGTATTCTTAATGTTCTACAGTTTTAGCACAATATGGTTAGGTGTTTATTTTTTATTTATCTAACATGGTGCTTAGGGTACACTTTTTCCAACAATGAAAATAACTTTCTTGCTTTGTCTTGATATATAAAAATGTATTCACATCCCCAAAGTGTTAAAAGCATAAGAAATGAGTTTAAATCACATGGAATCATGTACTCGAGATAACCACTATTAACATGTTTCTAACCAGTGACTAGTACTCTTGCCTGAAAAATCCCATGGACGGAGGAGCCTGGTAGGCTGCAGTCCATGGGGTTGCTAAGAGTTGGACACGACTGAGAGACTTCACTTTCACTTTTCACTTTCATGCATTGGAGAAAGACATGGCAACCCACTCCAGTGTTCTTGCCTGGAGAATCCCAGGGACAGAGGAGCCTGGTAGGAGGCCGTCTATGGGGTCATACAGAGTCGGACATGACTAAAGCGACTTAGCAGCAGTAGCAGTATTATAATATATTGCTTATTGCTACCTCTTCAGTCCACCTGCAGATCTTGCTGCCTTGACCTTGAAAACGTATTTCAATTTCAACTACTTCCTATCAAATCCATCTCTACTGCTGTTGTCATTGTCTCCATATTCTCTTAGTGGGACTACTGCAGTAGTCTGCTGGTCTCCTTCCAGTTCAGTTTGCCACATGGCATCCAGGGGATTCTTTCTGAAGCATAATCAGGGTGCATCAGTCCCTGCTTAAAAGTCTCCAGTGGCTCTGCATCATACTTCCCCTTGGTCTACAGGTCCTCTCTGACCTGGTCCCTGGCTGCTCCTCAGATTTCATCTCTGACCCTAGTTTCTTAGCATTCTCACCTTTGTCTACTGAGCTCCAGCCACACTAGCATTCTTTCTGTTTCACCCAGAATGTGCCAAACAGGCACTGGCCCTGTGGTTTTCACACTTGTTGCTCCCTGGTTCCTGTCTGAAACTATCTGCCTGACTCTCCCTTCATTCAGCTCTGTTCAAAGCGTAACCTCATCAGCGAGGTCTTCCCTGACAGTCTGTGTCAGATCCCTTCCTGACCCCCTTGCTCATACTCTGTCACCCTAACCTGCTTTATTTCCCCTACTACTTACTGACATTATGTAATTTCTCTTTATTTTATTGTCTTCATCCCTTCCCTCACTGTACTATGAACTCCCTGTGAACAAGGGCTTTGTTTTGTCTACTTCTGTATCCCTTAGCTTTAAGAGCGTTATCTGACATAGTACACTCAGGAAATATTTATGAAATAAGTACATAATTATACATGTTATTTTAAAAATTTTAAAAAATAAGGATAGTGTTTAACTTGTTTTTGGCCTCCTTCCTCCTTTCCTATCTACTGCTCCTTCAGAGATCCATCACTAATCTGGTGTGAAGCCGTTTACCCTTTTTTCTCTTTTCATATAATCATATTGAAATACATACATACTAGACATTTGGGGAGCATAATTTATTTTACAGAAAAGTGATTTATGTATTCAGATTATCTATACCTTACTCTTATAAATATATAGGAGATCCTCCAATTCAACTACCATAGATCTCACATTATATTTTAAATTGTGTTATGTTTTTATAATTAGTTTTTGTTTCATGCTATTAATAAATGTAAGCTTAACGTTAACTTGTAAATAGTCAATGGTATATATATATATATATAGTAGAAAATGAAAATCCAGTCTATTTGTCTTCCCCAGTCTATCTGAAGTCAGTCAGTTCAGGCAGTTCAGTCGCTCAGTCGTGTCCGACTCTTTGCGACCCCATGAATTGCAGCAGGCCAGGCCTCCCTGTCTATCACCAACTCCCGGAGTTCACTCAAACTCAGGTCCATTGAGTTGGTAATGCCATCCAGCCATCTCATCCTCTATCGTCCCCTTCTCCTCCTGCCTCCAATCCCTCCCAGCATCAGAGTTTTTTCCAATGAGTCAACTCTTCGCATGAGGTGGCCAAAGTGTTGGAGTTTCAGCTTCAGCATCATTCCTCCCAAAGAACACCCAGGACTGATCTCCTTTAGAATGGACTGGTTGGATCTCCTTGCAGTCCAAGGGACTCTCAAGAGTCTTCTCCAACACCACAGTTCAAAAGCATCAATTTTTTGGCGCTCAGCTTTGTTCACAGTCCAACTCTCACATCCATACATGACCACTGGAAAAACCATAGCTTTGACTAGATAGACCTTTGTTGGCAAAGTAATGTCTCTGCTTTTGAATATGCTATCTAGGTTGGTCATAGCTTTCCTTCCAAGGAATAAGCGTCTTTTAATTTCATGGCTGCAATCACCATCTGCAGTGATTTTGGAGTCCCCCAAAATAAAGTCTGACACTGTTTCCCCATCTATTTGCCATGAAGTGATGGGACTGGATGCCATAATCTTCATTTTCTGAATGTTGATGTTTAAGCTAACTTTTTCACTGTCCTCTTTCACTTACATCAAGGGGCTTTTTAGTTCTTCTTCACTTTCTGCCATAAGGGTGGTGTCACCAGCATATCTGAGGTTATTGATATTTCTCCTGGCAATCTTGATTCCAGCTTGTGCTTCTTCCAGCCCAGCGTTTCTCATGATGTACTTACTCTGCATAGAAGTTAAATAAGCAGGGTGACAATATACAGCCTTGATGTATTCCTTTTCCTGTTTGGAACCAATCTGCTGTTCCATGTCCAGTTCTAACTGTTCCTTCCTAACCTGCATATAGGTTTCTCACGAGGCAGGTCAGGTGGTCTGGTATTCCCATCTCTTTCAGAATTTTCCACAGTTTGTTGTGATCCACACAGTCAAAGGCTTTGGCATAGTCAATGAAGCAGAAATAGATGTTTTTCTGGAACTCTCTTGCTTTTTCAATGATCCAACAGATGTTGGCAATTTGATCTCTGGTTCCTCTGTCTTTTCTAAAACCAACTTGAACATATGGAGTTTCACAGTTCATATATTGCTGAAGCCTGGCTTGGAGAATTTTGAGCATTACTTTACTATCATGAGAGATGAGTGCAATTGTGTGGTAGTTTGAACATTTTTTGGCATTGCCTAAAGGTTTAGGATCCTCCAGTAGCCAAAGAAAGGCTTCCCAGGTGCTACTGGTAAAGAACCCACCTGCCAACGCAGGAAACTTAAGAGACATGGTTCCGATCCCTGGGTGAGGAAGATCTCCTGGAGGAGAGCATGACAACCCACTCCAATATTCTTGCCTGGAGAATCCCATGGACAGAGGAGCCTGGCGAGCTACAGTCCAGAGAGTCACAAAAAGTTGGAAACAACTGAAGCAACTTAGCATGCATGCAGTAGCTAAAGGAAATCATAACAGACATTACAGAAGAAAAATAAATCATGAAATAAAATAAGAATAGTACAAAAATAGAAATGATAAAGAAGCAAAGTTAAAAGATTAAGTTAAAGATTTTCTAGAAGATGAGAGTCCTCAGACAAATTTACATGGAATTATAAGTGGAAGATGAGAAGAGGAAACAAGCAAAACAAATAAAAAAATCCCCCCTACTCAAAAACAAACAAAAAAAGTGTATACTCTATTTAAATAAAATTGTGCGTATGTGTGCTGCTGCTG
The DNA here is from genome assembly GCF_042477335.2 of Ovis canadensis. Lineage (NCBI taxonomy): Eukaryota > Metazoa > Chordata > Mammalia > Artiodactyla > Bovidae > Ovis > Ovis canadensis. The sequence continues at coordinate 81,701,926 of NC_091256.1, forward strand.
CTGCTGCTGCTGCTGCTGCTAAGTTGCTTCAGTTGTGTCTGACTCTTAGAGACCCCATGGACTGCAGCCTACCAGGCTCCTCCGTCCATGGAATTTTCCAGGCAAGAGTACTGGAGTGGGGTGCCATTGCCTTCTCCATGTGTATGTATAAAAAAGCATTAAAAAAATTACCAGTAAGAACCACAGAAATGAACCATATGTTACATACTTGAATGAAAAAAATCACAGAATAGAATATATTGTATATATATAAACAACTCAAAACTCCCTGTGCCTACCTGCTCATATACAAATGTACTGATAAAGATCTAAGATTAGACATATCAAGCAGTTACAGTAATTGTCTATTTGAAGGTGTGTGACAGCAGATATTTAGAAAAGGCAGAGGAACCAGAGATCAAATTGCCAACATCCGCTGGATCTTCAAAAAAGCAAGAGAGTTTCAGAAAAACATCTATTTCTGCTTTATTGACTATGCCAAAGCCTTTGACTGTGTGGATCACAACAAACTGAAAAATTCTGAAAGAGATGGGAATACCAGACCACCTGACCTGCCTCTTGGGAAACCTATATGCAGGTCAGGAAGCAACAGTTAGAACTGGACATGGAACAACAGACTGGTTCCAAATAGGAAAAGGAGTATGTCAAGGCTGTATATTGTCACCCTGCTTATTTAACTTCTATGCAGAGTACATCATGAGAAACGCTGGGCTGGAAGAAGCACAAGCTGGAATCAAGATTGCCAGGAGAAATATCAATAACCTCAGATATGCAGGTGACACCACCCTTATGGCAGAAAATGAAGAGGAACTAAAGAGGCTCTTGATGAAAGTGAAAGAGGAGAGTGAAAAAGTTGGCTTAAAGCTCAACATTCAGAAAATGAAGATCATGGCATCCGGTCCCATCACTTCATGGCAAATAGATGGGGAAACAGTGGAAACAGTGTCAGACTTTATTTTGGGGGCTCCAAAATCACTGCAGATGGTGATTGCAGCCATAAAGTTAAAAGATGCTTACTCTTTGGAAGGAAAGCTATGACCAACCTAGATAGCATATTCAAAAGCAGAGACATTACTTTGCCAACAAAGGTCCATCTAGTCAAGGCTATGGTTTTTCCAGTGGTCATGTATGGATGTGAGAGTTGGACTGTGAACAAAGCTGAGCGCCAAAGAATTGATGCTTTTGAACTGTGGTGTTGGAGAAGACTCTTGAGAGTCCCTTGGACTGCAAGGAGATCCAACCAGTCCATTCTAAAGGAGATCAGTCCTGGGTGTTCTTTGGGAGGGATGATGCTGAAGCTGAAACTCCAACACTTTGGCCACCTCATGCGAAGAGTTGACTCATTGGAAAAAACTCTGATGCTGGGAGGGATTGGGGGCAGGAGGAGAAGGGGACGATAGAGGATGAGATGGCTGGATGGCATTACCGACTCAATGCGCATGAGTTTGGGTAAACTCCGGGAGTTGGTGATAGACAGGGAGGCCTGGCCTGCTGCAATTCATGGGGTCACAAAGAGCTGGACGCGACTGAACTGAACTGAAACCTTTAAAAATCATTTTCAGATTGCTCTATTTTTATTTTATCTACAGCAAATTCCTCCCCTTGACGTTGGTTATATTGGCTGTCCTTCATGGTTGTAATTTCTTCATATATTTAAGAATTTTGCTTAGCAAGTGTTTCTTGACTGAGTTTTTCATGTGCTTACTTTCTAATTGCTGCTTTCCCCTCTTCCTGTCTAGCAGTTTTGTGGTTGCCTTCTGTCTGGCCCTTGATCAGTCCCAGGCAAGAACCACATCTTAAATTGACACTGGGAGGGCCTCTGTTCCACTGTAATATTGGCGATAGTGGATCTAGTCACTAAGTCAGCAGGCAGCTTAATACAGCCCTGGCTTTGAGGCATTTTCTGCCATCAACTAGTGTAGCTTTAAGTATGCTGCAGCTCAGTAGCTCAGTTTGTTGGTTTTTTCCCCCAGCCTCCTTTTCTGGGTAGGAAAACTCCATTTGAACCCTTGGTTTCATGTATGAGGCCAGCTCTCCCCATTCCCTGCCCCTCTGGTGCATGTTGACACCTTTTTATCTTGTGGGTAGCAAATTCCTGGTTACTTACTGCCTACCTTCCGTCTGCCCTCCAGTCGGTCTGTAACTTTAGCCTGACTTAAAAGCTTTTTCTCTTCTACTTTTTTCTGGTTCATAGAAATTTACTTTGTACATGCTTTGAATTTGTCTTTAAAATTTTTCTGTCTTTATCCAGTGGTACTTTGGACAAAAGTGGGGAGTTTATGAACTTCTAAGACCAGCTTGACTAGAAATTTAGGATACTCTTAAAAACACAAATCAACTTTCATTCCTCTGCTTAAAATCCTAAAGTCTCCCAATTTTAAAGAATACATAATAGACTTTGACCTTCTCAGCATTCCTTTATGTGACCTGGCCCTTCCAGATTCATTTCAAAAGCTTTCCTTTTTGTTCTAGCCCTCTGTAGACCCTCTCTTTCTGCAAAGTGGTTCAGCTGTATGTGTGTGTGTATGTCTATTCGTTTTTTAGTTTCTTTTCCATTGTAGGTTATTACAAGATAGTGAGTAGAGTTCCCTATGCTATTAATGTGTAGTAAGTAGGTCCTTGTTGGTTATCCATTTTATATACAGTAGTGTGTATATTTTAATCTCAGACTCCTGATATATCCCTCTTACCCTTGGGTAACCATGACTCCTGATATATCCCTCTTACCCTTGGGTAACCATAAATTTGTTTTCTATGGCTGTGATTCTATTTCTCTTTTGTCAGTAAGTTCATTTGTATCATTTTTTTTAAGATTCCACATATAAGCAATATTGTATGATATTTGTCTTTCTCTGTCTAACTTCACTTAGTATGATAATCTCTAGGTCCATCAGTGTTGCTGCAAATGGCATCTCATTCTTTGCTGTGATTGAGAAGTATTCCACTGTGTGTATGTACCACATCATCTTTGTTGATTCATTTGTCAGTTTTGTTTCCATGTCTTGATTGGCTATTGAAAATAGTGCTGCTATGAACATAGTGTTGGCTCTGTGTCTTTTCAAATTACAGTTTTCTCCAGATAAATGCCCAGGAGTAGAATTGCTGAGAGATCTGTTTTTAGTTTTTAAAAGAATTGCTGTGAAAGTTGCTGATTTGTGTCCAACTCTTTACAACCCCATGAGTATACAGTCCATAGAATTCTCCAGGCCAGAATACTGGAGTGGGTAGCCTTTCCCTTCTCCAGGGGATCTTCCCAACCCAGGGATCGAACCCAGGTCTCCCACATTGCAGGCGGATTCACTGAAACCTGAACCACAAGGGGAAGCCCAAGAATACTGGAGTGGGTATCCTATCGCTTCTCCAGGGGATCTTCCCAACCCAGGAAGCAGGCGGATTCTTTACCAACTGAGCTATCAGGAAATTGCCAAGGAATTCCCATACTGTTCTCCATAGTGGGTGCATCAGTTTACATTCGAATTAGTAGTGTAGAAGGGTTCCCTTTTCTCCACCCCTTCTCCAGGGTTTATCATTTGTAGCCTTTCTGATGATGGCTGTTCTGACTGGTATGAGGTAATACCTTATTGTAGTTTTGATTTGCATTTCTTGAATAATTAGCAGTGTTGAGCATCTTTTCATGTGCCTGGTGGCCTTCTGTATGTCTTCTTTGGAGGAATATCTATTTAGGTATTCTACCCATTTATTTTTTTATTGAGCTATATGAGCTGATGGTGTATTTTGTAAATTAATCCTGTCAGTCACATAGTTTGCAAGTATTTTTTCCTCAGATTGTCTTTTTGTCTTGCTGATGGTCTCTTTTGCTGTGCAAAAGCTTTTAAGTTTAATTACGTCCCATTTGTTTATTTTTGGTTTCGTTTCCATCACTCTAGGAGACAAATCCAAAAAAAAAAATACTGCTATGGTTTTTGTCAGAGTGTTCTGCCTGTTTTTCTCTGGGAGTTTCACAGTATCCAGTCTTACATTTAGATTTTTAATCCATTTTAACAAAGTTTGCTTCTGTATATGGTGTTAGAGAATGTTCTAATTAATTATTTTACAGGTAGTTGTCCAGTTTTCCCAGCGCTACTTGTTGAAGAGACTGTCTTTTATTCAGTGTATATCTTTGCCTCCTTTGTCATAGATAAAATGATCATAAGTATATGAGTTTACTTCCCCCAGTACTTCTAAGGTTGACATCTTCTCAGTTTTTCTTATTTAAATGCTTCCTCCGCAGAGAGATCTTTCCTACTCACCCTGGTAAAAGTAATCTCTCCCCAATTCTCTGTCATAATACTTGTTTATTTCCATAATATCATTTGTTACGACATGTGCTTGTTTGTTCCTTTTCTCACAAAACTGAAAGCTTCATGAGCTTTTTACTTTGCATTTTTGTTTGCATTATGTGAAACCAGCATATAGCATCATGCTCAGTAAATACTTACCACATGACTATTATTCACCCATGCATTCAGCATTTTTATTGAATGTCTACTATATGCCAGAACTATTCTCATTGTGGAGGATGTAATGGTGAATGATACAGACAGGGTCCTTGCTCTGTGGAGCTTACATTCTAATGAGGGAAGGCAGGTATCAACAAATAGAAAAATAAATAACATCAGTGCTAGGGTGATGTGTTTAGGTGATGGGAAACACTTTTCTGAGGAAGTAACAAGAAGGAATTTATCTTGTGACAATCAAGAGGAAGAACTTTTCAGTTAGAAAAGCTAGAACAAGGTTCCTAAGAATGAGCTTGAGTATTCATAGAACAAGGGACTACTGAGGCTGTAGTGGAAGGAATAGAGGGAAAGAGCATTATAGGAGAAGGTTAGAGTCTTGACTGAGACCAGATAACACAAGCTAGGAGTTTAAAAATATGTGGTACCTTAAGACAGATGCAGTTCTTGGGTACTGAAGGAGCTGGTGAGGTGTAGGTGTGAGTAGAGGCCAAGGAGCCTAGCACGTGTGTTAAACAGATGGGTTAAAATTGTGGCAAAGTGTTATCTTCCAGAAAGTCGTATATCACTGCTTAGTTTTTGGTTTCCTTTTCACTGGGGATGCTACTTTTTAACTCATGGTTCTTATTCATGCCTTTAGTTACCCTTTTTAGAAACTAGTACAAGCCAAACATCCTATATTATGCATGCTTGCTCATACATGTTCATAAAAATACAGTGGAAATGGAAAGGAAACACTCAGTTAATGCCTTTTTTTCCTTGCTGAATTTCTGAATTTGTGCATGCTTTTGGAATTTCATGTTTCCTAGTTTAGTCAGTGCAGTGACCTAAAAGCAAAACAAGGTTGATTACTCAATCTTTCATTTCCACTTTTTCATTTCCCTGTGTTTTAGAAAGCAAGTGACTAGGGAAGGCAGTGTACTCAAGGGTGCCTAACTTCCACATTTTTAAGAGCAAACTTTTATATATATATATCTTTGCAGCAGTCTTCTAATTAACTCCCTACCAATAGGATGAGTTTTCATTTGTCATTTATAACCTTTTGTGATCCTATTAGTGAAACTAATCATTCTTTCCATATCATCAACTTTTTTAAAAAGTTATTTGAAATTAATTGACTAGGCTCCCTTTTTATTATTTCCTGTCCTTCACAAAACATGTAGTAGTGACAAGGATCTATTTTAAGTTTCTCTGTAGTAGACTTTATGATAGTTCTTTTGCTGACCCTACAAGCAGAGGACTTAGAGACAGTTCCTCTTTTTTCCTAATAATGACAGCTTGCTTAAGCCATTGTTAGAATATTTACAGGTAGTCACCCACTTACAAATGGTTACATTTCAGACATTTATACTTAATCTGAACTTTGAAATTTGAACTGTATTTCCCCCTGAAAAAATGTGCAAATGGTATTATAAACAAATAACTTTCTAGGCTACCCTTTAAAGATCTGTGTAAACCTGTGTGTGCTCGGTCATTCAGCTGCGTCTGACTCTTTGCGACCCTATGGACTATAGCCCACCAGGGCCCTCTTTCCATGGGATTCTCCAGGCAAGAATACTGAAGTGGGTTGCCATGCCCTCCTCCGAGGAATCTTCCCAACCCAGGGGTTGAACCCGTGTCTCTTGCATTGCAGAATTCTTTACCACAAAGCCACCAGGGAAGCCCCATGTAACATATAGTGTAGCTGAAATACTACACATTTATGATGAAAAATATTAGGAAAACCACACTTCAGATGCACATTAGTTCTACTGCGTGACATTTAAATAGAATCTGGAGGTAGTCCTTTGGGTTCAGTGATACCTTTGTTTGTGATGAGACAGTGAATAATGGTGCCATGAAGGTGTTCCCATTAAGGTGATGGAGAGAGCCCTTGAGGATGCTTCTGCAGGAAGCCCATCCATCTCCTGTGTGGCAAGGACCAGCCATCTGGACATGAGACAGTTGATCACAAGTACCTGTAAGCTCTTACTAGTTACAGCAAGTGGAACATTCATTTAAAATAACCTTAAGTGAGAAATTGAAAAGTTTGTGTATTTTGAATTCCTGAGCAGATGTTAATGTTGGTGAATGCTTTTCTGATACATTTACAGATGACATATTTCATTTTTAGTGGTCATATTTGTGTGTTTATTTTTCCCTTTTTGGGTTTTTTAAAATCTGTGTGTGTTTAGTTTTATTCCTAAAATTATTGATGCTTCTTAGTTTTCAAAGAAAGGAATTTAATTTACTTAACTAAAAACAAAACAGTACTTAAATGTTAATAGTTGAAACAAATTTAACTCTAGACTTTTAAAAATTCTTTGCTAGGCATAATTTATTTTTGTTTTTATCTTAAGAGATTTTTACTGTAGCAAAATTTTTGACTGTTTGTTAACTTATATTCATTTGAGTATAGCATAATTCCTGACAAAGTGGTAGTTTGGAAAGTTACGTATAGAATATAGAAGAGTGTGTGCTGTGAGTTTCTAACTCTGTTTAGTGTTTATTCAGTTATTTGTTTAGTTCAAATACATTTCTCAGTTGTCACAGCTCCTTTTTTTCCCATCTAAAAAAAAAGAGGCTGATGAAACCTGCTTCCGTCACAGAGTTGCTAAAGTTAATACATAGGATTGATTGGCATTGTATGACAGCCCATAATACTACAGAAATGCGCTATCAGAAGATCACATGTAGGGAAAACTTCCATTCCTTCTGTTTCTTTTACCTGAACTCTCCTTTTTATAGCCAAGTTTCTCAAAAGAATAATCTACATTCATCCGCTTCACTTTCATTTTTGTCAAAAATCATCAGTAGTATTAAGCATTGATATTGTTATGACTATGTAAATATTCTTCAGTATGAGTCAGGTAATCATACTATGAGTGTATTTTCTTTCTTGAACATCTTTCTACCCCCCTGCTTCGGAATGCTTTATTTTTCTGTTTACTTTGTTTGCTGATGTGTCTTTCACTAATTCTTTCCCAAACACTTCAATAGAACTGTAAAATTCTTCTCAATATAGTAAACACTTCCATCAAATCCACTTTTAAAACGCTTTCCTTTTTTCTTGGAGGTTTTCCTCTGGGAGCCTTTTGTCTTCCTGTTCTAATCTGGACTGTTTGCTCTTTAGGCCTGCTGAAGAGCTTTCATTCCATCTGTTTTTTCCTCCTCATCCTGGGGATTTCCTTTACTTCTGTTATGTTTTGGATCATGTTTCCTGGTTCCTGTGTTTTCTTCTTTCTTGATTTATTCTCTTGTTTTGGTATAGCACATCCTCTACCACCCACCTCCTCCTTCCACTCACCCCCAGCCACCCAGTACAAAATCTTCTTAGTCTATAACATCTATGTTATAACAGCTTTTATAACATCTGTAAAGTTTTTACTCCTTTCAATTCCCTTGTTGGATTGACCTCACCTTTGTGCCTCCATGGCAAACTTTGTTATAGCCTTCATCCATCATACTTTTCAAGCACCTGCTCTACAAGTCAGACACTGTGTTCAGCAGGAGGGAGTCCAAGATTAAGAGAATAAGGTTCTTGTTCCCAAGGAAATTCTGAAAAATAGGAGCACCATGGTTCCTACTGCGGGGGCCGTACTGCCCCCTAGCGGTCCTTTGAAAAATAGGGGGAAATTTTTAGTTACAGCACTAATGGGAGGGCGTAGCTGGCATTTTATAGTCAGGGGCCAAGAATGCTAAACGTAGTGTAAGTCCAGCACAAGTTTAGAATGTCCCACCAAACATTCATGTATGAAAATCTGTTCGCAGTTATCCAAGCCTGGGACCTAACTCCATTTTACATGCAATCCCAAACTACTTGGCACATTTTTCATTGTTATTGCTTGTGCAACAGATGGAAAACAGCTATTGTCCATCCGTGTGTGTTTGCAGAAGAAAGTTTTTTGTTAAGTTATATGTGTTACTACGTGCTGAGTGACTGAACTGAAGACAACTTTCTAGAGTAAATGCTGAAAAAGAGATTTCGTTCATTATGTGTATGTTTGTATATATTGAGCTATAATATATAGTGCGCAGCTTGATGAACTTGTATACATATATACATATTAAAGTATGTAACTGCCACTTGGATCTAGATATTGTCTGCAGAGTTGGGAAACATAGGATAAACCTATTTTTATGGGTTTTTAAAATATATTTATTTTTTTAATTTATTCATTTTTTAATTGAAGGATAATTACTTACAGAATTTTGTTGTTTTCTGTCAGACCTCAACCTGAATCAGCCATCGATATATATATATCCTCTCCCTCTTGAACCGCCCTCCCATCTCCCTCCCCATCCCACCCCTCTAGGTTGATACAGAGCCCCCGTTTGAGTTTCCTGAGACATACAGCAAATTCCCACTGACTATCTATTTTACATATGGTAATGTAAGTTTCCATGTTACTTTCTCCCTACCTCTCACCCTCTCCTCCTCTCTCCCCATGTACATAAGTCTATTCTCTGTCTGTTTCTCCACTGCTCCCTGCAAATAAATTCTTCAGTAGTATCATTCTTCTAGATTCCATATATATACATTAATATGCGATATTTATTTTTCTGACTTCACTCTGTATAATAGGCTCTAGGTTCATCCATCTCATTAGAATTGACTCAAATGTGTTCTTTTTTTACGGCTGAGTAATATTCCATTGCATATATGTACCACAACTTCTTTAACATAGGATAAACCTATTTTTAAAAAGTACCTTTTCAAATAATATGCTGTTATGTGTTCATATGTACAGTAAATATAGTCACACTGTCCAAAAATCTGGAAACATCAGGAAAATATCCTATTTATTTCATTTTTTACATTTTAACAGTTAGATCCGTTGCTTTAAATTTTACTTGAAAAGGTAACTTGAAGAAGAAGATATAGACTATATTATTTGCAAGTGTAACTAACACATATTTATTCTGCTTCCCAATTTTACAGACACTCTGTACCCCAAAAAATTTCTGTATATTCCTTACTGGTCAATATTCTGCTGCTCTCAGAGGTAGCCACCATTCTGACTTAATCATCATATTTCTTCAAATATTCTTTCTATCTCTATTAATTTACATATGCAGGAAAGGTAAATTGAACTAAAAAGAAGTCTTTGCAACTAGAGTTGCATTTTATCAGTCTGATTATGAAATGTTTTAGATCCACTTACAACTTTTATACTCCCTTTTTTCAAAAGATGAATTACTTAGAAATTTTCAACAACATTTTTATTTGCAAAGGATTTTGGTACAGTGTGTAGAACAAAGCTAATGGGAAATATGTAATGGAAGATTTGTCTTTTTAATAGAACCAAATGTTACTGAATTAACAGAAGCACCCAAAATGTAGGAATCTCATTTTTATTAATAAAAATTATTTTAAATACTTTCTATTATTGCCACATTGTATATTAAAAACTTTTTTATAGTGATAAGAAATTATGTGAATTTAAAATTCTCAATTAGATTGCTTGTCTTTATTCTTACTCCCTGGTGGCTCAGGCAGTAGAGTGTTCTGTCTGCAATGCGGGAGACCTTGGTTTGATCCCTGGGTCGAGAAGATTCCCTGGAGAAGGAAATGGCAACCCTCTCCAGTACTCTTGCCTAGAAAATCACATGGACGGAGGAGCCTGGTCCAGGCTACTGTCCATGGGGTCAGAGAGTCAGACACGACTGAGAGACTTCACTGATTCTTACTCTGAATCTGTCCACAAAGGTCAACTACATATCTTCTGTCTGTTGAGTCACTGAGTCGTGTCTGATTCTTTGGAACCCCATGGACTGTAGCTCGCCAGGCTCCTCTGTCCATAGGATTCTCTAGGCAAGAATACTGGAGTTGGTTGCCATTGTCTCCTCCAGGGGATCTTCCTGACCCAGGGATTGAACTCACATCTCTTGCATCAGCAGTTGGATTCTTTACCACTGTGCCACCTGGGAAACGCCATCTTCTCTATAGTTCTCATATTTCTGTTTTTGTCTTATCCATTCTATATTCCCCATCGCCTTTCAACAGTATGACTGTATGATCTCTGAATTCTTTTTAAATGGATGTGATTACTGAACTACTGAATGTAATCTGAATTGTGGTGGAATTTCAAAGTAGGAGATAATATTTTCTATTGGATTTAATCCCTACACTTTCCAGTGTTTTAGTGTAGGGAATTATTTTGATGTAACACTTTTAATAAGGCCATCTCATTTGTAGATACATTGTGCTTCCTAATTTTCACCATTTCAACATGCTGTACTTTGTATTGGCATATTATCCACACTCTTTTAAGATTATTTCCTCCCCTGTTGTCATATTCAAATAAATAGAGTATGTTATTTCACTGATCTTCTGTTTTATATATAGAATAACCTCTGCTTTTCTTGTTAAGTAAAGGTGAAGAGTCCTCACAGATCATTGTCCAGATAGCACCTGCATGTCTTTTATGACTTGGTATTAGATTAAAAACCTAAAATATTGTTTGGTGGTTTCTTTGCAGCCCCTCGGTTGGAAAACTTGAGATGCAGAGGAGAAACAGTAGCTAAGGAGATCAGTGAAGCCATGAAGGTAACTGCCTACTAAATTATAAGTGAATAACATGAGTAGCTAGGTATTTGCTTTTAGCATTCATATGTGTGTTAGTCTGTTGTAATAGGAATTCTCAGTAGTCTTTTAAATAGATCTTCAGTGAAGTTATTAAATGACTGTAACATTCAGAATGATTACCATTTTTTAGGTACCTACTGTGTGCCAGTGTTATGCCTGGCTTCTTTAAAGGTTGGGCTTCGCTGGTGACCCAAACAGTAAAGAATCTGCCTGCAATGCAGGAGACCTGGGTTCCATCCATGCATTGGGAAGATCCCCTGGAGAAGGGAATGGCTAGCCACTGCTGTATTTTTGCTTGGAGAATTCCATGGATGGAGGAACCTGGCAGGCTACAGTCCATGGGGTTGTAAAGAGTTGGACACAACTGAACGATTAACACTTTAACTTAACTTTCTTTGAAGGTTGGTTATATTTTTTGAGTTCTGAGAGTTAGAAATCCATCAAACAATTTTGATAATAACACTAACATTTAATCAGCATTTATGAATTAGGCCCCATCTAACTGTTTTATATATATTGTATTACCTCATTTAATCCTTACTCTATCCCTCTGAGAGAAGTACTGCTGCTTCCTTGTTTTACAGATAAGGAAAGTAGAGGGGCTAAGCAGATTGCCCAAACATATCATTGTGCCAGGATTTAAACCCTGGATGTTTAGCTCCAGAATATGTACTCTTAACCACTGTATTATACTGTATTTATGCAAATAATCAATAAATAATATATAAGAAGAATAGCAGAAGAAGTTTATTAGAATCAAACCGAGGGCTATAGCCCAGGAAAGAGCTTCTCAGTAGCTTTGATGGGACTGCTCCAAAGGGTAGGGGAGGAGCCAGTCTATATGAATTTTTTGGCTGGGGAAGAAATGTCAAGATTGCAACTTGGTAAAAGATTACTGCTAAGTGCGAAGAACAGATGTCTCAAGTTAATGATTTTAGTGTTTTTTTCTGTGTATGGGAAGGTGCAAGAATCTGGGGTCGCTGAAATCTGTCCTTAAATGTGCATCTTAACTATCTGGGAGCCTGTGTATCCAAAGCACAGAATGCTCATCTCGGCTTTCCCATCCTGAGTTCCCCTCTGGGCTCCCTGTCTTGGGTGACTGCAGTGGGTCATGCCTTCCCCCTTTGTGTAACTGGATGATGAGCACATTCTTTGCTTTAATGGTGAAAGCAGAAGTACAAGGTATGTCTGACAGGCCACAAGACAGGCTGTTTGAGTTAGCATACAGTTCAAACTAAATCATGTATAAACCAGAGTGGCTTCCTCATACCTCAGTATGTGGAAATTTCTTCCATCAACTGCATATCCAACTTGGAGTTTTAATATTATTATAATAAAATTGTCCATGTTCTTGACATGTATTTTGCACAAACAAAAACCATTTGGATATCTAGTACATGAAAATTATTTTTAAACTCCTTCAGAATCTCCTCTGTTTTGATTACTTTCTGTAACCTTTTGTGATGTGTATTGATCCCATGATTTTCTGGTACTCACACTTCTCTCACAGCATGCTCTTAATCAGACATTGGCGAGCTGTGGTGGGCCAGGCTAAAACCCAGCCTGCCACCTGTTTTTGTAAATAAAATTGTTTTGGAACTGAGCCATGTACTTTCGTTTACTTATTGTCTATGGACTTTTTGGGGCTTCACAGGTGGCACGGTGGTAAAGAATCTGCCTGCCAGTGCAGGAGACACAGTTTTGATCCCTGGTTCTAGAAGATCCCTAGAGTAGGAAATAGCAACTCATTCCAGTATTTTTGCCTGGAAAATTCCATGGACAGAGGAACCTGGTGGGCTTCAGTCCAAGGGGTCACAAAGAGTGGGCTGTGACTGAGCGTGTATGCGTGCATGGCCTCTTAACACTAGAAAGGGAGAGTAGAATACTTGTGACAAATGTAAAGGCCCTCACAACCTAAAATGTTTATTCCTTGGGCCTTTATAGGGAAAACGCGCTGATCCCGCCTCTAAGATTTCTAAAATACGTACTGTCCTAAAATACAGGATTCCAGACATTAGATTTTTTACCTCTGAAATTCTGTTAACCTCGTGTGTGTGTGTGTGTGTGTGTGTGTGTGTGTGTGTGTGTGTGTGTGTGTGTTAATCTTTTCACCTTGCTGTGAGGCTTTAGTTCCCCTGCTAGGAATCTAACTTCCTAACCCGTACCTCCTACATTGGAAGGACAAAGTCCTAACCACTGAACTGCCAGGGAAGTCCCTGTTACCTCCTGTTTTACTAGAGTTTTATGTTACTACCAGGCATTATAAAATAGGAATAGAATACATCTTTTTAGCTTTTGCTTTTTGTTAAAATCCCTCAGCTAAAATTGGTATTTTAAAGTAATGCCAATTATGTGACCTAAAAATAAGGTTTTAGAAAAAGGCTTGACCTGAACAACTTAAATACTTACCTCTGTGTTTTTGTGTTTCAGCCTGAGATTAACGTTACGTATTACTGTTGTTTGTTTTTTAAGTCCTTACCTGCATTAATTGAACAAGGAGATGGGTTTTCCCAAGTGTTAAAGATGCAACCTGTTATCCAGCTCCAGAGAGTCCACCAGGAAGTCTTTTCCAGTTGCTGTAGGAAACCAGATGGTAAAGCCGAGAGCTTTATAGCACAGATAGAAGCCACACCAGCCGAGACTTCTACTAGGACGACTACTGACTTGGTACTGAGAAGAAAGCGAACTAAAGACTGCCCCCAGAGGAAATGGTATCCGTTGCAGCCAAAGAGAATTAATCTTGATACATAAGCCCTTTTTGTTCATTTTAAGAGGTGAAATTAGGCACTGTCAACATTTAGATTACAGCCTAATGCCTGGACAGGACTTTGTTTAAAACAGCAGATAACTAGTGATTCCTTAATACAAGTATAGTAATGCTATGTTGGGGTGTGATGTAATATTTTCATCTGTAGTCCATGAAAAGCATATTGTTTGAATATTGACACAAAGCCTGTCAACAGTCATTAAGAGTACAAAGTTTTACTGTCCTTAAATGCCATCAACACTTGGCTGCCTTACAGCTTTTGTGGAATTTCAGAAGTAACATATCCCACTGCGTTTCCCAGATATACATCTTTGTTTAAAAAAGAGCTGTAACAGTTTATTTAAGGGCTGAAAGTCGTCATTTCTGCACAGTAGCAGATACCGTTGTTTTCTTGGGTACCTCCCCCAAAGCAGTTTGATTTATCAAATTAACATGCAGATGACAAGACTGGCTTTGACTTTGTTACACTAAGTTCCATTAATTTGAATTTGTGGGATTAATTTTAATTTTTTTGGTTTTGTTTTATAAGACAAGATGATTTGTGTAAGAATTTCTCTTAGAAATAAAACTTGCCATGTAGCTGGTGTTTCTTACACACACTTTTGTTTTTCATAGATTAAGTTTTAAACATAAGTTGACTTGGAACTAATAATTTCAGGATTTCTCGTTATTTTTTGTAGATGAATCCAGTTCAAAAATATATATCAGATTAAAACATAAAACAAATTGTCACTGTGGAAGAAATACAGATGATCATATTGAAATATTTTACATTTGAGAATGTTCACATATCAAGTATATAATCATTGGTAGAAAGAAGTCTGAGAAAGCAGTATTGCCTATACTCGTAAACATTTAAGTAGAGTTTCTCTAGCTCTTATTGTTTCTCTTATTCACATTAATACAATGTAGGCAGGGCCATCTAGTTTGCCAGCTGTTTTCTTACAAACGATTGTATACCTTCATTCCTTTACAGAGGAATTTACTAATCACGAGGTTGGAAAATAATGTACTTCTCTTGTTCATTATGTCTTAATTATCATGAATAAGAAAGTCTGTCTCAGTGAAGAAAACTTACAAAGCTACTTTATTGCATTCTGAATTTGAATGTTACAACTTAAGATCTGTATATTTGTATGCAATAGTGTGTTTTTATTAAAATAATGTACAAAGACTGCAGCCTTGATCCTGTGTATTTTTGAGACTTGTCTCAGGCCTTGTGGAGCTCAGCTTTAGTTGGATGGTAGGTCAACACCTTGCACGTAACTAAATTTCACTGTAAAACTGGAGTCTACAGAATATTGCTATACTAATGCCATGCTTTTTCATAATATCAGTACAAAGGTCTATGAATAGTTTCACTCAAAAGCATGCAAACAAAAGCATTATTGTTAATTCTCCTAGGTTAGATAACTGAATTGTATTTCTGTAAAAAAAATGTCTTTTAAGAGATTCATATTGAGATACATAGAGTTTAATAACTTGATGTCTTAGATTCGTTTGCAATATGTTAGCCAAGAAAAAAGGAGAAGAAGTGAGTATGGCAAAAATCTTGATAATGTTAGATCTGTGTGAAGCTATAATCTTTCTACTCCTGGGTCTGGAAATTTCTATAATTAAAAAGTTTGTTCTTTTTAAAGCCCTCAGACAAACAGCTGAAACTTGAAATCTTTTAGAGGGCTCACAGTGGTACTCCACAGTTATAGCAGAGATCTGAATGAAATACCATTAGGAAAGAAAATATATTAGCATTATTAACTAAGGTAAACATGGCTGATATCAGTAATTTATTATTGATAAGTATTTTTAAGGAGAGAAATTGAGGGACTTCCCTGCTGGTCCAGTGGCTAAGACTCAAGTATTCCTAGTATAAGGGGCTGAGGTTTGATCCCTGGTCAGGGAGCTAGATCCCACATGCTGAAACTAAAAAGATCCAGCATGCTGCAACTAAGACCTGGTGCAGCCAAATACATATTTTTTAAAAAAGATAAATTGAATTTCTGCATAGACTGAGAACTGGCTAGCTAAGGTGATGAAAAGTCAAAAAGTCTTGAAGGAAATAGTTGCAAGAAATATTGAAGGAAAAAATAGAAAATCAAATAGTGACATACCTATGGTAAAAAGAAGGCCAGATTGGACGGAGTCTTAAATTTCCTTTCAACAAAAACCAAAGTCAGACAAAGAAGCAAAACACAGGAAGGTCAAATCCAGTTTCAAGGGACAGAGGACATTTAAAGCAGCTAGTTCCTGAAAACACTGAAGGAATATCTGTGTTTTCCAAACATCAGGCATTAGAAACTGTATTAGTCAGCTTGAGTTGCTGTAACAGAATACCACAGACTGGGTGACTTAAACAACAGAAATTTAATTTCTCACGGTTCTGGAGATTTGAAGCCCATGATCAAGGCAAATTCAGTTTCTGTTCCTTTGTGCATACATTGGTGGTTGGGGCAGTATTGGTCTCTTTTCTTTTAAGAACATTAATCCTGTTAGAAAGCTACACCTGTGACCTTATTTAACCTTAATTACTTCCTTAGAGGTCCTGTCTCCAAATACAGCCACACTTGGGGCAGGATTATGGGCTTCCCTGGTGGCTCAGACGGTAAAGAATCCACCTGCAATGCAGGAGACCTGGGTTAGGAAGATGCCCTGGAGAAGGGAATGGCTGCCCACTCCGGTATTCTGGCCTGGAGAATTCATCCATGGGGTCGCAAAGAATCGGACATGACTGAGCGACTTTCACTTTAGAGCTTCAGCATATGGATTTTGAGGGGACTAAAACTTTAGTCCATAACACTGGGCAACATATCTTTTCCTCGACCTCTTTCCTTGGGCCTTCGTGGCTTGGGCTGCATAGAGAACAAAGTCAATGAAATCAAACTTTTACTTTGCTTCAGAATGCAGCTATCTGTAAAACGGAGTTTGTCTGACTTCTGTTGAAGGCCGTTTTCCCCTATATACCTTCATTTATTCGTTTATTAATCCACTCAACAGATACCTGGTAGTCACTACGTAGTTCAAAAGTCAGGTTCAGAGCATAGTTTCTGAGCCAGATCGCCTGGATTCAGGTATCTGTTCTACTGTTACTAAATAGAATTGAGCAGGATACCTCTGTACCACAGTGTTCTCATATATAACATGGGGATGACAATACCCACCTTACAGTGTTATGAGAAGTGAGTTCATAATATAAAGTCTTTAGTACTTGGCACATAGTATACACAGTGAGCATTCCATAAGCGTTATTATTACTTGGTTTGTCAGAAAAGGAAGTGAAAACACTCAAGGGATAAAATGTCAAGAGTCTCATATTCCAGTGAGAACAGTGATCATGCAGTGCAGCAAATGGTACAGAGATGTGTGTGGGGGAACTTGGTGAGAAGCCATGGAGGTCTTTGTGGAGGAGGCTACATTTGAGCAGTCTCGAGGGAGGAAGCTTCCCGGCAGTGTGAGAGAATCCAACAGGGCAGGTGGCTGAGAGGGAGCACTGTGCACGGGAGGACCCCCAGGTAAGTCTTTCTGTGAGAGTCTTGTCTAAAGAGGCTTGCTACAGGCGAACCTGAAGAGAAGCAGGAACAACTCTTAAGAATTTTGTCCTCCCCAGAATTGGTGGTGAGGCACCATTAGTGTCAACACAGGAAGGGCAAGGAGGTGGAAAGTCCACTGAATCTGTGGTCCCCCTTTTGTGGCATTTACCCCAAAATAGCAGGAACAAGAAAGAGAAGCATACTCATCTTTTGAGGAAACCGGGAGGTAGGTTGCCCCAAACCATAGCAGATGAAGAAGGAAAGTGTATGGAGGAAAGAGAAATGAATTAGCAAGTCAGAGGGATATAAAACCTAAGTGTCTGCAGAATGATACATTGATAAGGGAAACCCAATTCTGCCCCACCCCCACCCCCAGAATCACTTGGCAGTTGAATGGAGGACACCACGGAGTCTGAGGTGAGATGGAGGAGCCTGAAAATGAGGTGGTGACTTACCCCCTTCACTCACTGTTGGTAATTATGCCACAGGAGTTTGTCTTCTGAAAAACTGAAATAAAGACCTGGAGAGAAGAGTGAAACCCAGAGCAAAAAATGGGCAAAGTGAAGTTCCGTACTGGAGTGGTGAGACTTGGAGTTCCAGAATACTGGCAGCCTCACACGTCTTAGGCTGGGCTTCTTTAGAGAAATTGAAAAACCACCCAGAGAAAAGAGCTCCAGACAATGATACTTGGAGGTCCCAAGGCACATTTCCAGCTGACCAGTCCAATTGCTCTACTGTGGAGCCATTTTGTCTCTTAAGACCCATCCACACAGGGCTTCCAGAAACATTTCTGTATATATTTTACTCTCTGAAATGAATAGAGTTCCCTTGCAGTTCAGTGGTTGTGACTTGACACTTTTCACTGCCAGGACCCAGGTTTGATTCCTGGTTGGGGAACTAAGATCCTGCAACCTGCACGGTGTGGAACAAGAACGAACAGGAAGCAACCCAAATATCCATCAATAGTCAAAAAACAAGTGTGGCATATACACATAATGAAATACACAGGAATTTTAAACTGGAATTACTGATACATGTACAGTAAGTCCCCTACACATGAACAAGTTCCCTTTTGAGAGCAAGTTCGAAGGTCCAATATGTTCATAAGACCAACAGAGTTAGCCTAGGTACCCAACTAAGGCAATTGGTTATAAAGCACTATTCTGTAGTAGGTTTATAATACTTTCATACCAAAAACACAACAAACACAAAAAAACATTTGAAGTCTTACAGTACAGCACCTAGAAAAGTCCTGTTGTGCAGTATAGCAGCTGGCATATCGGGACTGGCATCGCGTGAACAGGCAAGAAGAGTCCCTAACTGGAGGGGGGAGAAGAGGTGGCAGATGGTGGAGGTGAAGGGTCCACACGACAAGAAGTGGAGGGTGAGCTTCAATTTCACTCATACTTGACATTGATGGAACACACGTTTGCATCCTTGAAAGTTCATATGTAGGGGACTTCACTGCAATATGGATAAATCCCAAAGACATTATATTGCATGAAAGAAGCCAGGCTCGAAAGAGTACATACCATTTGTGGAAATTGCAGAAAAGGCAAAATGAATCTATGGTGGTTGCCTGTGCGGAGAGAGGAGATACTAACTGGGAATGGGCACAGGGAAGCTTTTTGGGTGACAGAAATGTTCTGTATATTGATCTTACTGGTGCTTATATTGCTGTATACATATGTAAAGTTTCATTGAGCTATGCACTTTAAATGTCTTCATTTTATTTTATATGTTTTATTTTAAAGAATAATAAGCACAAAAGTGGAAATTCACCGGATATGTGAAGGAAGCCTCCAAATGCAGAGACCAAAAGACTGTAGGTCCCACGAAGGCAAGAACCTTTGTTCGGATGTACCAAAGCTAGTGCCTGCGGGCACATGGCGGTTTCTCACTGCGTATTGGTTAACTGAAAACAAGAACACAAAAACCAAAGGGAAATTAGGATTCCAAAACAAACAAACAAAAAACCCAGACAAATACATGGCAGAGTTACAAAATAATTACTGCTTTCCCAGAGAAGAGAAGAGACTGCTTCCATTAAGAAAACTCCAGTAAAGAATTTAGTAAATGAGAAAGAGTTCTTAAAAATTAAAAGTTGAAGTGTAAATGGTGAAATAAATTCAGGATGAGGGCTGTAAGATAATATGAGTGTTTCCCAAAAGTAAAACAAAAAGATTAGGAGATGTCAAATTAGGAAGAAAAGTAAGAATAAAGAGAATAAATTCAGAGGGCCAGAGGGTCTAGTTGGTTAGTCAGTTCAGTTCAGTTGCTCAGTTGTTTCTGACTCTTTGTGACCCCGTGAATTGCAGCACGCCAGGCCTCCCCCTATCCATCAGCAACTCCCGGAGTTCACCCAAACTCATGTCCATCAAGTTGGTGATACCATCCAGCCATCTCATCCTCTGTTGTCCCCTTCTCTTCCTGCCCCTAATCCCTCCCATCATCAGAGTCTTTTCCAATGAGTCAACTTTTCCCATGAGGTGGCCAAAGTATTGGAGTTTCAGCTTCAACATCAGTCTCCGAAGAACACCCAAGACTGATCTCCTTTAGAATGGACTGGTTGGATCTTGCAGTCCAAAGGACTCTCAAGAGTCTTCTCCAACACCACAGTTCAAAAGCATCAATTCTTTGGTGCTCAACTTTCTTCACAGTCCAACTCTCACATCCATACATGACCACAGGAAAAACCATAGCCTTGACTAGATGGACCTTTGTTGGCAAAGTAATGTCTCTGCTTTTGAATATGCTATCTAGGTTGGTCATAACTTTCCTTCCAAGGAATAAGCGTCTTTTAATTTCATGGCTGCAATCACCATCTGCAGTGATTTTGGAGCCCCCCCAAAATAAAGTCTGACATTGTTTCCACTGTTTCCCCATCTATTTCCCATGAAGTGATGGGACCGGATGCCATTGTCTTCGTTTTCTGAATGTTGAGCTTTAAGCCAACATTTTCACTCTCCTCTTTCACTTTCATCAAGAGGCTTTTTAGTTCTTCTTCACTTTCTGCCATAAGGGTGGTGTCATCTGCATATCTGAGGTTATTGATATTTCTCCTGGCAATCTTGATTCCAGCTTGTGCTTCGTCCAGCCCAGCGTTTTTCATGATGTACTCTGCATACAAGTTAAATAAGCAGGGTGACAATATACAGCCTTGACATACTCCTTTTCCTATTTGAAACCAGTCTGTTGTTCCATGTCCAGTTCCAACTGTTGCTTCCTGACCTGCATATAGGTTTCTCAAGAGGCAGGTCAGGTGGTCTGGTATTCCCATCTCTTTCAGAATTTTCCACAGTTTATTGTGATCCACACAGTCAAAGGCTTTGGCATAGTCCATAAAGCAGAAACAGATGTTTTTCTGGAACTCTCTTGCTTTTTCCACGATCCAGCAGATGTTGGCAATTTGATCTCTGGTTCCTCTGCCTTTTCTAAACCAGCTTGAACATGTGGAAGTTCACGGTTCATGTATCCTGAAGCCTGGCTTGGAGAATTTTGAGCATTGCTTTACTAGGGTGTGAGATGGGTGCAATTGTGCAGTAGTTTGAGCATTCTTTGGCATTGCCTTTCTTTGGGATTGGAAAGAAAACTGATCTTTTCCAGTCCTGTGGCCACTGCTGAGTTTTCCAAACTTGCTGGCATATTGAGTGCAGCACTTTCACAGCATCATGTTCCAGGATTTGAAATGGCTCAACTGGAATTCCATCACCTCCACTAGCTTTGTTCATAGTGATGCTTTCTAAGGCCCACTTGACTTCACATTCCAGAATGTCTGGCTCTAGGTGAGTGATTACACCATTGTGATTTTCTGGGTCGTGAAGCTCTTTTTTGTACAGTTCTGTGTATTCTTGCCACCTCTTCTTAATATCTTCTGCTTCTGTTAGGTCCATACCATTTCTGTCCTTTATCAAGCCCATCTTTGCATGAAATGTTCCCTTGTATCTCTAATTTTCTTGAAGAGATCTCTAGTCTTTCCCATTCTGTTGTTTTCCTCTATTTCTTTGCATTGATCGCTGAGGAAGGCTTTCTTATCTCTCCTTGCTATTCTTTGGAATTCTGCATTCAAATGCTTATATCTTTCCTTTTCTCCTTTGCTTTTTGCTTCTCTTCTTTTCACAGCTATTTGTAAGGCCTCCCCGGACAGCCATTTTGCCTTTTTGCATGTCTTTTCCATGGGGATGGTCTTGATCCCTATCTCCTGTACAGTGTCACGAACCTCCGTCCATAGTTCTTCAGGCACTCTATCTATCAGATCTAGTCCCTTAAATCTATTTCTCACTTCCACTGTATAATCATAAGGAATTTGATTTAGGTCATACCTGAATGGTATGATAGTTGATAGCCATTCCAGAAAGGAAGGGCAGAGAAAACCAAGGAGTCAAAATTATCAAAGAGATGATACAGTTACCATATGAGCCAGCAGTTCAATTCTGAGGTCAAAACCTAAGAGAATGAAAGGCATGTCTGTGTAATAATGTGTGAATGACTGTTTATAGTAGCAAACAGAATGTCTATCAACTGACAAATGAATAAATAAAACGTGGTACATCCACTTGATGGAATATTATTTGGCAATAAGAGTTACGGTACATGTTACAGCGTGGATGAAACTTAAAAACAGGCTAAGTGATAAGTCACTTATAAGATTATCTTTGGTATGATGCCATTTATATGAAATGGTATTACAGGTATAACAGGCAAGTCTATAGAAACAGAAAATGGATTAGTGGTTGCCCAGGACTAGATTGAGAGGGTGGGAAGAATGGGGAGTGATACTAATAGGTATGAGGTTTCTCTCAGGGGTGATGACAATGTTCTAAATTGATTGTGGTGATGGTTTTTTGGTGAATATACTAAAACCCATTGAACTGTATACTTTAAATGGGTGAATTGTATGGCTTGTGAAGTATATCTCAATTTTAAAAGACAGTAAAGAAAGAAGAATAATACACACAAAAAAACCATTTTCAGATCCCAAGACTCTAGAAGATAAAACCTGAGTATTCAACCCAAGGAATGAAAAAAAAAACTCATCTCTACCAAGGTAGGTTACTGAGAAATGCTAGATAAAGAGAAATTCCTAAAAGCTTCCACTAGAGGAAAAGATGATAAAGAAAAGGGAACTGGAACGGCATCAAATCACTAAATAAGAGTCCTTGAAGCAATACAATTTGGAAATTCTTGGTATAAATGATTTGAAATCTAGGCATCCATACCCAGTCAAATAATCAAGTGTGAGGTTAGCCAAAAACCATTCTCAGAAATGCAAAACCTTAAAAAAAAAAATTATCTCCTAAGCATCTTTTCTGGGGACACTTCGAGAGCATGTGCTCCACTACAAAGTATAAACCAAAGACGCCCATGGGTCTAGGAAAGAGAGGCTCCAAAACAGCGGCAGATTCAACTCCACAGGACACAGTTCAGTAGATCTGGAGAAGAGAGCAGTCAGGTTAGGCTGGAATATGAACACATTAGACTCCAAAAGAGACACTATCGGGAGGAGAAAATATAACTGACAGCTTGGAAAATTATATAGAGGAGATCTTTTATAGTATGTGGATGTTCAAAGAAACATGTCAAAATACCAGGAAATTATTCACCACAATAAGCAGAAAGTTGTACAAGGAAAGAAACGTAATCATAGTTGGATACACAGTGATACTTACACAGACATAATAATGAGCACCCACATCTGAATTAAGTAAAAAATTGAGACAGTTATATTGGGAAGGCAAGAGGATTGGCAATTAATAATGAGTACAGCATGAGTGCTGGACGTCAGAACAGACAGTGGTCAAAGCACTAGCGTGGGGACTCTGGAGGCCCCTGCAGTTGCTGGGTCCTGGGAAAGTCCAGGGTTTCCCAGGACAGGAACTGGAGCATCCAGGGTGACAAGGATGGGATGCTGAGAAAGCTCCTATACCAACCAGTATAGCAGGCATACTTTGCAGTATTGAAACAACTCAGACGGTTTCCACTCTGACCATCTGAATATCAACCACGAAGTAGGAATGTTGGGGAGTGAAGTCTTTGTCACAACTGAAAATAAATGCAAAGTGTCTGAAATAGCTGACTCCAGAGATAGCCCAAGATGGATATTATTCAGTAAATGCCAGAAAAACGTAGCTAAGAGAATGGAAAGCGGTTACCTTTGTGGATGAATCTAGGTGGGAAAAGTGGGCCAAGGGACTGATATTTTTTGCTATAAGTTTTGCAGATTTGATTCTTTAAATTATTTACATTTAATACTTGCATAAAAATATATTTGATTTTTAATGATTTAAAAACTGCAACACAAATATAAGTGAATATGAGTTATCTTCACCACTATCTTCTCTTCTTCATATCATTGAAAATTAAGAAATAAATTGTACTTCAGGGGTTTCTTTCAGTTGTTTCAGTTCCATTATCTCAGTATTTTTCAGATAAGATTCTGTTTTTAGTTGAGAGTTTTAGTTTTGGTTTCTTTGAAGTTTTTTTTTTTTTTTCTCCCCCTGACCATTTGTTTTGCAAATAGATTCTATTATCAAGTCTCTATGTACAAAAATGAAGAAAAAAAAAATCTTTCTAGAGAACCACTAAAAGGTTACTGGGTATTTTATATGAAATGATTTGGGGAAATTAATACTATATTCATTTGAAGCCTCAAGCTCAAGGAGTCCTCCTATAATTCATTGATGTATCTCTTAAGTTGTTTGTAGCCTGTTGACCCTCTACTGATATTAGCCAAGTGAATGAGTGATTTCACATTGCAAATTTCTAACTTGTCAGTTTCTCTAGATCACAATCACAGGCATTAATAACTTGTGGTATTTATATTCTTTTTTAAATGACTTTAAAAGATAGTCTTACTATGCAGGAGGCAGAGTATGGTGGGGAGTCAGTGGGTGGCTGGGGAATTTAAAGTCCTAAGGGCAAATCACTGGGAAACTCCCCTGAATTTGAACTCTGGAGTCTTCATGCTACTACTGTTGAAGTGTAGTCTCTGTGTCCCTGGGAGTGTCAGAGCAGAGGAAGGCATTCACACCCCTCAGACTGACTCCCTGGTGCTTGCTGTTCGGTCGCTCTGTCGTGTCTGATGCTTTGTGACCCCATGGACTGCAGCACGCCAGGTTTCCCTGTCCGTCACTGTCTCCCAGTTTGCTCAGACTCACGTCCATTGAGTCAGTGATGCCATCCAACCATCTCATCCTCTGTTGCCCATTCTCCTCCTGCCCTCAATCTTACCTAGCATCAGGGTCTTTTCCAATGAACTGGTTCTTTGAATCAGGTGGCCAAAGTACTGGAGCTTCAGCTTCAGCATCAGTCCTTCCAGTGAATGTTCATGACTGATTTCCTTTAGGGTGGACTGGTTGGATCTCCTTGCAGTCCAAGGGATTCTCAAGAGTCTTCTCCAACACCACAGTTCGAAAGCATCAGCTCTTCAGCCCTCAGCCTTCTTTGTGGTCCAACTCTCACATCCATACATGACTACTGGGAAAACCACAGTTGTGACTATATGGACCTTGGTTGGCCAAGTGGTGTCTCTGCCTTTGAATAAGCTGACTAGATTTGTCATAGCTTTCCTTCCAGGGAACAAGTGTCTCTTAATTTAGCAGATTTATTTGCCCTCTGGTCCTCTCTTCCTTTGGCTACAGTCCTTGACTTCCAGGTGGCCTGGGTAAGAAAACCTGGCTCCTCTGGTTCTCTTGCTCCAGCTGATCCTGCGCTAGCGAAGGCTCAGGCTGCTGTATCATCACCTGGACTAGCTTCAGTTCAGAGAATGGCCCATGGCTTTGGGCTCATACCTAGTCATGGATTTTAAGGACGCCTCTGTGGCCCACATCTTCTGCCATGATGGCACTGGAGCTAACTGTCCATCTCTGCCCCTTGCATTACCTGGATGGGACTCCCCTTCACCAGTCCGTAAGTATCTGAGACTTGGACATTTCATTCTTTTCGTTCCTTCAAACTCTTCTGAGGTTTAGTTCCTCCAAGAAGCAACTGGGGGGTTACCCTACCCCTTCAAGGCTCTTGCTGCCTGCATCATGCCAATAGCCCTGGGTTCTCCCATCACTGCCCTTTGCAGCACCAGCTGGTTCAGTGACTTTTCTTGTGTTAGATTTCCTTTGTTCCTACATTTAAAGAAGAAATATTCATTTAATGTATTTATTTGGCTGTGTCGGGTCTTAGTGGTGGCATGCAGGATCTTTTTCACTGGGGGGTATGGACTCTTTAGTTGTAATGTGTGAACTTAGTTGCCCTGAGGCACATGGGATCTTAGTTCCCCCTCCAGGGATGGAACCTGTGTCCCCTGCATAGCAAGGGGACGTGCTTAACCACTGGACCGCCAGGGAAGTCCCCTGTTCCTATATTTGAAGCTCCTTTTCTTTTGAGTCATTTAACACCTAAGCATCTCCACCATAGGAGAAGGTGGGAAAGAAGAGTAGAAAGGAGGCTTTGACTTGCATATCTTGCTTCATTTCCTTCCCTGTTGAAAAGAACGTGGTGGGAAAAAGGTTCAAATAAGCATGGGTATGCATTCTCTCTGATTTATCATACTCTACTTATGTCTGCCAACCTCTGATCTTTTGAGGGTGTGTGTGGACATTAGAAAATGAATGGTGGGTAGGATAATATTAGTACCATCTGACCAGTTTGTAGGACACCTCGGGGCCAAGTCCCACACATTCCATTTGCAGAGCCTTGTGAGCTTTCCCAATCACATTCCAAACAATATTTTAAAATCACTTTTCATAATCACACCTCCTTTTATCCTACAGATACTCAGTGAATGCAAACACCGTGCTAAGGTGTGTGGCTACACGTGTGTAAACAAGGCACAGACCCTGCCCACAAGCAATCTGCCTTTGGCTCCCAGAGACGTCAGTGGCAGCCAGAAATTCAACAAGGTGACAAAGGAGAGCAGAAGGAAAGGGGCCCCCAAGTTTGGGGGCAAAATTGTACTGCTGCTGGGTTCCAGACTCCCAGAGGGAAGATGAAAGTAACACTCAAGGGTTTTGAGACTTCTGTGGAATTAGCTGCTTGTAAGACATTGCTTTGTCTGGCTTCAAAAGCTATGATGGAGCCCTAAGAAAGTCCTGTCATTTACAGGCAAATCTTAATACTTACTTTGATTTCTCTTTGTTAGAAGCCCAACCCAAGAATTCTGCTTAGGAATTTTTCAGATATGACAAATGATTGCTTCTCTAGAAATAGTCTGTACTAAAATGAGTCCTCATTTCTTTCATCTTTCACAATCAAAAGGAACAAAAATCCAAAGACAGAAATCAGTATTGTGTTCTCTCTGTCTGGGTGATGGATGTGTGGCTGCCTCACCTCCAACTTCCAACAATCTCGAGATGGTCCTTCCTGAAACACAGGGCTTGATCGGCTGCACAATCTGCCCTGGAGCCCCTCCTGCCTCCCAGCTGTTGTCAGAGTCAGAGGGAGGGGAAGCAGAGGAGGAAAAAGATGAGGTGTGGCAACAAAGGGACCGTGACCAAGTGTACCACGCCTTATCTGTGAAGGTATGACTCTCCAGATATTTCCTCGAATGGTCTACGTGATGTGTAGATAAGCCCTGTGGTTCCCTTCGTTGTTTAATACATCAGATCAGAGTCTCAGAATTCTCAGAAATCACTTTTTCCCCTAACACAACCCCTTTTATCTTTCATATCTCCCTTTAAATATGATGTGAAAGAATTGTGTAAACCAACCCACGAAGTAATAGTGCAGCCAAGTCAGGTGAAAGGCCATTAATAGATTAAATTATAAAGTTGTTTAAGGCAATGTATTTTTGTTTTTTAGGTTTTTTTTTATTAAAAAAAAAAACAATTTAGTTTGTTTTTAAAACAAGCACATAAAGAAACCACTTGGAAATTCCCTTGCGGTCCAGTGGTTAGGACTCGGTGCTTTCACTGCCAAGGCTGGGTTCAATCCCTGGTCGTGGAACTAAGATTCTGCAAGCTGCACCACAAAAAATCAAAGCAAACAGAATTCACTATATGCCTAGAATGCTACAAAAATACTTCCCTATAAGTGTTGAAATATAACCGTATCAACTTATTTGCAGAAAGTGAAGTCGCTCAGTCAGGTCCGCCTCTTTGCAACCCCATGGACTGTAGCCTACCATGCTCCTCCATCCTTGGGATTTTCCAGGCAAGAGTACTGGAGTGGGTTGCAAGAGAATAGTA
Organism: Ovis canadensis; assembly: GCF_042477335.2. Lineage (NCBI taxonomy): Eukaryota > Metazoa > Chordata > Mammalia > Artiodactyla > Bovidae > Ovis > Ovis canadensis. The sequence continues at coordinate 81,729,420 of NC_091256.1, forward strand.
ATAAAATACTAATAGTTACTATGCCATTGAGTGCTTCCTGTGTGCCAAGAACACGCTAAGAACTTCACGTGCATCATCTCATTTAATCCTCAAAACCATGCATGAGATGGGAGCTATCATCTCCATTCTCAGGATACAGAGATAGAGGTAAGACAGTGTACATGCCCAGCAACCTTCCTGGGGGTCTGCAGACAATACTCGGTGAAGCGAGGTGGTGTGACTGCAAACTCTGCCTCCACCGCTCCCCATCAGTTCAGCTCAGATCAGTCACTCAGTCGTGTCTGACTCTCTGCTCAGTCCCCATAAATTGCAGCAAACCAGGCCTCCCTGTCCATCACCAACTCCCGGAGTTCACTCAAACTCATGTCCATAGAGTCGGTGATGCCATCCAGCCATCTCATCTTCTGTCATCCCCTTCTCCTCCAGCCTTCAATCTTTTCCAGCAACAGGATCTTTTCCAGTGAGACAGTTCTTCACATGAGGTGGCCAAAGAGTTTCAGCTTCAACATCAGTCCTTCCAATGAACACCCTGGACTGATCTCCTTTAGAATGGACTGGTTGGATCTCCTTGTAGTCCAAGGGACTCTCAAGAGTCTTCTCCAACACTGCAGTTCAAAAGCATCAGTTCATCATCACTCAGCTTTCTTTATAGTCCAACTCTCACATCCATACATGACCACTGGAAAAACCATAGCCTTGACTAGATGGACCTTTGTTGGCAAAGTAATGTCTTTGCTTTTGAATATGCTATCTAGGTTGGTCATAACTCTTCTTCCAAGAGTAAGCGTTTTTTAATTTCATGGCTGCAATTACCATCTGCAGTGATTTTGGAGCCCTCCAAAATAAAGTCTGCCCCTCCCCATGACACAGAGCAAAGGCCCCTTGCCTTGGGTCACAATGTCCTTGCCATTACACCATAGCTCCCTTGTGCACTCTTTTTTTTTTTCAAATGACATGTAGCAACATATAGTAAAAACAAACATTTCTAAATTTCCCAGGAGTTATGAGCAGCATCTAAGAAATTGCTCAAAGTGGTTTTTAAAAGTTGATTATCTTAAGGATATTGTGTGTGTATTTCTGCTGTTAATTACTTGAGAAATATAAATCATGATAGCCAACCATTACTTCATGGCAGGAAGTTAACAGTCCTGCCCATTCAAGATTACAGTTATAAATTCTGAATGGCCAACTGTGAATTAATAAGCTTTCAAAGCAACTTCCAGACAATTGAGTCATCAAGTTTTTCAGAGAAGTATGTGGCACACATTGAAGTCATTGTCTTCTTTGGTGACATGTTTATGATATTAATTTAAATGATAAAAGAGGGATTCCCTGGGATTTCAGTGGTTAGGACTCTGTGCTTCCACTGCAGGCTGCACAGGTTCAATCCCTGGTCAGGGAACTAAGATCCCACAAGCTGGGAATAATAATAATAATAATAATAATAATAATAATAATAATTTCAGTTGACTAAAAATTGTTTCAGTTTTCCAAATACATGTAGCATCTGTTACAAAGATAGTGTTTGGAAAACATTAAACTGACCTAGTTTCATTTTCCCAGTTAAACTTTATTGTCTCCTGGTCTTCCACATCTAAGGCTGAGCGCTGAGTCTTACTGCACCCCAGTAATGAGGGGGAGAAGCACCAGCCCCACCTGGAACAAGGGACTGTGGAACAGTTGCGCCTCTTTTTTTTTTGGCTGTTCTTGTCTTCATTGCATCACTGGAATTTCTCTAGTGCGGCTCATGGGCTGCAGGATTCCCAGGCTCAGTAGTTGCAGCTCGTGGGCTTAGTTGCCCCAGGTATGTGGGATCTTAGGTCTCTGACAAGGGATCAAACCTGTGTCCCCTGCATTGCAAAGCAGATTCTTAACCACTGGACCACCAGGGAAGTCCCCAGCTTGAGTCACAAGGCAAGTCCTGAACATCATATTTTTTGGGTAGAGAAAAGGATTTTCTAATCCCATTAGCCTCCATATACTACATTAAGAGTCAGGTCTGGTGGGCTGGTTATAAGCACAGTCTAGGATAGAAGGCAGGTGAGAAATCTTGGTCCATTCTGTCCCCAGGGGACTGTGGAAAGATGAGGAGGGTGAAGCTAGCAGGCCCAGAGCCCGACTTCTCCTCTCTGGGCGGTGGTCTAGACTGACGGGACTCCAGGAGGACAGAGCCTGGAAGATGCTGTCTCTGTGCTCTTTGCACCGAGATAAGACAGGGTAAAATCAGCGCCAAGGTGGTGCTCCACAGTCCAGCCCCTGACACTGTCTCGGCTCTGTTGTCTCACAGAAGGCATTTGGAGTTCTCCACATGCCACTTGAAGAATTGTAGGAGCAGCCAGCCAGTGGAGGTGGCTGGCAGCCTACTGTGGGGTACCCAGGCAGGCAGTCATACCAAACTGCCTTAATTTTTATAGTTTTGTAATCCAAGTCTATGCCCCAACCAGTAACGCTGAAGAAGCTGAAGTTGAATGGTTCTATGAAGACCTATAAGACCTTTTAGAACTAACACCCAAAAAAGATGTCTTTTTCATTATAGGGGAATGGAATGCAAAGTAGAAAGTCAAGAAACACCTGGAGTAACAGGCAAATTTGGCCTTGGAATGCGGAATGAAGCAGGGCAAAGGCTAATAGAGTTTTGCCAAGAGAATGCACTGGTCATAGCAAACACCCTCTTCCAACAACACAAGAGAAGACTCTACACATGGACATCACCAGATGGTCAACACCAAAATCAGATTGATTATATTCTATGCAGCCAAAGATGGAGAAGTTCTATAAAGTCAGCAAAAACAAGACCAGGAGCTGACTGTGGCTCAGATCATGAACTCCTTATTGCCAAATTCAGACTGAAATTGAAGAAAGTAGGGAAAACCGCTAGACCATTCAGGTATGACTTAAATCAAATCCCTTATGATTATACAGTGGAAGTGAGAAATAGATTTAAGGGACTAGATCTGATAGAGTGCCTGAAGAACTATGGAATGAGGTTTGTGACATTGTACAGGAGACAGGGATCAAGACCATCCCCATGGAAAAGAAATGCAAAAAAGCAAAATGGCTGTCTGCAGAGGCCTTACAAATAGCTGTGAAAAGAAGAGAAGTGAAAAGCAAAGGAGAAAAGGAAAGATATAAGCACCTGAATGCAGAGTTCCAAAGAATAGCAAGAAGAGATAAGAAAGCCTTCCTCAGCGATCAATGCAAAGAAATAGAGGAAAAGAACAGAATGGAAAAGACTAGAGATCTCTTCAAGAAAATTAGAGATACCAAGGAAACATTTCATGCAAAGATGAGCTCGATAAGGACAGAAATGGTATGGACCTAACAGAAGCAGAAGATATTAAGAAGAGGTGGCAAGAATACATAGAAGAACTGTATAAAAAAGAGCTTCACGACCACGATAATCACGATGGTGTGATCACTCATCTAGAGCCAGACATCCTGGAATGTGAAGTCAAGTGGGCCTTAGAAAGCATCACTAAGAACAAAGCTAGTGGAGGTGATGGAATTCCAGTTGAGCTATTTCAAATCCTGAAAGATGATGCTGTGAAAGTGCTGCACTCAATATGCCAGCAAATTTGGAAAACTCAGCAGTGGCCACAGGACTGGAAAAGGTCAGCCTTCATTCCAATCCCAAAGAAAGGCAATGCCAAAGAATGCTCAAACTACTGCACAATTGCACCCATCTCACACGCTAGTAAAGTAATGCTCAAAATTCTCCAACCCAGGCTTCAGCAATACATGAACCGTGAACTTCCACATGTTCAAGCTGGTTTAGAAAAGGCAGAGGAACCAGAGATCAAATTGCCAACATCTGCTGGATCGTGGAAAAATCAAGAGAGTTCCAGGAAAACATCTGTTTCTGCTTTATTGACTATGCCAAAGCCTTTGACTGTGTGGATCACAATAAACTGTGGAAAATTCTGAAAGAGATGGGCATACCAGACCACCTAACCTGCCTCTTGAGAAACCTATATGCAGGTCAGGAGGCAACAGTTAGAACTTGGCATGGAACAACAGACTGGTTCCAAATAGGAAAAGGAGTACGTCAAGGCTGTATATTGTCACCCTGCTTATTTAACTTATATGCAGAGAACATCATGAGAAACGCTGGACTGGAAGAAGCACAAGCTGGAATCAAGATTGCCAGGAGAAATATCAATAACCTCAGATATGCAGATGACACCACCCTTATGGCAGAAAATGAAGAGGAACTAAGAAGGCTCTTGATGAAAGTGAAAGAGGAGAGTGAAAAAGTTGGCTTAAAGCTCAACATTCAGAAAACGAAGATCATGGCATCTGGTCCCATCACTTTATGGCAAATAGATGGAGAAACAATGGAAACAGTGTCAGACTTTATTTTGGGGGGCTCCAAAATCGTTGCAGATGATGATTGCAGCCATAAAATTAAAAGACGCTTATTCCTTGGAAGGAAAGTTATGACCAAGCTAGATATCATATTGAAAAGCAGAGATATTACTTTGCCAACAAAGGTCCGTCTAGTCAAAGCTATGGTTTTTCCAGTGGTCATGTGTGGATGTGAGAGTTGGACTGTGAAGAAAGCTGAGTGCAGAAGAATTGGTGCTTTTGAACTGTGGTGTTGGAGAAGACTCTTGAGAGTCCTTTGGACTGCAAGGAGATCCAACCAGTCCATTCTGAAGGAGATCAACCCTGGGATTTCTTGGAAGGAATGATTCTAAAGCTGAAACTCCAATACTTTGGCCACCTCATGGGAAGAGTTGACTCATTGGAAAAGACTCTGATGCTGGGAGGGATTGAGGGCAGGAGGAGAAGGGGACGACAGAGGCTGAGATGGCTGGATGGCATCACTGACTCGATGGACATGAGTCTGAGTGAAGTCTGGGAGTTGGTGATGGATAGGGCGGCCTGGTGTCCTGCGATTCATGGGGTCGCAAAGAGTCGGACACGACTGAGCGACTGACCTGAACTGATGATGCATTTATTTTCTATTGACTATTCCTCTACCACTTATTATTTTTGCAGAAAGTTCTTGGCTACTTCTTTTCTAATCCCCACATGAACTTTAACAACCGATGCCCCCCTCCAAAAAAAAAAAAATCTTGTTGGTATTTTGGGGGAACTGCATTAATTTTATAGCTTATTTTTTTAAGGAAGATGGACAGCTTAATTCTTATCTAAGAACTTGGTATGATCTGGTTTGTTTTTTTTTAAAGGCCTTACTCTGCTTGATTATTAGATTTCAAAACCCTTGGCCTATTAATCTGTCTTGAAGTCACTTTGGAACACCACATACTCCTCTGTTGTTTTTAGGAATTACAGGGTGTTATTGTGGTTTGTTTGTCTATGAGTTGCTATACAGTAAGTCCCCTACTTATGAACCTTCAAGTTATGGACTTTCAAGGATTCAAACTTGTGTTCTCAAATCCAATCACATAAGTTAGTTTATGTGTCAGGCGTACACTGACATGTGCGTGCATCCTCTACAGGTGGTTGTGATTTGTGCACTTTACTGCCCAGTACTGTATAGACTGCAGTAGTTCAGCATCTTTATTTCAAGCTAGATCTGCAAGAGGGCGACTTCTCTGTGCAATGTGAGGAGCTTACTAATGAAGACCCAATGGAACTGGAGGCCCGGAGAAAGGATGAAGAGAGACCACGAGGAAGAAGTAACTGCAGAACCAAAGAGATGCACGATGCAGGAGACGGAAGGGGATTTTCTTGAAGGCACGGTTAGTTGTTGAATCGCAGGACCCAAATGTGGAACAGCCCCCAGAGTTTGCAGCACCCATTCAGAATGCAGTCCAGTGCTTCTGCGTCATCCATGACGAGGGAAAAAGAGCTACTACCCAGACATTACTGGATCATTTTTTCAAGAGGATAGAGAGAATTGAATCCAGCAAGGAGCTGGAACTTGTGCCATCAACGTCAAATGAGAGTGAAAGTGCAGCCTGCCCTCCGTCTCCTGTTGCTGCTGATCTTTCGGTTCTGCCATCTCCCACCGCCTCCCCGGTCAGTAACTCTTCTCACCTCTTCACCCCATGCTAGCTCCTGTGTGCCAGCTGTTCTGTATGGCGTACTTTTTAAGGTACTAGACTGTAAGATTAAAAACATTTAATTTATTTTTGTGTGTTTGCTTTTCATGTATTATTTGTGTGAGAAGTATTACAAACCCATTACAGTACAGTACTATATAGCCAAGTGTGTTAGTTGGGTACCTAGGCTAACTTTCTAGAACTCAGGAACAAACTGGACTTCAGAACGCACTCTTGGGATGGAACTCTTTCATATGTAGGGACTTATTGTATAACAAATCATCCTCCAAATAATGGCTTAAAACAACAACCAAATGGTTACTTGCTCGCAGTTCTGCAATCTGAGCTGGGCTCAGCTGGATGGTTTTTCTGGTCTTCGTGCTGATGGTCACTCATGTGGCTGCATTCAGCTGGCAGGTTGGCTGGAGGCTGGCTTCCTCTGGGACTTGGGATGGTCAAGCGTCTCCCTCTTTCCCTATAGTCTCAGTGTCTCTCTCTTTCCAAATGGACTTCCCATGTGATTTCTCCAGCAGGGTAGCTGATCTCTTCACACAGTAGCTCAAGGATCTTCAAACTACAAAAGCAGAAATGTCCGGGTCTTCTTGGATTTAAACCTGGAACTGGCACAACATCACCTATACTATGTTCTTTTTTGGATAGATATAGGGACTATTGCTGGAGAAGGCGATGGCACCCCACTCCAGTACTCTTGCCTGGAAAATCCCATGGATGGAGGAGCCTGGTAGGCTGCAGTCCTTGGGGTTGCTAAGAGTCGGACTCGACTGAGTGACTTCACTTTCACTTGTCACTTTCATGCATTGGAGAAGGAAATGGCAACCCACTCCAGAGTTCTTGCCTGGAGAATCCCAGGGACGGGGGAGTCTGACGGGCTGCCGTCTCTGGGGTCGCACAGAGTCGGACACAACTGAAGCGACTTAGCAGCAGCAGCAGGGACCATTGCAATGGAATTTTTTTTTTTTTTTTTTACTTTACAGTCTGCTAGACCATACAGTACTGTACTAGGCTGTACTACTACTACTACTAGACTACTAGACTACTGCTAGACTGTACTAGACTATACTAGACTGTGGTAGTACAGTCTACTAGACTGTACTGTAGGTGGGAGGAGAAGGGGCCGACAGAGGATGGGATGGTTGGATGGCATCACTGACTCGATGGACATGAGTTTGAGCAAGCTCCAGGAGTTGGTGATGGACAGGGAAGCCTGGCGTGCTGCAGTCCACGGGGTTGCAAAGAGTCGGACACGACTGAGTGACTAACCTGAACTGAGACTGCACTATATTCTGTTAGTTAAAGTAGGTCCTGGGCCAAGTCAGGTTTAAGAAGGGGTTTGAGGGTGGGGTCTCTACAAGGGCATGAATGCTGGGAGACATAGTTCATGATGGGCCACCGAAATGATGGGCTACCACAATAGTTTTAAAATTCTTCAATGGGCACTAAATCCCCAGGATCTAACCCAGTGCTTGGCATCTGTTGAATGAATACTGCTGGCTGATGGCTGCATGTATAAGTAGCACCACTGGAATGTGGAAACTCAGGTTCTGAAGGCAAAGTCTGAGCAGCCACCTGCAAAATCACACTTACAACAGCACCACTTGTTTGCTGATGCGTTGAGGTGTGTGGGGCCTCCCGCACATCTGTGAGACACCATCCTCCTTCTCAAAAGGCATCACCGATTATTATATACTTCTTGAGAATCTATTCAAAATACACACGAGTCAATAAGTAAATTGCAGCACTTACATTCTGTGGAAACAAAGGGGAAGTTCTTTGAGGAGAGTGGTTAGCATGGAAGGAGGCCAGAGATTTCACTGTTCTGGTTAGTCAAGGAAGATTTCCTGGAAGAGGTGGTTTCAGGAACTCTACGAATAATGGGAAAAGATTGAGGTCGACTGGGGGATATTCTGAACAAGTGATAGGACCTTAAAAAATATCCAAGACACCAGAGTAAGACGGATGAAAGGAGTGATGAACAGCTGTTTGCAAAGAGTGAAAGGCCAATTCAGGAAGGAGTTTGACGGAACAGTCCAGCCACTGCCTGCAAAAGTTGGGCAGTGCCTGGGGCATTTCTGCAAAGGTTGAGCATTTCTGCAAAGGTTGCTGTTACTACACTGGGACCCTCTTCCATCTGTCTTCCCTGTTACTTCTAGAAGGATTCAGGTCAAGGCACAAAGGTGAATATGGCTGGATCTCTCAGGCTCATGGGTAGCAGTGCACAGCCTCAAAGAGTCTATAAAACTGGCTTCCCTGGAAAGAAAAGAGACCAGAAGGAGGCAAGATGGGAGAGCCCAGTTAGCTAGAACTCTGGGCCCCCCTGAAACCAGAGCTCCTTGAAGAACATAATCCTCTGGGCTGCCCTCCTGCTAGGAACACACAGTGAGGGGCAGAGTGAGGTCCCTCAGGCCTGTTCTTTGTGACCCTTCCTGTAGTGATGAATGTAGGGGGAAGTGACCGGGGAGTGGGCAGGAGGCCTGGGTTAGTTTTCCTGCTCCATCCACCTCCCCAGAGTAACCAGCCAATTCCTAGAACTGCCTTTGCCATTTGTGGCTCTTATTAGCAACCACAGTCTTGAGTCAGACAACCAGTAATGCTGTCTGAAAGCCAGTAAATATTTGCCATATGTAGAATCCTAAGCCAGGTTCCATGAGAGGGCGCATAAAATCAGAAGTGAGAGGAAGGCCCAAAGGTCATCTGATCTAGCTCTGTGCTCTCAGGAAGGAGAATAAGCAGGTCAACCAGTTGTCAGGAAAAATAGCCTCTTCGAAGGTTTCAGGGAGACTGCAACTCTTTGAGGCATAAATAAAATAACTGGAAAAGAGACTCAATGCCAAAGAGAAAGAGCCTTATGATTCACTCCAGAAAAGAGCAGGTCGAGGGTGCAGTGGTTTGTTTAGTTCTGTGGAAGAGTCTCAGGCAGGGGAGCCTTGCCAGCGCTCCTCTGCCTCTGCTGGGGAGAGAACAAGAGGAAATGAGTTTGAAGGACAGCATGTGGAACCGAAAATAAACATGAACTGCTGACCATCAGCGGAATTAGGTCCTGGAACACTGAGGGTGGGTGGAGACTCTTCATTAAAAGAAAAAGAAATCTATCAGGTATACTTTGTCTAAACAGCAATCACAAAGGATCTAGAACAATCTAGCCAAGGTCTTTCAGTGGTATCAGCAGTTCTTATTGAGTAAAGGGATTATGGGCAAATTGATTACAGTAAATTATTTTAATTAGTTATTAATTAAATATATAATAGTTTGTGATTGTCAGTGAGTATTGCCATGGTTATTTTCTAATTTTATATGATAATTGTTTCATTTTTGTAATAAGAATTTTTATTAAAATTTTATTAAAATTCTGATCTCCTGTGACTTAAATATTTATAGCTCAATTTTTAATAAAAACTGGAATTGCTTGGTGTGTGAAATTGCACACACAGGAAATATAAAACTTCAGTTACTTTTATGTAGGTAAGTGTCTGAAACTTGCCTGGAACTTCCTACTTTAAAAATAACATAGCATAGTATCTAGATATTTTTTAAAGTTCTTTTGTATTATACAGTCTCCTGAAACTTCCACTTTGCCTGAAAAAGTGAAAGGTTTTTTTTCTTCCAGTTTTCTTGAAGTATAATTGAAATACAGCACTGTATAAGTTTAAGGTGTAAGAAATAAATGTTTGAAACTTAGTGGAGAGTTGTCCATTTCCATGCATAAGAAAATGCATCAGAATTTTAAAAATATACTTCTCAGCTGTTTTGCTACTGTGAGAATATTTCATGTGTCATTGACGCAGAAATCACTTTGTAGCATGAGTTTATCAGTATTCTGAATAATTCATCCTTCCAATCTGTTGTGTAGGAGATATTTCTGCTCAACAAATTGGAAGTTTTCTAATGTACCACTTTTGGTGAACTTGGTTGTTCAAGATGGAATTTTAACAAACGTTCACTATGTGAGCTAGGATGTTACTACAGGAGAGGCATATTGCCTACAAGCCAAGACGCAGGCATAAAGAAACGACAGGACAGTCCTGGTCTGAATCACTAACAAGAGAGCCCGTCACTCGTTTCCCAGATGTGTGCACTTTGATACCAAGCCACCCACCATCTGATACATGTTGGAGCACGATGGAAGAGGGCCACCACTTCCACTTGAAATGATTAAGAACATCTCCACAGAGGGTGCATTTGAGCCACATTTCATTTATTTATTTATTTATGACTGTGCTGGGTCTTTGCTGTGCCTGGGTTTTCTCTAGTTGCGATATGCAGGTTGCTCGTTGCAGTGACTTCGCCTGTTGCAGAGCACCAGCTCTAGGCTTGCAGGCTTAGCTGCCCCACAGCATGTGGGATCTTCTTGGTTCAGGGATCGAACCCATATCCCTTACATTGGCAGGTGGACTCAACCATTGGGTCACCAGGAAAGTCCCTGAGCCACACTTTAAATGTAAATGGGGGGGACGGCATCTAGAGGCATTCAGGATGGTGCAGCGTCTGACCTACCGTCGTAGGCTGTCCTACAATACAGCCTCTAACAAAACCAAGCTGTCCAGAACCCCTGGTAATAGAATTGTTTACCCTTATACCAAGAAGGTTGGGAAAGCACCAAAATCTGCATGTGGTGTGTGCCCAGGCCGACTTAGAGGGGTTCGTGCTGTGAGACCAAAAGTTCTCATGAGGTTGTCTAAAACAAAGAAACATGTCAGCCGAGCATATGGTGGTTCCATGTGTGCTAAATGTGTCCGCGACAGGATCAAGCGCGCTTTCCTTACTGAAGAGCAGATCGTTGTGAAAGTATTGAAAGCACAAGCACAGAGTCAGAAAGCTAAATAAAAAATGAACCATTTTTGAGTAAAAAAAAATAAATAAAATAAATGTAAATAGGATTTGGTTGACAAAGTACATTCTAGGCAGAAGCAATGGCATGGGTGAAGATGAGATGTGCTGGCAGGGACCATCTTAGCTGGGACATACTATGATAATACCAAGCCATTGACATAGCTGGATTTATTACATGAGAAGTACGCCATGATATTTAAAACTTGGGTTAAGGTTTAGGATGGTATTTGTCAGAAAGTGGGGAGGTATTGGAGGTTTATGACCTAAGTATGTGTATAATTGCTTGTGGCACTCTGCTAGATGGAAATATACAAGGAGATCTATCCAGAAACATATTCCTGGCTGCTCTATTCAGAGGCATTGGCAGGGTTCACACTTCATGTGTGGAAACAAAAACAAAAAAACAGAAATGAGTGGAAAAAGCAATAGGTTTGAATAATCGGTAAAGTCTCAACATGTTTTAAAGGGTACAATTTGAGAGGAAGGAAAATATTTAAGTTGACCCTCAGTCTTAGTATAACTCAGGGAAATGCAGATCGAGACCACAATAAAACAGCATTTCCCACCTCCTAGACACACAAAGATTTAGGTAGCTGATGATTGATAGAACAACTAAACAAAAATCAACAAGGATATAGAACTCAAGCAACATGGTCTAAGCAGTATTTATAGAACACCCTACCTAGTCATGTATGGATGTGAGAGTTGGACTGTGAAGAAGGCTGAGCGTCGAAGAACTGATGCTTTTGAACTGTAGTGTTGGAAAAGACTCTTGAGAGTCCCTTGGACTGCAAGGAGATCCAACCAGTCCATTCTGAAGGAGATCAATCCCATCTGAAGGATTTCTTTGGAAGGAATGATGCTAAAGCTGAAACTCCAGTACTTTGGCCACCTCATGCGAAGGGTTGACTCATTGGAAAAGACTTTGATGGTGGGAGGGATTGGGGGCAGGAGAAGAAGGGGACGACAGGGGATGAGATGGCTGAATGGCATCACTGACTTGATGGACGCAAGTCTGAGTGAACTCTGGGAGTTGGTGATGGACAGGGAGGCCTGGCATGCTGCGATTCATGGGGTACGCAAAGAGTCGGACACGACTGAGCAAATGAACTGAACTGAACTGAACTGACCCAACAGCTGCAGAATGCACATTCATTTCAAGTGCCCATGAAACATACACCAGGTTAGACTATATCCTGAGTCATAAAACAAACCTCTGCAAATTAAAGAGAATTTTAACTATAGAGAGTATATTCTCTGATTACACTGGAATCAAACTAGAAAGCAATAGCAGAAAGATAACAGGAAAATCTTCAACCACTTGGAGTAAACACTATTCTAAATAATTCATGAGTCAAATAGGAAATTGCAAGGGTAATTTTAAAAATTCCTTGAACTAAATGGAAATGAAAATATGATATCTCAAAATTTGCTTGACATAACTAAAATAATGCCAAGAGGGAAATTTATGCACTAAATGTGTCAAACTTTCAACTAAAGAACCTAGAAAACAGCAAAATAAGTCCAATCAAGCAGAGAGAAGGGAAAAGTTAAAAACAGAAAAATGATAGAGAAAAGCACAAAAACAAAAAGACGATTCTTTGGAAAGATTAACAAAATTGACAAATCTCTAGCAAGACTGACCAAGAAGGGGGAAAAAGAGAGAAAGTACAGATGATCAATGTCAGGAATGAAACAGGGAACATCACCCGAGAACCTCCAGGCTCAAAAGAATAATAAAGGAATATTATGAACAATAACATACACAAAGATTTGACAACTTGGGTGAAATAGACTCATTCCTCAAAAAATATGAACAATAAGCAAGAGATAATTTTAATAGCCTTATAACTATTGAAGGAATTGGCTTCATAATTTTAAAACTTATGAAAAGGAACCTCCATATATGGATGGTTTCACCAGAGAATTCTATTAAACAATTAAGACAGAATTTTAGAAAAATTTTTAAAACAATTTTTAAAATTTCTTTTTTGTTGAAATATAGTTGATATACAATGTTGTGTTAGTTTCAGGTGTACAGTAAAGTGATCAGTTACATACGTGTGTATTCTTTTTACATGTATATAATAGGCTTTCTACATACATATGTTCTACTTTTAAGATTCTTTTCCCACATGTGCTGTGTTGTACTTAGTTGCTCAGTCATGCCTGCCTCTTTGTGACCCTATGGGTTGTAGCCTGCCACACTCCTCTGTCAATGGGATTTCCCACCAAAAATACTGGAGTGAGTTGTCATTTCCTTCTCCAGGGGCTCTTCCCAACCCAGGAGTCAAACCCATGTCTAATGGCATCTCCTGCACTATAGGCAGATTTTTTATCGCTGAGCCACCAGGGAAGCCCTTTTCCCACATAGGTTATTACAAAATATTCAGTATACTTCTCTGTGCTTACAGTAGGTCCTTGTTGGTTATCTATTTTATATATAAGAGTGTGCATATGTTACTCCCAAATTCCTAATTTATTCCTAGCCCCACATTTCTCCTTTGGTAATCCTAAGTTTTTTCTAGGTTTGTGGGTCTATTTCTCTTTTGTAAGTAAGTTCATTTGTATCATTCTTCTAGATTCCACAAATAAGTGATATCATACGGCATTTGTCTTTGTCTTTGACTTCCTTCACTTAGTGTGATAATCTCTAAGTCTATCCATGGCGCCACAAGCGGCATTATTTCACTCTTTTTTATGGCTGAGTAGTATTCCATTATATATATATATATGTATATCCATTATATATTTATATATATATATATATATATATATATATGTACCACACCTTTTTTTTTTTGGCCATGCTGAGCAGCTTGCAGGATTTCAGTTACCCCACCAGGAACTGAATTCGGGCCATCAGCAGTGAAAGCTTGGAGTCCTAGCCACTGGGTCACCAGGGGATTTCCTGCACCACCTTTTCTTCATCCATTCATCTGTCGATGGACATTTAGGTTGCTTCCATGTCTTGGCTATTGGAAACAGTGCTGCAATGAACATTGAGGTACATGGATCTTTTTGAATTATGGTTTTCTTCTGATAAATGCCCAGGATTAAGGCAAAATTAATACCAATTCTATACAGTCTCTTCAAGAAATAGAAGAGGGGGACATTTTCCATTTTATCTTACGAAGCTAGTAATACTAATACCAAAACCAGACAAAGTCCATACAAAATAAAGAAAAATACAGACCAATTATCCTCCATGAATACAGGAAAAAAACAAAATATTAGCAAGTAGAAAATAGCAATACATAAAAATGAATTACACACCATGACTAAATAGAGTTTGTTCCAGAGAGACAAGGTAGTTTCAGTACTTGAAGATCAATTGGTATAATCCACCATTTTAATAGACTTAAAAAGAAAAATCTCATGATTATATCATTTGATGCAGAAGAAGTGCTTGACAAAATTCAACAATTCATGATAAAAACTCCCAGAAAAATTAGGAATAAAGGGTATGCATGCATGCATACTAAGTTGCTTCAGTTATGTCCATCTCTTTGGGACCCTTTGGACTGTGCCCTGCCAGGCTTCCCTGTCCATGGGATTCTCCAGGCAAGAATACTGGAGTGAGTTGCCATGCCCTCCTCCAGGGGATCTTCCCAGCCTAGGGGGACTTCCTCAATTTGATAAAGAATATCTACAAAAAAAAAAAAAAGCTACAGCTAACATTACAATTAACATGATGAAAGACCGAAAGCTTTACCGTCTAGGATCTGGAACAAGGCAAGAAGGTTTGCTCTTACAGCTTTTATTAACATAGGGCTGGAAATTTTTGTCAGTGCAATAAGATAAGAAAAAAAAAAAGCAGATCAGAAAGGAAGAAATGAAACTATCATCGTTGGAGGTGACATGGTTGTTTACATAGAAAATCCCAAAGAATCTACAAAAAATTCCTAAACTAATAGGTAAGTTCAGCAAGTTCATAGGACACAAGATAAATCTAGAAAGAGCAAATAAACACATGGACACTGAAGTTAAAAATATAATACCATTGATAACCACTCAAAGAAAAAAAGAGAAATACGTGTTAATCTAACAAAACATGTAGAGAACTTATAGCTAAAAGTTATAAAATGATGATGAAAGAAAGAAAAAATCTAAATAAGTGGAGAGACATACTGTGCTCATGGATTGGAAGACTCAACCTAGTAAAGAAATCAGTTCTCCCCAAATTTATATATAGGTATAATGCAATTCCTGTCAAGATCCCATCAAGATTTTTTGGTGGATATATACAAGATTGTTCTAAAATTTGTATGGGATGACAAAGAAACTAGAATAGTTAAAATAATCTTGAAAAAGAAGGAGAAAGTAGGAGGAATCAATTTATCAAATTTCAAGATTTATTATTGATATATAGTGATAGTAATCAAGACGGTGGTATTGGCAAAGAAATAGATACATATGTAAGTAGAACAGAGAACCCAAAAATAGACTCACAAATACAGCTGGCTGATTTTTTAAGTTTTTCAGCATTATATTTATTTATTTATTTGGCCTCATTGGGTCTTAGTTGCAGCACATGCGATCTTCGTTGCATCATGGGGTATCTTGAACACGGAACACAGATTCTCTAGTTGCAGTTGCTCTAAGGTATGTGGGATCCTAGTTCCCTGACCAGGGATCAAAGCTGTGTCCTCTTCATTGCAAGACAGATTCTTAACAACTGGTTCACCAGGGAAGCCCCATGGCCAGCTGATTTCTTATAGTGATGTAAGAGCAATATGGTGGAGGAAAGATTGTCTTTCCAACAATGGTGCTGGAGCAACTGAACATCTATAGACTAAAAAGAAAAAATGAACATCAACCTAAGACTTCACCTAACAGAAAAATTAATGTGGATCATACACTTAGATATAAAACATAAAACCATGCAACATTTAAGAAAAAAATAAGAGAGAATCTTTAGGATCTAGGGATAAAGAGTTCTTAGACTCAATACCAATAGTGTGATCCACAAAAAAGAAAAATTGATAAATTTGCCTTCATAAAAATTAACAATTATATTCTGCAAAAGAACTTGTTAAAAAATGAAAAGACAAGATTCAGAGTGGGAGAAAATAGTTGTAAACCACATATCTGAATAAGGACTAGTATCTGGTATATAGGTAGAGCTCTCAAACATCAATAGCAAGCCAACAACCCAATTATAAAATGGACAAAAGATGTAAAGAGAGAATTTACTGAAGAATGTATAGGGATGGCAAATAAACACATGAAAAGATATTCAACAGCGTTAGCCATTAGGGAAGCACAAATTAAAAATCACAGTTAGCTATCATTACATATTTATTGGAATGGTTAAAATAAAAATTAGTTACAACATGTGCTGGAGAACATGCTGAGAAATAATATCACTCATACATTGCTGGTGGGAATTTAAAATGGTTCAGCTGTTCTGGAAAACACTTCATCAGTTCTTTAAAAACTAGACATTCAACTGTGCTATGACCCAGTGGTCTCACTCTTGGGCATTTTCCCTGAAGAGTAAAGATTTATGTTCACACAAAATCCTGTATACAAATGTCTGTAGCAGCTTTATTTGTCATATCCAAGAACTGGAAGCAACCCAGGTACCTGTCAATGTGTTAGTGGTTAAATAAACTGTGGTACCATAAAATACTACTAAATATAAAATACATAAAAATATGTAAAATACCATAAAATACTACTCAGCCACAACAACTGCAAAAATGAACTATTACTGATCCAGGTAACAACTTGGATGAATCTGCAGAGAATTATGCTGAGTGAAAAAAAAAAGAATCTCAAAAGATTATATACTGCCTGACTGCGTTTATATAAAACTCTTGAAATGAAAAAGTTATAGAAATAGTGATTTCCATACCAAAAGGTATGGGTGATCCTTGTGGTGATAGAAATGTTCTGTATCTTGACTGTTTCAGTGTCAATATCTGCTTGCAATATTTTGCTATCGTTTTACAAGATTTTAGGAGAAACTGGGTAAAGGGCACATGGCATCTCAGACTTCCCTGGTGGTCCAGTGGTTAAGACTCTGCTTCGCTGGGGAATTAAGATCCTTCCTGCTGCATGACATGGCCAAAAAAAGGCAAATCTACACATATCTCAAAATTTTAAAGTTTAACCAAAAAAAGCAACAAAATGATAAAACTTATGATATTTAAGGTAGGGAGGTGGATGGAATAGGGATGAACTTGAAAGTAAATGCAAGGGCTTAAGTGCTTTGGTTTTTGGATTAGATGATGGGTTTAGAGGTGTTTGCTATATTATTGGGGTCTTCCCTGATGGCTCAGTGGTAAAGATTCTGCCTGTAGTGCAAGAGCTGCAGGAGACTCAAGTTCAATCCCTGAGTCTGAAAGATTCCCTGGAGGAGGGCATGGCAACCCACTCCAGTATTCTTGCCTGGAGAATTTCATGGACAGAGAAGCCTGGTGGGCTACAGTCCATGGGGTCACAAAGAGTTGACACAGCTGAAGAGACTTAGTGCACTGTATTATTACTTTATAACTAAGTGACAAATAATAAAAAGAAGTATATTCATGAACCAGTGAGGACAGAGTAAAAGGTACCCAGAATCAAGGTTGATCCAATTTTGTGTCCCTGAGGTCTACTGGGCAGGGAGTAACAAATGAGCTCAGTTTCTTATAAGAAGCAGACTTCAGGCAGCTTTCTTACACATACCAGAGGCTCTTTCTGCCATAAACAAGTCAACAGCAACGGCAGTTGTCAAGAGGGAAAGGAGATTCCTTGAAACAGCCACAAACATCCATTTTAAGAGTTTGGGGAAATACCAAAGGTATTATCCTCTTTCTAATGAAGTGTTCTGCTGGCTGGTGGAAAGTCATTCATAGTTCATTCATTCAGCAGCTATGTGACCAGTGTGTGCTAGGCATAACAAGAAGCTAGAGATGCCTTCAAGGAAATTACAAATTCGTTGTGCAAAGTGGTCAGTTCTACAGGAAATGAGTGAAATTATTTTTTTTCAAGTGAGTCATGAATGTCTTATTCATTGTTTTAAAGAAAATAATGAGCAATCTCTTCAGATATTAGGCTATTATAATTCCTATGGTATGCCATAATTTGAGGTTGCCTTCAGTTCAGTTCAGTTCAGTCGCTCAGTCGTGTCCGACTCTTTACGACCCCATGAACTGCAGCACACCAGGCCTCCCTGTCCATCACCAACTCCCGGAGTTCACCCAAACTCATGTCCATAGAATCGGTGATGCCATCCAGCCATCTCATCCTCTGTCATCCCCTTCTCCTCCGGTCCCCAATCCCTCCCAGCATCAGAGTCTTTTCCAGTGAGTCAACCCTTCATATGAGGTGGCCAAAGTATTAGAGTTTCAGCTTTAGCATCAGTCCTTCCAAAGAACACCCAGGACTGATCTCCTTCAGAATAGACTGGTTGGATCGCCTTGCAGTCCAAGGGACTCTCAAGAGTCTTCTCCAACACCACAGTTCAAAAGCATCAATTCTTCAGTGCTCAGCTTTCTTCAAAGTCCAACTCTCACATCCATACATGACCACAGGAAAAACCATACCTTGACTAGACGGACCTTAGTCGGCAAAGTAATGTCTCTGCTTTTGAATATGCTATCTAGGTTGGTCATAACTTTTCTTCCAAGGAGTAAGCATTTTTTAATTTCATGGCTGCAATCACCATGTACAGTGATTTTGAAAGTGAAAGTGAAAGTGAAGTCGCTCAGTCATGTCCTACTCTTTGCGACCCCATGGACTGTAGCCCACCAAGCTCCTCTGTCCATGGGATTCTCCAGGCAAGAGTACTGGAGTGGATTGCCATTTCCTTCTTCAGGGGATCTTCCCGACCCAGGGATCGAACCCAGGTCTCCCGCATTGTAGACAGACGCTTTAACCTCTGAGCCACCAGGGAAGCCCCCCAAAATAAAGTCTGACACTGTTTCCACTGTTTCCCCATCTATTTGCCATGAAGTGATGGGACCGGATGCCATGATCTTCGTTTTCTGAATGTTGAGCTTTAAGCCAACTTTTTCACTCTCCTCTTTCACTTTCATCAAGAGGCTTTTTAGTTCCTCTTCACTTTCTGCCATAAGGGTGGTGTCATCTGCATATCTGAGGTTATTGATATTTCTCCTGGCAATCTTGATTCCAGCTTGTGCTTCTTCCAGTCCAGCGTTTCTCATGATGTACTCTACATATAAGTTAAATACTAGTATTTCACAACCTGTTAAAACATTATTCTACTAGATGTCTTTCTGTGGGAAACAGAAGTGGAAGGGGAAAAAAAAAAAAGAAAAATCAGTTACTTAATTTTTCTGTGACTTATGCTAACATGATGCTTCTGAAAGTCATTAAGCACAGTCACATCTGCCTTGATGGTCTGTGCTGGACCTTCTTTGGGGGCAACTCTTCTAATCCAAATGCTAGACGCCCCAGTGCAAATGCTCTTTATGTATTAATCAATTAAAGACTTACTAAGTACATGCTCTGCCTGAGTTTGAATGCTAACTCTGCCATTTTTTCCTTGGTAATCTGGGCAAATTTCTTAAGCTCTCTGTGCCCCAATGCCCTCATTTCTAGTGCTGGTTATTCCTGCAATGAGGTGCTGAGTGGGGGAGGAAGGAGGGCAGAGGGGTTCAGGAAACATTGCTTTTGCCTTCATGGAGCTTTTAATCTAGTAGGAAAAGACAGTAGGGCACTAATATATGAATCAGAATATTCACTGGAAGGACTGATGCTGAAGTTTATGCTCCAATACTTTGGACACCCGATGTGAAGAGCAGACTCATTGGAAAAGACCTTGATGCTGGGAAAGGTTGAAGGGGAGAAGGGGACAACAGAGGATGAGATGATTAGATAGCATCACTGACTCAATGGACATGAATTTGCGAAAACTCCAGGAGATAGTGAAGGACAGGAAAGTCTGGTGTGCTGCAGTCCATGAGGTCGCAAAGAGTCAGACTTGACTTAGCAACTAAACAACAAGACCTGGAAAGACACGTCAAACTGCTGGGGGAACTGGAGGTGATGATCACTTTTCATTTATCTATACTAGTTGAATCCCTTCTTTTTAAAAAGAGAATTCATTCATGTATTTCGTTTGTAAATGAATATTTTTTTAAAAGCTTCCTAAAGAAGCTGAGTACTGGAGAGAAAAGGGATGTGTAGTTAATTCTCGGTTTTTTGGCTGTGCTTGGTCTTTGCTGCTGCTCGCTCACTGTCTGTAGTTTGGCAAGTGGGGGCTGCTCTTCATTGCTGGATGTGGGCTTCTCATTGCAGTGCTTTCTCTTGTTGCAGAACACAGGGCCTTAGAGACAGTGAGCTCAGTAGTTGGGGCCCTTCGGCATGTGGAATTGTCCCGAATCAGGAATCACATCGTGTCCCCTGCGTTGGCTGGTGGGTTCTTAACCACTGGACCACCTGGGAAGTGTTGTAGTTAATTCTGATCGGTAAGGAAAGTCTTCATGGAGGAAGAGATGATTCAGCTACTTTTGGAAAAAGGAGTAGATGTCCATCAGGTCAGCTGATTTAGGGGCGGGAAGGGGATGTGTATGGAAAAAGAAAGAGGGGAGCAGAAGGACAGGACCCGAGAGTGCACACATCTTGGTGTGGCCTGGAGGACCCCAAGAATGCAACTGCATGCACAAGAAGGGCTGAGCTGGGTCGAGGGGGCGGAGAAGGTTGGAGAGGTGGCGAGAGCCATGTGAGGCCAAGCGGGATTTCTGCGCTTCATCCTGGTGACGAAGGGGAACCAAGGATCAGCCCTGATTGGTCGGGTGGAAGATGCGGAAGATGTCCAATGATTTCTGCTGGGCGGCTGGGCAGCTATTGGCCCCAGACTGTGGGCCAGGACGCAGAGAGGAGCATGCTTGCGTGGATGATAGACTTAGTGTGGATCTTGTGAGGCTGAGGTGTCTGTGGGATATCCCAAGAGAGAGGCCCAGGAGGGAGGTCTTGGTGCAGAAAGATAAACTGGAAATGAATGAGAATGAGAGGAGCTGGGCCAGGAATGGAGGGTGGAGCTCAGCGCAGCCATGACCAGGGGCAGCCAGAGCTGCAGAGATGAGAGAGACAGACAAAGGCAGATGAATACACAGAGAGACAGAACAAGGATATAAACCCAGTCGATTAAATTCTCCAGCCACTATTCCAGCTTCTTTGACATCTGGGCCAAACACTAGCATCCCACCACGAGTAACTTCTTTTCTTTTCCTGTCTCCTTCCCCCGATCCTGCTTTCTCCTTTGGCCTTTTTCTTTTTTCCTCTTTGCTTCGGCAGGGCCAATTCTACTTGCAGAAACAAGAAGATAACAAGCTAACATAATGAGATTAAGGATTCTCCCCAAATCTCTTCCCAACTTTTAGGACCATAGAGCCTAAAATTTCACCGTGTGGTATTTGTCCTCTGTGTAAATGCATCTTCAGTACTTTTTCATTTTATTAATAAAATGCAAATATCTTTAATAGAGGTAATATGAACCCTCAGGTTTGACTTGCTGTCTTTGTCTTTCTGGTCTGAGAGCTAAGGGAGAGAAAAACCTGAAGGGTGGGAAGATTGGGTGAAGAAAATGTGGTGATGGATTTTGAATCAGGCTGTAGAGCACTGGCCTGTAGCCTGCATAGCCTGCCCCTCGAGGAATCCTGGGCACCAGGGAGGCAGTTCTGAGGAGTGGATATAGAAGGTGCAACAGAAGGAACGTTGCTAAAAACAACCCTTTCTGTTGTTGTTCTTCAGTTGAGTCACCTCTTTGTATCAGGTAGCCAAAGTATTGGAGCTTCAGCTTCAGCATCAGTCCTTCCAATGAATATTCAGGACTGATTCCCTTTAGGATGGACTGGCTTTATCTCCTGCAGTCCAAGGGACACTCAAGAGTCTTCTCCAGACTCTTTCCAGAGTTGGAAAGCATCAATTCTTCAGTGCTCAGCCTTCCTTATGGATCAACTCTCACATCCGTACATGACTACTGGAAAAACCATAGCTTGGACTCTATGGACATTTGCTGGCAAAGTGATGTCTCTGCTTTTTAACAAGCTGTCAGTTTTGTCATAGCTTTTCTTCCAAGGAGCAAGCGTCTTTTAATCTCATGGCTGCAGTCCCTGTCCACAGTGATTTTAAAGCCCAAGAAGATAAAATCTGTCACTGTTTCCATTTTTTCTCCTTCTATTTGCCATGAAGTCATGGGACCAGATGCCGTGACCTTAGTTGTTTGAATGTTGACTTTTAAGCCCACTCTTTCACTCTCCTCTTTCACCCTCATCAAGAGACTCTTCAGTTCTTCTTTACTTTCTGTCATTAGAGTGGTATCATCTGCATATCTGAGATTATTGATATTTCTCCTGGATATCTTGATTCCAGCTTGTGATTCATCCAGCCTGGCATTTCTCATGATGTGCTCTGCATAGAAGTTAATAAGCAAAGTGACAATACACAGCCTTGACATACTCCTTTCCCAATTTTAAACCAGTCAGTTGTTCCAAGTTTAGTTCTAACCCGTTGCTTCTAGACCTGCATACAGGTTTCTCAAGAGGCAGGTCAGGTGGTCTGATATTCCCATCTCTTTCAGAATTTTCCACAGTTTGTCATGAGTCACACAGTCAGAAGCTTTAGTGTAGTCAATGAAGCAGAAGTAGGTGTTTTTCTGGAATTCCCTTGCTTTTTGTGTGATCCAGCAGATGTTGGTGATTTGATCTCTGGTTCCTCTGCCTATTCTAAATCCAGCTTGTACATCTGGAACTTCTCAATTACCTAATTAACTAGTAGGATATTCATACACAGCTGGCAAGACTATCAAATTGCAAGGCCATCTTGTACTATGAGTCAAATACCTTGAAAATATGTTATTTCCTTTTGATTAGCAATTCTTTTCCTAGGAATTAAACTTTAAGGCCATAATTAGATAAATGCAAAAATATGTTTACACCATGATTGCTATACGCTTTATTATATACCCTCCCTAAATTCATATGTGAACCCCAGAGTGACTACAACTGGAGATAGGATCTTTATAAGGTAATAGTTTAAGTGAGGTGATAAGGCCCTGGTCCAATGGACTGTGGCCTTAAAAGAAGAGGAAGATAGAAATGGGTCTTTCCCTCTCTCTCTTCCTGCCGTGTGAGGGCACAGTGAGAAGACAGCCTCTATAAGCCAAGAAGAATCTTTGCGGGAAACATAGCTGGCTAGCATCTTGATCTTGGACTTTTTGGCCTCTAGAATTGTGGGAAATACATTTTTGTTGCTCAAGCCACCCAGACTGTGTTATTTTGTTATGGCAACCAGAGTTGACTAATACAATGATATTTATAACAAGGTTGTTTATACAGATGGAGAAACTGGAAACAACAGAGTAATTGATTTTTCTTTTTTTGCATACAGAAAGATTGAAAACAGAGCAATCGATGGGCTTCCCTGGTGGCTCAGCTGGTAAAGAATCCGCCTGCCATGTGGGAAACCTGGGTTTGATCCCTGGATCGGGAAGATCCCCTGGAGATGGGAACCGCTACCCACTCCAATATTCTGGCCTGGAGAATTCCATGAACTATTCCATGGGGTCACAAAGACCCAGACAAGACTGAGTGACTTCCACTTTCCCTTTTTTCAAGTGAAAAGGAAGGTTAGAGTATGACTTCATGTATACACATACATATGTATATCAATATCAACTCGCATGTAAACCTGTGGAAAAGCAATATATGTGTATGTCGGTGTTCTCCAGAGAAACAGAACCAGTAGGATGTATTATACACATACATATACCAGAAACCTCATCGTCTGTGAGGCTGTTTCTCCTTTTCATAAGACAATGCTTCTGTAATTTCACTTTCTATAGAGAGACCAGAAGGATAATTCTTTTTTTTCCATAAAAAGGACAAAAATTTGACTAAAAATATTTAGGTAATTTCTTTCAGCCTCTCAACAAATTACTGGTAATGACATAATTTTTTTAGAATTGTTGTCAGATTCGAAAAAAATCTCTAAATTTTTCAATGTGTGAGTTGTTATATTTTAGGACAGTTCACGTTTTATTTTCCAGTGATCCATCTTAAACATTCTTAGAACTGATGACCTTCATCAACCAATTTGTTACGATGTCCTCATTGTACTGGTATAGTTTCCTTGTCAATGTCAATATTTCAGATAAGAGCAGCAAGAATTGTAAATGTTTTTCCATTGTGTTTATATAATGTACTGTACCTCATTGTGGGTCATCAGACAATCCAAGAGCTTATTCACTGATTCCATTTGACGTTGTTTTCTCCTCTAAATGAATTACTGCTTCATTGTAAGCTGAAACGTGTTGTTATAATTTGCTTATTTTTGTCAAAAATTTTCTATTGATTTTAATTGCTTATCTCATCTTTTACATTTCCCTAATTTTATGTGTCTTTTTCTCTCAGTTCCTTTTGTTTTTTTTTGGCAGTGCCATGAAGCTTTAGGGATCTTCTTTCCTCAACCAGGGATCAAACCCAGGGCTCCTGCAGTGGAAGCACAGAGTCCTAACCCATTGGACCACCAGGGAATTTTCTCTCAGTTCTTCAATACATAAATGAATTGATTTTCAAATTTTTCATTTATTGTAATTAAAATATAGTTGATGTACAATATTGTGTGAGTTTTGATGTACAACATAGTAATTTGCCACTTAAATACATTATAGAATGATTGTCACAAGTCTAGTGACCATCTGATGCCACACAAAGTTACTAGAATATTATTGTATACGTTTCTCACGCTGTAAATTACCTCCCTATGACTTACCAACTTTATAATCGGAAGTTTGCACCTCTTATTCCCTTCACCTATTTCATCTAACTCCTTACCCTACACATAAATGAATTTAAAGAGAGAATGTCGTCCTCCCTATATGAAAGAATCAGAAGTCTGTACTCTCTTTTATTGAAAATGTTCCAGAACATATTTCTAAATAGCAGTTAAAGTGTCATAATCAAGCTTCATCAAATAAATCACTCCCATTAACAAAAAAAATTCCTTATAGTACATTTATTATAGTATAAGCTGTATGGTCGATTTCATTCCTGGGAGGAGAGAATGCTATTTTGACTAGAACAGCACATGTGTGACAGTCTAAGAATTTTCAGAGATTGGCTTCTGGGGCTGTACATTTCAAACCTTGTTTCTCTTCCACCACTGACATCAGTGTGGCGTCTGGCCTTGCAGGAATATTCACGTCTCAGTACAACCTACCTTGTCAGGTGAGTTAGTACAGAGGGCAGCAGGAATATTCCTGGGAGCCATACAGGTAGCAGTAATAGGACTTGACAGAAGAGACTGCAAACCACAACCCTGTATCCCAGTATATAAATATATCTCTGATTAAACCTTCCCCCAAATGCCCACAGCCACTTCAATACCACCAGACTTTATGGGACTGAGTGGAATTTCGGGGTGGAAAAGAGACAGTGGTCTGAACCATCTATGGCTGAAATATCCCAGTTGTGCAAATATTATTATGCCCTGTCACCATATGAACACATTGCCAGGGCCCATTCTGGTCCTGGCCTTGAAGCTGATGCCCACTGACTTCCTGGCAAATTGGCCTCAGGCTCCTCTACTCTCAACAACTTCCAAACCCTCACCCCCACTCTCCTGGTTTGTTGCCATCAACTCCTTTTGTCTTCCTGCCCATTTCAATCTGTTCTTAATGCAGTGGCCAACGTGATCCTGTAAGAACTGACAGTCAGATCATGTCACACTTCTGCTCAAAAGACTCCGATGTTTTCCCATTTCACTTCCAAAAAAGCCAACAGTCCAAGTGGCCCTGCGTGACCTGGCCCTTTGCCTTTCTGAACTCACCTCGTGGTATCCAGCCCTTTCTCAGTCCACTCCAGTCTCCTACAGTTTTTCCTACAGGCACAGTCCCATGAGGCTCTTGAACTTGCTGTTAATGCAGTCTGGACAACTTATCCCATCTCCTTCTGAAAAGCCTTGCTTGACCTACCCTCATGCATGCTTGGGTGCGTGCTCAGTCACTCGGTTGTTTCTGACTCTGCGACCCCACAGACTGTGGCCGCCAAACTCCTCTGTCCATGCAATTTTCCCACTTGAGTAGGTTGCCATTTTCTCCTCCGGGGGATCTTCCTGACCCAGGGATCGAACCCACAACTCCTGTGTCTCCTGCATTGGCAGGCGGGTTCTTTACCGCTGAGCCACCTGGGAATCCTGACCTGCCTCCACCAGGCCCTATTTCTTGTCCCCGCTTTGTGTTTCTCCATAGGCTGTATCACCATCTAAACAGATGTTTTGCTTTTCGTCTCTCTCCACACTCTAGAACTGAGCTCCATGAGGTGTGGATCTTTGTTGAGTCCATGGTTGTGCCCATTTCCTGGAACATGACCAATTTCTGGTAAGCACAAGGATCTCTGCCTTTAATGGACCTTTCTCTAGCCCCACCAGCAGCCCACAGGACCACCTTCTGAGAAACAGCAGTGAAAGTAGTTACTGGAAGTCCAGTTTCCCTAAAAGAGAAGAGCAAAGGTGACACAGTGGCAGGATTTTCTAGCATTTGAGCAATTTTGTTTTATAATGAAATGTTTTCTTGTGAAGTGAATCACCAGAGGATTTGATCACTGAGCCATAAACCTCTTGCACCTCCTCCCTTTGTCCCCAAAAATGCAATCCAGAGTCACTGTGGTAGTAATAGGAAATTGCCAAATCATATAATCTTCCCAGTTCAAAGGAAAAAAATACAAATAAAGAGAAAAGGAGGAAGAAGCAAAGCAGACACTTGAAATGTCTGTTCTTGTTTATCTTTTCTTCCTTTTCATTTTTATTTCTCCTTCTGATTTCAAATAAAATGAACTAGAAAACAGCACAGAAAAGCAGCAAATACAGGCTGTCATTAGCACATCCCACTTGATCAGAGAGGTGTTGACATTCTGGTGTAACAAATGAGCTCAGAACTAGGAGAGATAATATCACTTGTAAATATAAAACATTTTAAGTTGTTAATGTAATAAAACATTTTCCAAAATGTTTAAAAAAGACAAGTGACAGTATTTATAATCCTACCAACACAATAGAAAAGCTAGAACTTTCGTATATTCCCTTCTAATTTTTCTCATATGCATACACTTTTTCATTGTGGTAAAATAAAAATACAACATAAAATTTACCATCTTAGCCATTTTTAAGTGTACATACAGTAGTGTTATGCATATATTTTTATATACATGTTACTGTTATATCTTTTGTATCCTGATTTTTTTTCCCAGTTTGCCTTCTATCAAATAAATCGTCCATGTAGCAAATTTGTCTACATGCTTGTAATTTTAAAGATGCATAACATTCTATCCCATGGTTAGAACATACTTTATTTAGCTGTTCACCTATAATGGGACATTTATGTTGTTTACAATTTTTCACTTACAATATTCTTATGAATTTTTAGTTCATATAGTATTTTCTCTTTAATATTTTCGATTATCTTCTTGAATGATTTTCTAGAAGTTTCCTAGGAAAACTAAGTCAAAAGTGATGTCTTGCATGATTCTTGAAAATTACAATAGAACTGCTTTCCAACGCTTTCTACCAATTTACAGTGATACCGGTGCAATATGAGAACACCAATTTCACCACACTTTCACAACTTTTTCTTTTGATATTAAATTAATATTTTAATTCAAATATTAAAAGTTTAAAAGTCATATTACTTTAACATGTATTTTTCCTATATCTATTTTCCTTGTTTTCTCTGTTGGAGAATGCCAGTTTGTGTCACTTGCTATTTACCTTTAGGAGGTTGTCTCAATATTTTTCTTATTCTTTTTCATGGGCTGTATATATAATAAAGATTTTACCACTGTCAGATTTACTGTGAATATTTTTCCCCATCTACTGGTTTAAAATGTCTAGTTATACTGTCACCTGAGTCAATTTAACACTGTTATACTGCTCAGATCTTGTCAATGGGGTTTTTCCTATCACCTTCATCTTAGAAAATTCTCTCCCCTTTGTCTTATCCCCAGGGCTTTGATAAAGGATTTAATTCTGCTTTATCTTCCTGATCTTATTTTCTATCATTATTTCATTCATTCCTTTTGATGTAAGTGTAGGTCAAATTAATGTGTCCTGTAAGTTCTCACTAGTTAACCAGGACTCTTTCTTTTAATATATTTGAGGAAAGCCCTGAGTAACTGAAACAGTAGGGCTATACCTGTGTGAAGAGTTCTTGTGTACTGGGGATGGGTTCCAGGCTCCCTGGGGGAAGAGGAGCAAGGTAGAGCCCAAAGGACCTAGAATGTGATGTGGCTCAGCGAGACCAGAAAAGGAGCAATATCTAGAATGAAGCGTGGGAGTGCACCTAAATGTCCTTGCGTTTTCATCTTGCTCTTCTGTTGGAAACAACACTGGGGGATGAAAGTGTTTCTAAACATTAAAGACCACTTGACTCGGAGATTTCCCCGTCTTTATTGGAGTCTGTACCTGGATAGGAGGCAGAATAATAGCCCCAGGGCCACCATGAGTTCTGCTGAGCGAAGAAAAGGATAAAAGAGAAATCCAGGCGGACGGAGAGAGGGCTCCGCCGCTGTGCAGCCTTAATCGTGGAGGCGCCCACCCTCTGTCCTCCCGCGGCCCGCGTGCACCTCCACCCTCCTCTCGGCTGGTCCAAGCCCCGACACACACAGACAAGAATCACCACTTGCTTCCCTGCCCTCTAGCTGGCTGCATCTCAAAACTTTTGCAAGGGTCTTAAACCTGGCGCGGAGAGCCACTTGCACTGGACTGGGAGCCACAAGTGTCCGCCCCGCTACCCCCGACTCCTCACCACCCCCTACCCCGCCTTCATCCTCACAGCTGCCCACGAACCTGGAGCCTGAAAGCTTAAGCGACCACACTCGGAAGGCACGCCTGACCTCCTGATTCTGGTTCCCACCCGCCGGCCCAGGTTCGCGGTTATCTTTCCTTCCCGGTGCTCACAGTATGCAGACCACAAACCCGTAACCACTTGTTTTTTTTTGCCTTTTTTTTTTTTTTTTTCCCCTTTGCTGGGATCACGTACAACATCGCTTGACTTTGCATCTTTTAACTGGCAGGCAGGTGGAGGGAGCAAGCCTCGGCCTCCGTCTGGCACGAAGTCCCGCATCTTAACTTTGCGGGCAGAGCATCCGCCACTTGAACCTTGGGAGAGAAAAAGCATCGGGTCCATTTCACGTTAGCGCGCAGGGTCCAGATCCCCGAACCTGTGTACCAGGGACGTCCCCCGTGCCAGCCAGGCTACGGGGAAGCCCAGCCACTGTGAAATCTGCAGGACAATCTCTTCCTCGCCATCCTCCCCGAGGGAATTCACCCTCCGGGGCCGCCCC